>NC_091715.1:13373275-13674310 GCF_041296265.1 Equus caballus
AATATATTAGTACTTTTCTCATAGGGTTGTTGTGAGGATTTAGTACAATGTCTGACATATATTCTGCTTAACCGATATGAGCTATGGTTGTCAGCATTATGTGCTTTTTCTAGACATCACTGTTGACTTTGTATCTTTCCTAGCTTCAGATCTTTAAGGGTGTGGCCAAACCTCAATGAGCAGTATTTTGCCAACAGCATTTTCACTCAGGATGGGGCCCATGTAAGTGAAGAAGCCTGCCCTCTATTTGGTTTTCTCTAGCAGGATCCAGCGTGGTTTGATTTTCTTCATGGCTTCTAAGAAACACTCAGCTTTCTTGAGTAGGAGAGGAAAGGAATTGGAATGGGCCTTTTGCTCTGGAGGGGCCTGACAGATAAGGTTATTCCTTCCCTTGTAAACCCCTGGGGCCTCAATATAGTTACCATCACCCAGGGGAAGCACCACTTTCTGGGAATATGATGGGGGGATTTAGAGCCAAAAGAATAGCTCAGATTGACTTAGATGGAAAGAAGAGGGAACCAAGATCTCATACTAGATGAGCTGATGGAAAATTAATTGTGGTTTTAGTTTTGTTTTCTTCTTTTCAATGAAGTGGAAAAAAAGAACTATTTTGTTTATTTTGCCAATTTCACTATGAAAACCATGATAAGAGTATATCTGTGTGGTTGTTTGTACACAGAAAGCAGAAGAAATGAGAAGAACCTCCAAGCCATCTGACAAAAGGCAAGACCAGACTGGAGATGCTTTTTTTGTCTCTGTTCAAAACCAAGAGCATTCATTATCAGATAACTTAATTTAAATAGCCCAGTGAAGGAGTCAGAGAACCTGTCTCCTTGTCCTGGTTCTGCCATGTGTGGCCTAGTACAAGCTCCTTAACCTCTCTGTGCCCTGGGTATCTCATCTATTTAAGAAAATGAGGCTAGAAGTTCCTGCCCTACAGAGCTATTTTGGGGGAATGAGAGATGTGACAATGGGTCACGTCGTGACATTGTTGGGTGAGTGTAGGCATGTCTGTCCAGTCTATACTGTAGGCTTTCTTCTCAGTGTGTAGAGCTCTGGGTGCTTGAACTGAGAACCACTACAGGAGAATCAGGAGAAAAGCTACTGCCCTCGAAGGACTTAGAACCAAAGAGAACCCAAAGCACACGTGTAGAAGCTGCCTGAACACTTACTAAGGAAAAGGATAAAATTAGAGTCACCACAAGAGCATTTCGTAATAAGAGAGATGCCCGAGAGGGAAAGTGGCTGGAAGCCCACTCAGAGTTGACAGAGTGACAGGATACCTTGTCAGTTGCTTTTTCGGTAAAGAGATCAGGTTCCCCATTTTAGCCGCACACACCCTGGCCACCTTCTGTGAGCAGACATAGCCATTTACTTGAGGTCTGAGAGTGCCACTAATGTCACTTGACCCCTGATACGACTAGAATCCATGACTTCCTTAGCCCAGCCCTCTAGTCAATCCTGCCTGTCCACCAGGACTTGGGAAGCTGGGCTGAGATGCCATAAACAAAGGATTGCAACCCCAGTGAGAAGCACGGCCACCACTGCTCTATGGCCAAGGTGGCAGAGGAGCCCTGAAATAAATCTCTTCGCTGTGCTATAGGATTTACACAGGCTTATTATGTCTCTTTTCTGAACCCTCTGAGGTTGACAGGACAGGGAATGACAACAAGATTTTTCTCTTAACTCTTTAAGTGACTTGCCTAGAGTCACCTTGTTTATTAGTGAATTGTGGGGGTGGTGGGGGGGAAGGGGCCTAAAAATTGTATTTCCAAATAGCCAAGACAGTACTGATTTAGTAAGTTGGAGTTTCTAGGGAAATATACTGACATTTATTAGGTTATTGATTAATTCATGCAGCAACTCCAAATCTAGATTAAAGAATGCACTTTTTTTCCACTTAATAATAAAGATGAGATGCCTCTCACATGCTTCTTTAGCTTCTTCCAAAAAAGTTGAAGTCAATCGAACAGGTGCCTGAGTTAATTGTTGAACTCAGCAGTATAAAACCATGTAACACTGCTGAGCACAATGTGTGCCTTCCCCTTCTCACCAGGTCTGCTGCGTTGGGGGTAGGAGCTAGGATCCTTGAGGCTGAAGTCCAGCAAAAATCAGTTCCTTGGTCATGTACTAAAAGCAAGTCTTCCGTGCCTTTCCGGCTGGAGCCAACGGTCCACTAAATCTACTTGGGAACTGATTTGTTAATTATTCTCTTCCTTTTGTGACATTTTTCAAGATAAACTTACTTGGGCCAGCCTCCTAGAAAACCTTTTAAAATGCTAATTGCGTGTTGTGTGAATAATGTAAAAATGAGTCATGTGGTGCACTCAGCACTTGACTAATTAACAAGCAGTAAATGAACCCTTGCCTGGCAAATTCTGTACCGGGCTGTGTGAATGGCAGAGAGCTTCATGGAGCCACAGTTGGAAGAGTTTGGTTTTAAGTAAATAGGTTCTTATAGGAAAATCAAGAAGTACTTGTTGTAGTGCTATCTTTTACCGAAATTGAACATCATTGGTAGATTTGATTCAGGTAACATTTGTTGAGCTCCTGAAGGGCTCTGTGATACGCCTGAGGAACAGGGATACAAAGATGAATTAGATATGAAGGATGCCCTTGAAAGTGAGTAATCTAGTGAAAGACAGAGGCAAGAAATCAGAGACAGCAGTAGGATGCTTTTGACTGCAAGGACAGAATACCCAATGAATGGTGGCTTAAATGATGAAGATATTTAATTACCTTACAAAATATAATGTCTGAAAGTAGATGGTGCTAGAGGTTGGTTCAGCAGCTCAACAATATCGCTCACCCCAGGCTCTTCCCATTCTTTTGCTTTGCCATCTTCATCATGTTGCCTTTTTATCCTGAGGCTTGTTGTCTCATGGTTGCAATATGATTGTCTTGCTCCAAGTGTCATATTCTCAACTGACAGAGTTCACAAACAGCAAGCAAGGCAGGTGCAGTAGAAGATCACATCTACTCACATGTTATTCACCAAAACAAGTCACATGGCCACACCTCGATGCAAGGGAGGTGCCTGAAAATCCACTTTGGCTGGGCAGCCACTCTCCATCATCAACTCAGTCCCTATGATCCCTATGGAAGGGATTAAAAAATTTGTTGTTCAATTAGACATCTCTGCCACTTAATACAATAAGTGCTTGTAATACAATAAGTACAGATGCATACAGAGTATGGAGACAGTTAGTTTTGCCTTGAAAAATGATGGAAGGTTTTGTAGAAGGGCTAACATTTTTAGCTGAGTCATCAGGTGGATGGAGGAGAGAAATCCAAACAGGAAACCCAATGTGCAAGGATATAGAGGCATGAAAGAGCTTGTTGGATTCTTGTGCTGTTTGTATTTTCTTGCCCTCTTTCCCCTATCTTTTGGTCAAACTTCCATAGTTTAACCAAAGTCATTTAACTCTTTAGGATCTCAGAGTCCTCATCTATAAAAATGAAGCAGTTGGACTCTATAATTGCAAAAAGATCTCCAAGGTCCTCTCATTCATTCCTTCTCTACCTTCTGAGGTTTAAGTAGACATTAACTGGCTGTCTCACATTTCTTATAGGGATAGTAGAGGAGTTCTTTAATCTTAAAAAATCTTAAAAACTGGTAATCCCTAGTGTGGTGAGGGCATGATGGGACAGGGACTCCTAGGTACTGCTCCTGAGAACGTGAACTGACAATGACATTTCTGGGAGACAGTGCGGCCATTAGAATCTGTCTTTGAAAAATGTTCAAACCCTTTGTCCCAGCAGTTCAAAATCTAAGAATTTATGCTAGGTGGATAATCAATGATGTGAACTTAGGGTATAATTAATATAAAGTTGTTCATCCAGGTGTTATTTGGAATAAAAAGTATCGGAATCAACACAAATGGCCAACAATAGACAATTCATTAAATGAATTAAACTTCATTCATATATTTTAATATTGCCCAGATATTAATAATCATATTTTGGAAGATATTTAATAATGTGGTGAAATGGTCATGACATAATATTTATGTAAAAAAGGCTGTCTATAAAACAGTGTATACAACATGGTCCCAGTTTTGTAAAAGTAAATAAATATCAAGCTTAGAAAAGTAATTGGAAGGTAAAACACCGAAATGTGAAAATGATTATCTGTGAGTACTGGAAAAACAAGGGGTTATTTTCTTCTATGCTGCTCTGAATTCTCCAAATTGTCTTGCATTGCACATGTAATGACATGGAAAGACGCCTATAAAATTAAGAGAAAATATCAAGTTAGAAAAATTACCAAAATAATCAGAATACGTTGACTCCAACTGTGCAAGAATATCCCCACATCCCAAAAGGAAAAGAAGACTGGAAGGAAATACGTCCAAAACTTATCAATGACTTTCTCTGGATGGTGGAATGATGGATTATTGCCATTTTTTTCCCTTATACTAGTTTGTATTTTCCAACGTTTCAATGCTAGGCATCTCTTATTTTTATGAGCAGAAAAAGAAGATTACAACCAAATAAAACCTACAAAAGGAAGTTTTCTTGAGTACTGTATTACACGTAGCCATCAATGCTGGTAGCCACCAGCAAAACAAGTCAGTCTGAAGACGCAGGCTTTTCCTGCCCAACAGCTGGGAAGTCATTTGACAGTGTAGGGACCTGGTACCCAGGTTTATCCTCTACCTCCTGAATACACCAAGTCCCACATTCTAAAAGGCAGAGGGACAAGGCCAGCGTTCCTATTGATTGGGCAGATGAGTGAATTTTGCTGGTATAAGAAATTGCAATAGAACCTGTGTTCCAGGCTGCAGAGACTGAAGGGCAGCCTGCTTTTTTTACACTTGCTCTTGCTGATCCAATAGGTGCCTCTGGCTGGATGCATGGAGCTCTCTGGTGGCCAAGAGGCGTCAAAGCAGCAATTTTTACACTTCCAGAACCAAACCCAAGATTTACGAGCCAAACCAGAATGTTCAGAAACTGCTGTATTCTTTCAGATTAAATTTCAAGCCCTCATAATGGGTGGGAAAACATCTGTCTCCACTATTCCCATAGTATTTCCTATGAAGAAGGAATCTTCCATATCTGCCAGATAGAGTAGGTGCTCTCTCTGCCTTCATGCCCATGTCAAAGTCACTAGACACTGCTTGGTTTTGTGATAACTATTGATTAAATTGAGTGAGGTGCACCAACTAATGTGTGAGCCCTGATCACACTGCTTGTTCCACAAGTCCATATTGTGTAAAATTGCCCTTGTATGTTGTTTTTCAGGTGGGTCTTCATAGCATTATAGAATGTTAGAGCTGGAAGGAGCCTTAGAAACAAAGAGACTGAACTCCAGTGAAGTCAAGTGGCTTAAAGAAATGACTCAATACTGGCTGATCCAAGAATGGAACATATTCCAATCTTAAGAATTTTGTCTAGCAGCCTCCCCCATTTCCCTCAGGCTGCCTTTATCTAGGGTGGTCAACTTGAAACCAAAACTAAGGCTCCAGACTCTCATTGTCCCTGGTTAGTCTTGTGTTTCTCTGCATCACATTGTGACTCCGCATCTGAGATGGGGTGGTCAGCCAATGCATGTGTGTGTGTGTGTGTGTGTGTGTGTGTGTGTGTGTGTGAGACACTGTGGTCATAAGTCTATGTATGCAACTGTCTCTATATTTCTGTGTATCTGTATTTCTGTGTATCTCTATCATTTCATTTGGGCATACTCCATACACTCAACCATATTATAAATTCCTTGAAGGTGATCTTCCATGTCTTTTGTATTACAATATAATACTCTCTAGAGGTGTTGGGACTATTGACACAATTCACGCTACTTTCTTTGTAAGCCATGAATGAGAATAACGTCAGAATCATTTGAGTCCTAAGACTCAGGACTTTGTAGGATATTGTTCTATATTTAACTTTTATATCGGCACTGGCTTTTAGAGAGGCCTGAAGATTAGTGGAAACTTACCCCCTGGGTATTCTAGAATGTTCCATTAAGAGGTAATTAAGGAGAGGAAAAGGAACAACTTGCACTCCCCAATTGACAAACCAGTTATCTGGTTATATATTTATTTTTGCTGGAGCAAAAAAGTTCTTTGAATTCCATTCTACTCTAACATTGTCTCAACAATTGCTAAAGCAGCTTAGTGAGGGCACCTTAGAATTTTGCCGGGCAATTGGAAGTCTAAGGATAAGCCCTGAAATGCTCTCTACAGTCAATTGGAATATTTCAAATTTATTCATCAAATTTATTCATTTTGATGATGAATTTTTTTAAAAAGAGAGAAATATATATAAGAAATGGTAAAGTGAGCCTTAGGAAGTGCTGTAATAGTGCCCAGTGCCGGGAAAAAAGCAGGGACCAGCGTAGCAAGAGGTTTTGGAGCCAGAACTATGGAGTTTGGTTTTTGGCATTGCCAAGCTAGGAGGGAGAAAGTAGATGGGGGTGTGAAAAGGGACAGATGGCCCCTAGATGGTTATTGCATATGTGTGATGAGTATGTGGAGTTTCATTGTAAAGTTCTATCTACTCTGGGGGTAAGTTAGGAATTCTCTGTAAGACCCTAAACTCCTTCCTCCAAATAATAATAATAAGGAAAGAAACTTGGCCAAGGTCATTCAACAAGTAAGCGGCAGAGAAGAACAACATACTCAATACAAGACTATACTTATTAAAACACCATAGCACAAAGGTTATAGTGAGCACAGACTTTGAAGTAGGACTTGGGTTCAAATCATGTCGCTTACTCCATTTGTAATCCTAGGCAAGTCACTGATCTTCAGTTTCCTCAGCTATAAAATGAGGATACAACACCCACCTTCCAGAGTTGTTGGGACCATGAGAAGTTAATATATGTCAAGCACCTAGAATTCTACCTGGCCTTAGTAGGCATTCCCTCAAAGTGTTTCCTGCTTTTATTATTATTAAGTGGATTAAGAATCCCAATGGATTCCAGTGGACCCACTGGGAGCACGTTTGGGAGCAGCCATTCCTTTGGTCTTCAAGAAAAGAGGAGCTCTCAGGTCACACAGGGAGGACTAGCCTAGCAGTCCCAATTTCTTGAAACTTGATTTGGGAGCCTCTTCCAGGCTGCAGCAACAACTTAATGGGGAGAATAGCCCATCAAATCCCAAGGGATACCTAGTTGTTTCATTGGATAGGAGTGTAAGAATCCATACAGGAAGGACTTCTAAATTAAATGACTTCTCAGTATGGAACTGAACCCCAAATCTCCTGCTTTCTCCTCTATCCAGATGTCCCTGGATTCCCAGGGGAAGAGGCATACAGCTTTCATCAGTAATGACCTGTGAGATTTTTACATGCAACCTGTATCTAATTTACTTCTGTACCCTCAATAAGTGGCCCAAAAAAAGGACTAAGGGGTTTTTGGATGGATGGGGGGTGGGGAGGAATGGAAGGAATGAGGGAGGGAGGGAGGGAGAGAGAGATGGATGGATGGATGGATGGATGGATGAATGAGTGGAGGGTTGGATAGGTGGATGAGTAAGTTGGTGGGTGGGTGGTGGATGGATGGATAGGTGGAAACTGACCTGAGGCAGGATGCCTATGTGTGCTAAAGGTACAGTTTTGTTTTTAAGCTTCTTTTTTATATCTTGTTTGTCTTTTTAAGAAATTTCCACTAAGGAGAACCTACTTTATACAAGATAGTCTACCAGTAAGCACCTATTGTGTACTAAGTAAGGGTATCAGTGAACACGTAGTTTTTATATCATTTAATCCTCACAACACTCTATGAGGTAGGCCTTATTTATACTATTTTATGGATGAAGAAATCCATGCTCAGAAAAGTTGAAGAACTTGCCCAAGTTCACATACCATGTAAGTCCATGCTCTTTCCTGTATGTCATGCAGTGCAGACATACCTATAATAAAAAACATCTATGCCCATACAGAAGTGAGGAAGAGAGTCACTAACTCCAATACATTTCTAAGAGGAAGGGGGTCACCAGTCAGAAGAAAATCCAGCGGACGAAAGGGAGTCTTCGCTTGGATATACATTGGAGGGTGGGTGGCAAGTGAGGGGAGGGCATAGATCAATGCAGGGAGGAAAGAGATACCAGGCAGTCTTATGCTCTCAGGTTTCTCCTTTAAGTGGAACTCAGTCACGAGTTAGAAGGAGTGAGGTGGGTTACTCTATCTCCATTCTGCCTGGGCTACCCCTGGGATCAAGCTACCCCACCTGTCCACAGAGGCAACCTCTGCCAACAAATTCTCAAGCAATCTGGAAGCAGTGAAGGGAGACCAAATGTCTTGCCTGTCCTACTGTTTTTGTTCAGGTTCAGAAAAAGACGCAGAACAGGAGCAGAAACTGAGACATTGATTTTTGTGCACAGGCTTCATTGAGAGAGTGCTCTCAGGAGAAGAGGAGTAAGGAAAACAGGATGGGGCAAGGGGAGAAGATCTAAGCACGTTTGTGGTCTTAGCTAGAGACTAGCTTCAGCCTCATCTCACAGGAGCAGGAATTGCACAAGAGAGTTGATCCCACCTTGAAGCAAGTGCTGACCTTTTGTATCACCGTATCAGTCAGTCATTAGCTATGGGCTGCCCCTGAGGAAGGAGGCATAACCTTCTGGGCTAGGTAAGTCCCATTGACCAAGGGCAGTTCTCCAGAGAAGGGATCAGCTGTGAAGTGCCGTTAGCAGCCAACATCCGTAGCAGCTGGGGAAGGGGATTCCAGCCTAGTTAACGGGAGCTGGGTGGAGCAGCAATAGCATCCACTTCACTCACCAAGCTCCTGTATATGTTCCCACTGGCGTGGAGTGTATGCACAATTTCTGGCCACTGCCCTTCTCATCCAAATGCAGACTGAGTTGTTGGTTGGAGATAGTCCACCTGGAAGTTCATTCTTTGATCTGGAGGAGAGGGAGTACCGAGCAAGGATCCTTCCCATGAGCCTGCCAGTCTAGAGACTTTCCCAACTCACTCTTTGCTGGCCATCTGCTGCTGGGGTCCCCCTCTGACTCAGTCAAAACTTAATGTTCTTGGTGAAGTCTAGCCTAGGGTTTTTACTTTAATGGCATTTATCATGCACAGTTCCCTTTGATGTAGGACAGCCAACATCTTGACGTCTAGATTATATCTTCTGTCTTCTATCCCCAAGTTTTATTTCTCCTCTTAGTTCAGATGTTCCCCATATTCCTGCTAAACTCCTGTCCAACACTTCCTTTTCCAATCCTGTTAATACTTAACCTGGGGATGAAGCTTCTTTGGGTGGAGAACAATGAAAAAGCAATCAAGCTGGCTTTGAGTGCTAAAGAAGTGAAAACTGGTTGTGTGTCTAATTTGAGACAGTCCTAAGCATGTGCCTTTCCTTTACGGTCAAGATGGAGAGAAACCAACGGATGTAGACTTTTTTCTTGCCTTTAAACCTTAAGGATTAGTCATAGGATTGTGTTGGAATTATTCGATCCAGAAATAAGTGATTAACATTTAACTTTCTTAATGGGCAATTACTCAACAGCTATGCCAGTGGGTAAATATTTACTCATCATCTATTCCAAGGAGTGAATGTTAACTTGAGTCAAACAGTTACTTGTGTTGGTTCTTTAATAATAGAAAAGTGAATTTTATTTAGCTCTAAGAGCTCCAATTTCCCACCAAGTAGGAACTGACTGAAAGATGTTCAGAGTCCTGAGCTGGGCTTAAATTACAGATAATTTACTCACCTACTGCCCCACTCCAAAAAAAACCCTGAAGATTTGTTGTACTCACCGCTATTCATTGAAATCTGGCAGCCCTAAATCTCACAAAGTCAAATATAATAAATCAACTCAATTTCTCAGTCTGTAGGTCTGTGTCAGTCTCTGTTTACCACAAAGTTGCCTGTTTCTTGTCATTATGGATGCAAGTCAGGGCACAGGCAAAGCCAAGATGCCGAACGGCTTATTCTTTGTAATGTGCTTGTAATTCTTCTGCCTTAGAATGCGAAAGATGGCCTGGGAGAACTTGTCCAGCTTGGAAGGAGTTGGCAGCTTCCAATCTCTTTGCTTGTTTGTCTACACTGTAGCCAATGGTACTAATTCAAAAATTCCAAACATGCCCACATGGACGCGCAGAGCATATGGCCTGAAGACTCAGTTAAGGGAATAATGGGCACCATTTCTGAGACTTTCAATTCGCTTCCAACAAGTACATTTTAATCAACAGGCAGGAAACCAATTTAAAAGTTGAAACATGAGCCAAGGTTAGAGGCTGAAGGTCAGGACATGGGACTTTGATGCTAATACTCTAGGTGTGTGGCCTACCACACAGAGACGCCTGCACAGGGAACCACTGAGAGAGAGGCCTGCAGTGTCCAGGCTTGTAGAAAGAAGTTCAAGAGTCTGGAACTTGGTGTATTAGTCAGGGTATGCTAACTGCTATACCGAATGCTCCAAGTCTCAGGGATTCATACAAATCAAGGTTTATTTCTTGTTCTTGTCACATTCCAAGGGGAAGAGAGCTGTGTTTCTGTAGGCATTCAGAGACCCAAACTCCTTCCGTTTTGTGGCTTCACTATCCCTTGGGACCTTCTAGTCCTGTATCTCCTGAGCTACTGTATCCAGCCAGCAGATGAGGCAAAAAGAGCATGGAAGATTGCATGGGAAGTTTTGTCGGCCCACTCATATTCTGGCCAGAACTGTCACATAACCCACAAACATGCAGGAGGGGCTGGGGAATCTGTGTGCCCAAGATGTAAAGGGAAATGGTTTTGTGTAAAACTAGCCAGTCTGCCACCCGTGCCTTCTTCAGCAAGCATTTGGAAGAAAGCTGGAGAAAGAGCAAAGAAAGAGGGCAGGCAAGAAACTAGTTAAAAGTTAGTGGGATACTCCAGGAGAGTTGCCAAGTGAGAGCAGATTCACTTACACTCGTAATGGGAGATAAAAATTGTTCTCATTTGGGTTTATTTTGTTCAGGCACAGGCTTTAGAGGGTGAGTTCAACTTACTAAAGCAAAGGATTAGATGAGAGGGAAACGTGCTTTGATTGAGGACCTGGCTGTGTCAGAAAGTACCCGGGAGAGGAAGAGCGGGTCGAGCCCCACCGCGGGCACCTGATTGTGGCGGACTCTGGGGGTGGGCTGTAAAAGGAGAGGCTCCTCAGGCTCCTCATTCACTAGGGATGTTCAGGGAAGAACAAACTCTACTGAGAGAGGGTGCCAGAATGTGCACAGCCTCATTTCTGGCAGGGGAGGACACTCCTGCTCAATTCTCTCTCTTTATTTCTTTTCTTTTCCTGTCTGTGAATGCAGCCCTGTCTCAGTCAGCTATTTTTGGAGGAGACCTGTGATGGAAGGGAAGGTTCTGGCAGAGAGCTGGAAACAGGGTAAGGGCTTAGGACCTGCCCTAACCAGCAGGTAGCATCAGGGGCCTCCAGCCTGGCGCAGGGCCTGGTGTGGCTCCTGACTGGATCGTGCTCTCCCTCCCCAGCAATTCCCACAGGCCCTCTGGGGCAGCCTCTTTTGTGGCAGTTTCTGGCAGTTCCAAATGTGGCTCGTTGTCAAGCCTCTGGACCGGTGCCCAGGAGCCTGTTGGAAGTCCAGACTCCCAGTCAAGAAGAACAGAATTAATTGGCCAAGCTCCAAGATAATATTTTCCCTCATAATCAAGAACTCTGCCTAGGAAATAAGTTCAACTCCTTTCTTGTTTTCTTAACTCTTCTTCAATCTCCTTTAGAATGGTTATCATTAAAAGACACTTTTTTAAGTGCACCCTCCTAAGAAAACTGTTTGATTTATTTAACAAACACTTGTATGGTAGTTTCTCTGGGCCTTACACTACTGTAAGTGTTGTGATTCATTCGATCCTTACAACAACCCCATGACAGAGGTACTCTTATTGTCTCCACTCTACAGATGAGGAGGTAGAGGTCAGAAAGGCTTAACGGCTTCCCCAGGGTCATGTAGCTTACAGGTGGTAAACCTGGAATTTGAACCGAGGTTGTCTAGTTTCAGAGTCTGTGTTCATATCTCCACTAAGGCTGACTCTTTATATGTTCTTTCTGCAAAGAAAATGTGGGCTGCTTTTGTAAAATGGTATAACATACATACAGAAAAAGGCAGAAATCCTATGTATATAGCTCAATGAATTTTCACAAAGTGAACACACCCAAGTACCTGATGCCCCCTCCCCACAAACAGAACATTACCAGTCCCAGAGGAGCCCCCTCACCTTTACCCCAACCCCAAGGATAGCCCTTATCCTGACTTTTATCAGCATGGATTAGTTTGAACTATTTTTTGAATTTTATACAAGTAGAATCATACAGTATACTCTCTTTTGTGTCTGATTTCTTTCCCTCTGCATCACCTTTGTTGTTAAGATATAGTTCAAATTTATTTGTTTTCATTGCTCTATGATATTTCAGTTTTTGAACATATCACAATTGATTTATCCGTTTTATCATTGATGATGTTGACATTTTCCTAATATCTAGTTTGGGATGGTATGAATAGTGCTATGTACACGACTTTTGGTGAACTCATGGACATATTTCTGTTGAGTATATACCTAGAAGTGCAAAATCATAGGGACTACAAGTATATTCAGCTTTTGTAGATACTGCCAAACAGTTTTCCAAAGTGGACATACCAATTTACAATACTAGCAGTAGTGTGTAAGAGTTCTAGTTGCTCCACACTCTTGTCAACACTTGGAATTTTCTGTCTTTTTATTTTTAGCCATTCTGGCAAGTGGCATGTATCACTTTTTTTGAAAAATAGCCTATTTTAGAAGAGTTTTAGACTTACAGGAAAATTGAGAAGATAGTACAGACAGCTCCCATATACCCTGCACCCAGTTTCCCCTATTATTAGCACCTTACATTAGTATGGTACATTTGTTACCATTAATGAACCAATATTGATACCTTATCATTCATGTAATGCTTGTTAAACAGCAAACACACCTGAGAAATTAATAACCGTGTTAATGTCTTCTCCTTTTGTGAAATTGAGGACTGCTAAGTAACAGTTTCACAGTTAGATTATTCGAAAGGACCGTGGGTGGGTTGCTGACTCTAGTACAGTTCTTTGCTTAAAAAAGTCAAACCCACCAGATGATGCTAGAAGTTGTTACTTGGTGTAAACCTTTATGATCATCATTCTGAATCAGAGATTCTCCAAATGTGGCCCAAAAAAGCACATGGGGCTGCTGTTAAAATGCCAGTTCTTGGGCCCCATCTCACACTAAGACTCAAAACTTCTGGGGATGGAGGCCAGGAATGTGCCTTTTGAACAAGAAACTTCAGGTGGTCCTAATGCACTCTAAATCATAATAGCCTGTGCTCTAGGCAGAGAAAAGCTAGCCCCTTAAATAGTACCTATAATATTTGTGTGTATGTGTGAGGAAGATTGGCCCCGAGGTAACATCTGTTGCCAAACTTCCTGTTTTTGCTTGAGAAAGACTGTCACTGAGCTAACTAACATCTGTGCCAATCTTCCTCTATTTTATGTGGGATGCCACCACAGTGTGGCTTGATGAACTGTGCTGGGTCCGCACCCAGGATCCAAACCTGCGAACCTGGGGGCTGCCGAAGTGGAGCCTGCGAACTTAACCACTATGCCACTGGGCCAGGCCCAGTACCTATGATATTTTAAATCCAGGGAGCATATCCCTTTCTGGGCTAGGCATCTAGTACTTAGACACTTGTTGAGTTCACATGGTACTTATTTTAATAAAATAAAGGCTTCTGGGCAGAAAAGGCAGCCTGTTAATACCAGAGTCCTAAGGAGGATGACTCTTGGGTTAGGTTTCCCAAGACCTTGACTAAAAAAGATTGCACTGGAAACCATAAATGATGCAGCTGGTCCCCAGGGGATAAGGAAGCTAAGACAGAGAGTTAGGGCTCTTGGCCCCCTTGGAATCTCAAGAGGAACTTTAATGTCAAAGAGGGTGTGGAGCACAGCAGGAAGAGATCAGTGTGTAAAATATTCCAATGGCAGATTCCAGAGAAGCAGCAGTCAGAGCTAAATGAGACAAGAGACAATACACATTAAGACAACGTTGTCAATTTAGTGGCATGTTTATTGAAATAGCCCTTCTTGTTCTAAAAAAAGCACTGGGGTACAGACCTCTGAATCCCTGCAGGAAACTCTACAAATTCCTGGGAGGGAACAGCAGCCCTGATCTTGACTTTAATAACAAAAGGCAATTATTTTTAGTATTTTCCAGTAGATCTCAGCTGTCTGGTATTGTCAGACTCTATTCGTGGAGAGGTGGAATTTAGAGAGAGTAAATTGAGTGAATGGGGAGGGGAGGAGAGAGGGAGGAAAGGAGGTAGGGGATAAAAAAGGGAAAGAGAGAGAAAGAAGAGAGAAAGAACGAGAATGTGAGTGGGAGCTTAGAAGCTTTTTCCCTCTGGTATATTATCTGGCATAGTGCCATTCATATAATAATAAATACCAAGATCAAACCTCCAGGAACAAATATAAAGGGACTCTAAAACAAGCAATTTGTCAGACTGGTTTTGGGGTACAGGGGAGTCTAAAGAAACGAAAGAGAAAGTAGATCAATGACAAATTCTGGTAACACCTGGGAAACCATTGTGGATGCTAGCGTTGTACCTAATTAAGAAGTGGTGAAACCATGGGAGGTGGTGGCATTGGAGAGGATGGGGGTGGCAGGTCGTGGAAGAGAGGAAGGGTATGGAATTAATCTTTTAAAGCTGCTAGGAAAACCCAAACTTGTAGACTCAGTAGATCTCATGGATGAATAGCCTGGTGAAGTAGAGAAGTGGGCACCCTGTCTCCTGCCAATTATGTTTTGAAAAATCATGGAGGAGCAGGAAGGTTGTCAAGTGGAGAGATGACCCTGCAGAGCGTTTGTCTTTCATTGGGGCAGGGGGAGGAGATAAAGCACAATCTTGCCAATTACAGGCAGAAAATGAACATTAGTTTCTCCTATCAAAGTAAAGAGTAAACATGGAAGGAAAATACTAAAAGACCCCGAGTATGGCAGAATTCTTTACAATGGGCAGCTTATACATCTTACGTCAAGATGAATGGATTTGATGATGGAAAAGAGCAGTTGTCCTAAAAATTACATAATTATTGGATGAGAAAGGAGAACATCATGTCTAGAGCTCTAAAGGATGTTTCTATGGTGTCTTAGAAAATCTTGCTTGAAAAACTCATTCAGATTGGCCTGGACACTAGCGGTCTCACGTAGATTTTTCAGTGGCTTAAAGTCCCCGGATGATAACTTAGAGAAACATTTCAGCCTGGAGGCTAACACAACTACTTGTTTTTTAAGGGTTTGCTGTTAACTAGTACTTCAACTGACCTCACCCTCGTATTCTGGGAAAAGAGCAACAAGCTGAAAGCTCTTTTTAGCACCGTGAGAGAGATCAGCCTTTTTTACATAAAAGGAGATTTAAACTCAGAGGCGTTAAGTCACTGGCTAAGTCACAAAGCTTATTTAAAAACCCAAATCAAGTTTCCAACTGCTGTTATTTAACCTTGAGAGTCTCTTTCCATCAGTTCTCTTCTAAATTGGACTTTGGCGTGTAAATGTGAGGTGTCCTTGCATTCCAGGAAGGAAACAGGACCAGAACCAAAGTCCTCCTAGGGAGTTTTAGAGCTATTGGCTAGGACAGCAAACACAATTCCTCCTCCTAAATAACTGTATGTGATGCTCAAGGCATTCCTTGGTGCACTAAAGGATAATCTGAGAAATCATTTTAGTGTCTTCCCAGGAAAGCATCCTTAATACTTAGAATTAGTAAGGCAGAGGAGGGATGCAGAGTCACAGCTTCCTTCCATATGGGCCTCTGGTCTTTGGTAGTAACTAAAGATGCCTCCTGTCATTCTTCAGAGACTGGATCAGATAGGCTTCTGAGGAAGAAAAGGGAAGATTGCTCAACTGAAGATGGCCCAATACACTCTAAGAAAATAGGCTCTGGAAGGCGCCAGTGAGATACCACTAGAGAAAGGTAATGTATTTGCTATCGATTGGAGAGGAGATATCCTGGTGAGATATCTGTGGGCTTGCATGGAAAACAGTATGGAGTGGCATAGCATGGATGCTGAAAGTTCCCTGCTGCTTGCTAAGCAAGTCAACTTTTACTTTCTCTCTCTGAGAACAGTGTTTAAGGAAAGAAAAAAGTTCAAAGAAGAAAATTCTTTACACTTCTTTAAGTGGGGTTTCTTTTCTGTGTGTGGGGTCCCTTAGAACATAAGGCTACTTGGCAACAACCCAGCTACTGTTAACATGATAAACTTATTAAACTTTAATTTCCATTCTTATATACATTTACACACACACACTTGCATTTCTTTTCTGAGGAGTTTAGCAACAGTGATTTCAGGCTTGGGGGTTTAACTCAAGATAAACTACTTTCCTTCTTTCTAAAGAGCAGGATTCAAGAAATATGTCGGCCAACTGCCAGAACAGTCTCAGACAAAACATGCTGGCTTCATTTGGGGACACTGAATTGATACTTGTAACCATTTCAAACTTCTCTCCAAGATGTTTCAGAGCTCGGAAAATAGAATAAAAGGAATTTGCATTCTTTTTTTCTCTTTCCAGAGTCCACAGCTTCCCACGGATACCTGCCAAACCTACTATACAGTTAGACATTTATTCAGTCATTCACATTCCCATTATTAATGGTTTAAACAAAGAACATAATAAAATATAGTTATAAGTGCTAAAAGATGTTTCTGTGACTTCACACCATGGCTCAGCACCATCCTAATGTTACTGCTTCCATGGCCAAGTCATTAAACTTCTTGAAGCCTAACTCTGATTGGCACCCAAAGCTAAAGTGGCACTAAGAGAGGGGCACATATTTTAATAAGCTGCTAGAACTTTCTTTGTTCAAGCCCCTGGGACCCATGGCCCAATAGGAAAAGAAATTGGCTTGGTTTCAATGACCTCTCAGAGAAGACTGTAGACTCCTTGAGGGCCATGAATTTGCCTCTTTTTCGACCTCTTATTTCCACCCCACAACATCCTACTCTGGTACCTTAAGAATGTCGCTTAGACAATATTTGTGTCCCGATAATGAAATATTGTTAATATTATTTTTAATAATAGAGTTAAATGATATTGGTCAAGTTAATAATCTTGTACAAATGCAAGATATTTTATGTATGTACAAATATATGTTAATAAATACATCTCCAGTTATGAGATATTTATATCAAGTGGGAGATAAGTGAAGGGTGCATTGCTTTAGTAAAACGTCTCCAAACTACGTGGGTTCCTCAGAATATTAGTAGGTCACACACACCATTTCTGTGGTGAAAGAAGTTTGAGAAAACTACATGAGTTAAGAAAAAGGTTTCTTTATTACAAAACCTCTCAGAGCCTTTAACATCGTGAAGTACATTGTAACTCTCTAAAAGTGGATCAAGCATGAAATATTTCTCAAATTCATTTGACCATAGAGCTCTATTAACGCATTTGGGTCTTGGGTTCCATGAAACACATTTCAAGAGATGTTGTTTTAGAAAGCAGCTTGCTGCAAGAGTGATCTTTTCCAGCAGGTAGGTCATGCCATGCCCCTAGCAATAAAGAATTTCTGGGACTTCTCAGTGGGAGGAAGGGGGGTAGGAGTTGGGGAGAAAGGATGATCAAGTATCTGAATAAGCAAGGTCTTGAACTCCTTGAGGCCAGAAACTTCATGAGAACTCCTTGAGGTCCCCCACACCAGCATCTAGCATAGGCATTTGATACTTGATTGTTGGGTGAATGAATGAATGGATGAATGAATTCTTTCTCCAAACTTCAGTTAAGCCAAGCACTAGCTGATCCTGATTTTCTTTGACCCAGGGTCATATGAGAATATAGAATGCATCCTGAGGATTTGGGGTTTCTTACACTAGGAAAATGACCAAATCAGGTGAAAAAATACCAGAACTGCTTCACTTTGGGTGTCCCAGAACTGTAGCCTGATCCCAATAAAATATTCAAGAGCAATACAGACTGGGGCAGGAGGTGCCCGATGCCTCCCAGTTTGACTTGAGAAAGACGAAAGCATGTCTGGTTGCATTTTGAGGTGGGCTTTGGGGGCAGCGCAGGGGATAGTCTCCCTGCTCCTTTGCTGATATAACAGGGCATTGGTTCTCAGACGCAGGTCCTGACGCATCAGTGTGTCAGTTTTCAGCTCAAGTTGTAAGCCTCAAGTACTTTGTTATTAATGACAGACATTGGGGAATGATTTACTTTTAAATATAAATTAGGGTGGATTTAAGGCTATAGCTAACTTCACTCTCATCCCATTTTGATATGCTTTCTTGAGTGATAGAGAGAACGACTTGCTTACTGGGAACTGTACATGCGTGCACCATCAGTTATATGTATCTTATTGGAACAAAAATGATGAGGGTGCAGTACCAAAGGTTAGGGATGTGCATCCTCCAAGTAAATGCTAAGCCAGGAAACTAGGTAAACGGCCCATACTAAGACCCTTCACGTCACGTCAGTGAGTAGCTCAGTTAACTTAAATTTCTTTCTCTTTCTTTGGGGTTCGTAATGTTTTCCCTGAGGTGCAAATCATGATGCTTTCTCACCATGGGCCAGCCATTTCAGTGCCTGTAGTATGGAAGTCCTAAAGACCTCTTGCCCATGGTCTTTCCCCCACAGGACTGGCCCTAACCCCAATCCTAAGCATTCATTGCCTGGGAAGCCTCATTCCTCTTAGGATTTCCGATGGCCCTTTCCCTCAGGCCTGGGTTGCCGTCCAGCTTCTCTGCGTTCCATCCCATCCCTCTATCCAATTAACAGGGACTGGCAGTCCTCCTTCTATGGAAGAATTTCTCGCTGTGGGTAAAGGGTTAACATAACCCTTTCCCCTTCTCTGTGGAAATCTGTCCTTGTGTTAACTTTCTGGCTCTGTTGCCCTGGAAACCTGGTAAAGGTGGAATGTCTGCTGTGTTACCAGGCAGTATTGCTTATAGTAAAAATGACCCAATTGTTAAATTGCTTTTGCTGCAGCAGGATTGTAAACGAATCTAAATACCTGGCAGGAAGCCATAGCTTTGGGCTTCCCTGAGTGTGAGACTCTTGGTATTGGCATGTCCCTTTCGAGACTCCTGGAAACTATGGTTGCTTCCAAGAGATATTAGCTCCTGTGGGGCAGGGGCTTCTCAGCCAAGATGGACCCTGTACTCTGTGATGTGCATCTTGCCTGTTTGCACCTGAGTTGTCACTTGGGCAGCCAGAGACAAGCCCCTGGACAGCATGTGGGCTCCTGTAAGGACCCCCGCAGAGGAGGGATGCCTGAAGCTGCCCTGCTGGCCAGTGGTGGTTCCTAGCCAGTTCCCTTCTGAGTAGACTCACACCAGTGGTGGCCTGTGATAGTCTTGGGAGTTAGAATGTTTTGTTGAACTGATGGAGCCGCTGGTAGACATAAGAGTCATGAGAGGGTGGGTGTGCTCTCACCGTTTGCTGGGGCTGATGTGACATGTTGTCTAATTGTCAAGTTTCAGAACACATGCTGGTCTGGCCCTTTAAATCTCAGTTTCTAGTGAGTGGAGTCATTTCTCTGTCATTGGAAGATATTCACAGCCCGTGTCCATTAAAAACAACCCTGTTGATTAATCTTCCTTGAACAAAAGTGACCAGTTGGAGGGGCCTAAAAGGATTTCCACTCTCAGTTTTTCTAAAAGTTTTATGTTTTCTATTTATGGGGTGGTTCATTCTGCTTTCAAATCTCTCAAATACCCCGCACTCCCAGAAGCCCCCTAACATACGTGTTTCAGATGGCTGGAGCAGACTTCCAGTGTTTCATTTTATTCAGTGTAGTGAGCCCTGCTGCTATTTGTGGGCTCACTGACAACAATTCATACTGAGAGACGTCAATTAGCAGGATGGGCTTGGTGGGAGGGGTTCAGTAGCTAACATTTAGTGAGCACTTTTTATGAGCCCAGAGCTGCTCCAAGTCCTTTACGTGCATTAACATATAAACAACAACCCTATGAGGTGGGAACTGCTATCTGTTATCCTCACTGTAAAGATGAGGCAACTTAGGCACAGAGCAGGTTAAATGACTTCCCCCAGGGCCACACAGCTCATAAGTGGCAGAGCCAGTGTTCATACCCAGGGAGTCCAGTGTTCAACCCCTATGGCAAGTTGCCTGTCTGAGTCTCATAATGAAGGCAGGATTTTGTCCAGCCTCCAGGATTTGAGGGTTGAGGCTGTTTGAGAGTGTCCCTGATGGTCCCTGGTGTACTTGGTGGATCCAGACAGTAGCTTCCCACCGACTAAGCAAGAGGCGGAAGATGTTTTAGTTTCCTGCCTTATAGAGGAAAATGTAGATACCCTACCCCATTGGGATCATTCAAGCAACAAACACTTAGTAAGCACCTGCTCTTAAGCACTGTAGTGGCTGCAAAGAATACAACAGTGAGCCAAAGGACCCCAACTCCCTGCCCTCGAGGGGATTCCATTTTGGTGTATGTCCTGATCGGATTCTTCTATCCACAAAGTCGAGGGATAGGAAAACAAGTAGAAAAGCAGGGAAAGAGGAGGAAGGAGAAATGTTCCAGGACTTTCTGTCACTCCCCCTGATAAGGAGTTTTCTGTTTCCCAGCATGACTTGCCCCACCCCCACCCCCTTGGCCAGCAAAGTCAAATCACTGAAACACTACACATAGAATTTTCTGTGATGATGGAAATGTTCTATATCCTGTTCAATAGGGTAGCCTGCAGCTATATGTGGGTAGCCTGTAGCTACTGAGCACTTGAAATGTGGCTAAGGAACTGAATTTTAAATTGTATTTAATTTTAATTAATTAAAATTTAAATATAAATAGTCACATGTGACTAGTGGCTTCCTAGTGGACTGCAGAGCCCTAGAACTTTCCCACCCTGAACATGGCATCAAGCCCCCTCTTCCCAACCTGGTCCAGGTTATTCTAACTTCCTTAATTTCATTAGGAAATGTTTGCATAGGTGGCCAGAGCTGCAGCTTTAAAATGTGTACTGTTGGATTAAAACTTAAATCCATGAACATAGGCTGCAAAACCCAAAATTCAGTCTTTCTCGTCGCAGTTGAGTTTCTTCCCACTGTGACTTACTTTGAACACATTTCTAGGTAGCTAAGTAAAACAAGAGCTGCTTAAAAATTGCTTTTAAAAAAGGTAAGTAGAAGGTAAGAGAAAGGGCAGGAGGGGAGTAAAAGAAAGGCCGATATTGTAGCATCCTACCAATCTTTGTTTCTAAATCTCAGCAGCCTTGAAAGAGAACATTAAGATATCTTTTACTCTCCAGCCTGGCTTCCCAGAGAGAGGGAGACATAAATGAAAGCTTGCTTTGTGTCGCTATACAGTGACTGCAGAGACAATGAAAAGACCTTTTCTGGGGATATAAATTTGTGTGTGTGTGTTGAAGCCCTTGTCACTACAAAGCAATCTCACAATTTACTATTCACCTTCTTGGCTCCAGTCTTTCTAAAAATAATTATGATAGTAACGTTTTCTTAGCCTGCTGTCTAACTTAGGGCGATTTCTTGGATCCTGAATGATTTAACAAACAGTATCCAAAGCCTCAGGCCATAGCTGACCTAATCAGCTTGAAACTTGAGCAGTTTTAAAAAACTGAATCAGATATGGAACACTCTTCACTGAAACCCTGACCACTGAGCTATGGCCAAGGTTGATCTTCACTTGGGATGCACCAGCCCAGCCAGGAATCCATTTGATTGGTCAGTGCCCATGCTGTACAGTTAGTTGTTAAATATTTTGAATATCACCTCCAAATATCGTGGCTGAGCCAAGCCTCTAGCAAATGAAATTATTTTAGTGAGAAGGCACTGAGCCATTCCATCATTGATTTAACACCAAATTGAGTCAGACAGTGAGGGAGACAGATAGGCAAACACATAATTACCTTATGGACAAATCTGAGCCAATGCTAAAATGGAAGCATTTATAAAAAGCTGCGGGAGGCCAGAGGAAGAAGTCATTACTTTGACATGGGAGTATTAGGGAAGTTTGAAGAAGAAAGTGATATTTGATCTGGGTCCTGAAGGATGAGTAGAAGTTCATCAGGACACAGGGCATTCTAGGCAGAGGGTGCAGTAAGTGGAAAGCCACAAGGTATGAAATACAGAAGAGAGAAATTACAAGTGCCATATGTTTGGAGCATAGAGTTTGGGTGGTGGTCGTCAGGGTGGGAAGTCCAATAGGAGATGAAGTGGCAGATCTACGTTGCTGTCATATTCTGAAGTGCTTTGAATGCCAGGCCAGAAAAAGACTTAATTCTGTAAGCAACAGGGAGCCAATAAAGTTTATTCTAGCATGTAAGTGATGGTGGAGTTTGATTTGGAGGAAGATGACATTTACAGCCATGTGGCATAATGGCCAGAGGGGAAAAATGGAGCAGTGTCAGGGAAACCAGTGAGGGGCATCAGTTAACATGAGAGTTAAGGGGAACACTGGCCTATGGAAGTAGCTGAGGCAATGGAAAGAAAGGAATGGATGGAGTTGAGAGCCATTACGAGGTAGGATCAACAACAGTTAGTTATTTGATTTGGAAGACAGGGAGGAGATGGGGACGGTTTTGAGGATTCCAGCTCAGTGGACCTGGTGGAAGTGGACATTCGTAACTAATATGTGGCAGCCTTGGGTGGAAATGGGATGTTCAGCTCTGGACAGGAGACTTTTGAGGTGCTTGCTCCAGAAGGTAGTTGGAAATCCATTAGCATGTTATTCCAGCCCTACAGTTAGGCATGAAGGTTTCATTACACAATTGAATAATCAAGGTCCCATGGTGACTGCAGAATTTCTCCCTAAGAAGGACTTAAAATGGCTGCTTGGCTGGAAGGGGGCTTCTCTGGAAGCTGTATTGCATAAGAAGCATTGCTTTTTAACTGAATTGCATATTACGCGTCTATAAAAATAAGGCAAGGAAAAAGAACAAATATAAAATAAAATAAATCATTATAGGAATATTACCAAAACAATTATTTACTTCCTATATGAGTAATGTCATAAGCTGCCCAGGTCTCATCAACACAAATGAAACAAAACCAACATGATTAATAAAAATGTGTAGCTACACACTTTATTCTCATTTAAAAGGATACTTAAATGGGTTATAGAGGCAGAATTATTATTTGCTCATTTTGTGTGGTTTTTGGTGGGAGTCTGATGGGGATTTGCAGGGATTAATACCCTTCCAAACCATCCTTTGGTGCCACTATGATAAAGACTTCATTCCAATATGTCAGGCTGAACAGTTTCTCCTCTGACATCCAGATTTATCAACTTGTGGCTGCATTGCTTCTTAAAGATTCTGTTTCACCTACAGAGATTTAGCTACTGGAGCTTTGCTTGTTTCTACTCGGTTGGATTCTACATCTATTGAACTATTTCTCTCATGAATCATTCACAGGATATAGCCAAAGTAATGTAACTTTGTCCCCCTTTATTAAGGCTTATATTCCCCCTTGTCTGGGCAGAGATAACACTGGCCTCTGGAAAGGCTGTGAGAAGTCATTGTATGCAGTGAATTTAGATACCTTCTGGGTCTGTGATCTGCAAACTTCACTCCATGTAATCACATAGATCTGTAACCACTACTCATGTATGAACTTCGGTGAAGTCTGCTAAAGATTACAGCAGATATGCCCATTTAGAAACTTTTACTGGCTACTGTTTTGTTTCAGGATGGCTGGCGGAACCACAAATTGAGCTTAAGACGTATCTTGAAACCCTTTAGCCATGCCCCACATTTGATCAGAATCAGCCAACTCCTTTGAAAGTTATCATGAAACAAATAGGGGAGATAAAAGCAAAATGCTGAGTGGCTGAGGTGAAACAGACCCCTTGTTTTGGTTGGTTATTTGATCTCAAACCATATCCTGTCATTAGGCACATTGTCAGATTTAAGAACTAATTCCAGACTTTCATTTATATGAGGGAAGGCAACGAACACAATAGAGGGGAAGGAGAAACCAACACAATTCGTTGGATTCCTTCCACCCTCCGTTTGCCTCTTCCCTGCTCTAGAGACACCTCTTCTGCATTCAGGCCCAAGGCTGTGCCTGCAGAGAGGTACTTTCAGACCTAGATCAGTGGGCAAACCGTGCTCTTAGACAGCCAGTGGCCTTTAGCCCTCCCACTACTGAAACACAACATGTGGTTCCCTGGATAAAAAACAAAAGTTGAGGGAAAGAATTATCAAAAGGAAAGAAACATTTTTAAGTTTTTCTTTTTACCTAATAGAAACTTGTCGGGCTTTTTCATAATAAAGTTGGCTTAGCAATATTAGTTTCATTTCAATGATCATCCATGGGAATTTAGGGAAGATTGTGAGGCAAAATTCTCAAGCTTCCAATATTTTCAGCAAACAAACAAGAGCTGAATTACCCATAGCCACGTAGTTAGAAGAAGAGAAGAGTCTTTCTCAGGTGGTTAAGTTCAGAACTAATGTTTTACCAGCAGAGAGCGCTTCTCTTTGTTGCTGTCTGAATGTGTAAAGAGTTGGTCTCTTTGGGAGTGAAAGGCAAGGGTCTTCAAATCCAGACTATCCAGCCATCAAGCAGAGGACCTTGCGAGATTTGTGTGTTCTCAGGGAGCATAAACACAGCCAGTTTGAGAACTGTCAGGAAAAATGATATAAATCTCAGTTGCTGTTCGGATCCTGTGCATTTGAAATAAACTAGAATTTAACTTTCGGGAAAGCATAAATGCATAGTTGGTCAGTGAGATTCAACAACAGTTTCTTCTGGGATTGTTTTCCTCTGGCATTTTATGATGAAAACTTTCAAATCGACAGCACAGTTTTTCCAAAGTACCCAGCGTCACCTAACTGGAACAAATAGCAGGAATTTGAATCAGATGGATTCAGACACCAAATTTACTTGGTGTGTTTCCCCATGAACTTTTAGGTGCTTTTTATTATTGTGAAAATGTGGTTGTTCATCCTGTTGAAATAGAAAAGCATCTCCTTCTGGCACTTGGAGCACCACGTGTTTAAAACATGTCCTCTCCTGGCGCCTCCCCCTCATTCTATCAATCATCCCTCCATGCTCCCACTTCCCAGACCCCACTCTTGGTGTTCCCTGTCCTGTGCTTCTCCATGTCCAGCCAGGTCCTGATGAGTCTCCCTTGGAAACATCTCTCCCAGCCTTCTCTGCTCCTTTTGGTTGCCACTGCCCTACTGCCCCCACATTATTGAATGTTTTTTCTGTGCCAGACCCCATGCAAAGCACTTTCTACACATTATCACATTTAATCCTCACAGCAATCCAATGAGAAAGGTAATTATCATCCCCATTTCACAGATGGGACAATAGATCCATATTACTTTATGCCCAGATTGCTGTGCTGTTTTCCACTACAGCCTAGAAATGCCTTGAATCTTCCAATTCTGGGACCATTGTTTCTCATGCTTTATGTGCCTTCCTCTTCTTTCCACCCATTCAAATTCTGCTCATTTCTCCAGGCCAGCCCTGGCTTCCACAGCTGGAAGTGATCTCTCCTTCAATTATAGCTCTAACCGCTTGTACCACTCCCTTGGTTACCCTCAAACACAGCCTTGCAAGTCATTTTTCCCCCCAATGTGCATGTTTTATCTCCAAAATTAGATTGTATCCCCTCAGCTGCCTGTGTATAATAGGCATGCTGTATGGATATATTGATTATTTTTCAAAAGTAACCACTGTTGTCATCACTCTTCCACACATCTCATAGAATGGTGCAGTAATGACACTGAACAAAAAAGTACTGGTGCTAAGGGGGAGGTGAAGGCGGGTCTCACCATCCATCTTCACTGTAGTGTTTCAGTGCTTCTCAGTTCCAGGTTCAGGATCTGAATGGACGTTTTTTACTAAAAGTAATAACTCCCCCAGATTTGGTTTACTTGAGGCCCTGGCTTCATTTCCTTTAGACCTTCTACTTGTTGTGATTGTCATAATGTTTTGAACAAGAGCTCTTTCCTTCTGATTTGCCTGTGATGAAAGCAGCATTTTTGGGCCCCCTTTTTAGAGCTTGAGAAACTGAATTTCTGAAGGCGTATCTAATGGCAGCAATGGGGAAAAAACGATCGCTGGCGTCTGACTTCAACCCAGTTCTGTGTTTCGAGCACACCCCCACTTCTGTTTTCATAATTTCCCACAAGAGAATGACGCTTCCCCTCCACAGTACACTTGCTTCATTCGGTTCCTCTCAAGATGGACTTTCATAGAATATTTCAGATTGTGGCAGTGAGATACATACTGAAGAGCTTAGTTAAGCTCTAGAGACTTGCACTTTGGATAACAGTCGACTAGACCATTCTGACCAATGGGTCTATTGAAGACAACTAAAAATAGTGGATAAAATATAAAGGAGCTTCAGATCCATCAGCTCCCGTGAAATGGAATTAATTAATGGGTTTGTGGTTAATCTGCTAGTAAACCTTCTGTTTTGCTCAATATGCACTTTCTTTTGGGGGTGGGAACAGGAACATAGTGTTTGGTTTGTTCTTGTGAGATTAAAAGACGCCTGGTATCACTTAGTATCGATTGGGGTGGGGAGGTGGTATTAAAATGCTGAGCGTTCTCCAGAAGAAGGTTTGCATTGTTGAGAAGTGATACAGAAAGACGGAGAGGATGAGTGATAGCTATAAGCAGTGGCCCTCACTTTTCAGAGGCACGGAGCTGTTGACAGAACAAATAATCACATCTAAAAGACTTTGAAGCTCCCCACATGGTCAGCAGACAAAGGGCCACAAGGCTCAGCCGTAAATGCTGGAATTAGTTCAGAGAGCAGAAGGAAGGACTTGCCTTTGCTTGAAGCCAAAACCAATCTGAAACCACAGAACCTCAGCCTGAGGGCTAGGCAAAAAGCTTGCTTTTGAAACCTGAGCTCATGTTGCTGTGGAGGTGGGCGGTTGGGGGTATTGGTGTCTATTCCACTTGTACAAGCAAACCCTCTGATAATTTTGACCCTACAAAAATTACATAATCCTTTCATCACAGCGGGTTACGTTTTCCAAGGGAACAGCCTTGACTTTCAACTGATTATAGGTGTATTGTTAGGACTCTAGTGCCCACACTTAATATGTGTTTGTTTCATTTCCAATGTTTCATGTATTAAGTGTCAACAATCTACACTCATGCTACCTCATGTTTGAAAATTAACTCAGGAAATCCCAAAATGAAGATTTTCCCCCTTGGCAATTTCCCATCTTCATTGTGTGGTAAGGGTTTTTGGTAACAGCCAAGTACAGCACTAGGCAAACAGTGGGTTTATGGGCCTCTGGGTGTATTATCAGTGTCTTGTGTTAATCCAGGCTTTCTTCCAAAGAGTTTGCAGTGCTATTTTCTTTTACGCATCACATCATGTCAGATGTGTACTTCCTCCTGTGTTCCCTAATCTTGCTCAATGACAACACCATTAGCTCCATCTTCTCTTCCCTTACTGCCCTGGTAGCCTAATATTCCTCTACTGTGCCTTTTGCATATGCCCCCTCTTTGCCATTTTTTCTTCCCCTGCCCCAGGGCAGGCTCTCACCATTTCTTGCTTGGAATATTGCCATGGTCTCCATGAGCCTGTCACTCCTGTCTTCTGAAACCACACTGGTCCCAGCTGATTCATTTGGCGTTCCTAGTTCTTCATCATTTGGTCTCTGGACTTTTCTAACCTCATCTGTCAGGACTTCTCTCCCTTTACCTCCTCACCGTTCCCTGAACACCCCATGAACTTACCCACATCCTTTCCTTGGCTCAAGCTATGTCCATCATCTGCAATGCCTCCTGCTCCTTCCCCACTGATAAAATCCTCCTTGTCTGTCATGGTTCATCTTCAGTGCTACCTCATGGAAAGCCCACCCTGATCTCTATAGGCAGAATTAATCACTCTTCATCCTGTACTTCTGGAGCCCTTTGTTGTGAGCTCAATTTCAGCATTTATTTCAATGTGAAATAATTAACTACCTAGAAAGCAATCTAGTTAGTTAATTATGTACTTGGAAACAGCTAAATTGCAAGCCATTTGAGCCCAGGGATGATGTCTCATTTGTCTCTGGACCCTGCTATAGTGCCTAGCAAGTGGCCTGGCCCTAAGGAGAGCTCAGTAAATGAACTGAGGGAGTGAATAATATCCCTGTGTTGGAGGTAAAAAGAGGTTAGCATCAACTGCTGTAAGAATAGATAAAGGGATTCATTTGTCCAAAGTCCTTCAAAGGACAAGTCAAGTTGGGGACCCTGTCACTTCTGTCACAATCCTCAGTGGCTGGGTGATTCCACTTCTTCTGAGATCTTGGTACTAGATGTTCAGTTGCCATTTGATATTTTATATGTTGGGTGGGGGAGCTGTATGTATGTGTGTCTGTGGCAAGAACTTGGGGAGGCAGGTAGATATCTGTCTGTGTGAGGCTCTAACTCTGGAGTAATGACTGTCCTGTGGAAATACAGTGTGAGCCACAGATGTAATTTAAAATTTTCTAGCATTCAAATTTAAAAAGTAAAAAGAAGTGATATTAATTTTAATAATATATTTTATTTAGCCTGATATAGCCAAACGATTACCATTTCAGAATGCAACCAGTACTAAAAAATTATTAATGAGATATTTCACATTCTTTTTCTTTTTTTTACTAAGTCTTCAAAATCTGGTACGTATTGTACACTTACAGCACATTTTAATGCAAATGCTAAATTTTCATCAGAAATACTTGATCTGTGTGTAGATTTCATAAAATTTACAGTTAAAAAAGTAGATTCACATATCCAAGTTCTTCCAAGCATGTTTAAAATTTTTCCAATAACTGAATTTAACAGCAGCTTTTAAATTTAAATTTAAACTAATTAAAATTAAATAAAATTTTAAAATTCCATTCCTAAGTAACACTAGTCTCATTTCAAATGCTCACTAGCCACGTGTGGCTAGTGGCACACCTTTCAGGACTTGCAGCCTTAGGGTACAAATATTTCTAAGTATTATTGAGCTCATTCCTTTGCTCCTATAACTTAATTTTTAAAAAAGAAAAACATATAATAGGGAGAGTTATTAGAGAACTCCAATTAGCCAGCCTTGCCACCAATTTCTTCATGAACGTGGGGCCTGCTGCTGGCTTCCTGGGCCTGCCATGAAAAGTAATAGGATTCTGTTGACAAAGCACCTGAGAATCCAGGGATGAAATGCCCCGTGTAATTCCTGGGCTTTTTGGCCAGGCAGAATTATGGATTGGGGTCTGTGTCTACACAGCAGCTGCCCCCACACAACCACACTGATATGTGCTTCCTTCTGTAGTTGAGGTCTACACCAGTGTCTGAGAGCACCTGTGTCAATTGCATGTTTTCTCCTCAGCAGCACTGGGATGACACAGTTTTAGATGCTCACAGCTTTTATCACATTAGAACATATTTGAATTTTCAGTGCTTAACTGCTTTTGAGTGATCAAATGTGTGGAAAACGTCTTTCTCAGCCAAACAGCATATTTTCCAGATCCAAAATAGTTGAATATATTTTTGCCCTTCCTTCAAGTTTCCCATTGAATGGCACCCCAGAGACCAATTTAAAGCTTGCAAAGTTTAGAGCAAAAATGTTCTGGAACAAATGAAAATGAGGTGTGTCACCTAACCCAGTATCTAGCTGCCCATGTCTCATGCAAAACCGTGAAAGCATTCAGGCTTACTTATTTATAATAGGAAACTGGGGTTAGGAACTGATTTCCCCAGAATTCTGTGAGGGCAAGGCATGTTCCCGTGGCTGGCTCTGATGTGAGATTTGAAGCCTAAGGGGAAACTGAAATGACTCTAGACCCTTAAGGGTTTTGAAACAGGTGCAGTCGCTCCTCTTTCCCTCCAGGAAGCGTGCTGTCCACAGTTGGATGAGTGGTTCAGCAGCAGTTCACTGAGCTCTTGGATGAAAATGGCAAATTTCTCCCCAAATGAGCTTATTATCTGCTGCTGTTGGGTGCAAGGCATCCTTCAGCTATGGCGGGAATTACAGCTTCCATCTGTTCCCTAATGTGAAAAATGTGTGCAGGCCTCTGTGCTACCAAGCTACGTGAACTTTAGACATTCAGATCTGCTGACACATTTGAGTCATGGCCCTCGGAATGGCTTTTGTCAATTATTTCATTACATATCCAAATAACCATCTTGAGGGTGGTCTGGATTTGTGATCTGTGACAGTGTGGTGCTGACACATTTCTTGCCCTTGGAACTATCTGTTTTTTGGCTTTGTTTAGGAGTTGATGATATATAAGTACTCAGTACATTTAATCATTATTATTTTTGAAGTTAACACGGTGCCGCCAATATGAAAAATTCTTGGGCACAGTTACAGCCAAATCCACATCATTAATTCTTGGCTTCTTCCCAATGTCTCCAGTCTTTCACCTTGCTCCATCATTTTGTTCAGACAAATCAAATAATGCTTTGTGCTTAGAGAGCAACTTTCATCAGAAAATTGCAAGGCCCTCTGCAAACTTTTACTTCTCTAAGTACAAATAAGTATCTTCAGAGAATCATGCATATTTAAGCATGTTTATTCATGTTGGTTTTTTTCAATAGGCAAGAAAAATGATGGCTCTCTACGTGTTCACTTTGGAATATAGACATGTAATATGCAGACTTAAATTTGGCTTGACGTATTTAATAAATATCCCTTGAGTAAGTGATTAGATACAGAGTCAGGTATGCTCTTGCGAATATAGCCAACATTAGTTTCTTCTACTAATTTTATATACTTGAACATTTTCAGAGTTACATCCTGTCCATTAGCAGGAGAAATTATTTTCATCAATTAATAACTCTTTCTAATTGTCACCTGGAAGAGAAAAATGCTTTAACTAAATCAGCAAGATTAACTCACCAATTCGAAAAATACAGTCACTTATTTAAGAGTTAGCTTATGGTTTAATTGTCTGTGGTCGGGTGATTGGTGGTTTGGTTTAAACTATACCACCAATCTATGTTCACTACATTGACCCATTCTGTACTTTATCTCACTGTTAAGTATCCTTGTAGCAGAGACAATGCTAGGTGTCCACTCAACCCCATTTTCTTTTCTTCCCAGACACACAGACTACATTTCCCAGCATTCCTTGTAGTTAGATGGAACTCTGTGAGTTATGACTGACGGGATGTGAGCAGAAGTAATGGAATCCTCTTTCAACCCTGGCCTTAAAATCTTCCCATTTAGTCCTCCACACTCTCTCTCTTCCTTTGCCTGTTAGTTAGGTGCAGAGACTCCAGTGGAGGACCCTAGGCCACTGGGGGATGGGGACCGTAAGATAGCAGGAGTCCAGTTCCCTGAATGACTGCATGGAGCAGAGCATCTCAGCTGAACTGCCTTGGGTGTGACATAAGCAAGAAATTGAACTTTGTTGTATAAAGCCAGTGAGATTTGGGGGTCGCTTGTTACACAAATTAGTCTACCCTAACTAATATTCTTATAGACGTAGCAGAGAATCAATATTCTCCTTAGACACATTCTACAAATTTCAAGGGGACGTGGAACACGCAGAGCACATTGCTGGTGTTGAATAGTAGGTTGTGAAAATGCGTAACCAATGAGGCTTGCTGCTCTTTGATCACCATGTCCAATTAAGCCACATGGTTACTACGATTTTCTGGTTTGAGTCAGCCTTTTATCTGGGGCAGATGCAACCATGGACAGTTTCATGTAGTGAAAACTGATCATTTCAGTAAGCAGCTTCAGTGGGGGGAGGGTGCAGAAATCCATATGAGTTACCAAGGACTTCAGGCTTCAGCTTCAATTTTTTTTTCTCTGAATAGACTTTCCTGACCCCTAGCCATGTCTAAGTTGCTCCCTTCTCATGCATCCTACCCTGTGGTCTGGTCACCGCCCATGTGGTGGTGACTTCGTCAGACTTCTTACTTCACTGGCTAGTAATGTCTAGCTCTTCATCTTGACTCTCTTCCTCTGTAGACCATATGTCTTAGATGGCGGGGGCCATTTCAACTTGGGCTCACTGTTATATCCCCAACATTCAACCCAGTGCCTGGCACATACGTGTTGTTGACCGAATGATTAAGGGAATGACTGACAATGTGATTTTGGTTATGAGGCATGAGCAACAGCCTTAGGATCACTCATGAGCTGGTCCTCGGACCACTGAACTGAGGCAGGCTGGAGTGTGTTTTTTTCCTGTTTAAAAACAGGAAACTTAAGGAGGTAAACTGACTTTAGCTTTATCAACCATCAAAACACAAATCAGTATTAGAAACAAGAGCAGGATCCATTTTCAGGTTTTGTTTTATTAGGTGCTGTGAGTTTTTAAGAGCTGGAGCTTGATTAATTGATGGCCTGAGTCCCTTAATGAGAACATTCAAGAACAAAAGACAAGTAGCAGTTAGAACCAAATCACTTGTTTATGGCCCAGGACAGATCTTGATGTATTACTGTTTTATGCATTCATTTGCCAAACATTTATTGAGCTTCTTCCAGGGCAGAGCCTGGTTCTAGGTGCTGGGACACGGTGGGTGCACAAGGCAAAAAATGGCCCAGCTCTCAAGGAGGTTCTAGTCAAGTCGGGGACAGACCAACATAAACAAACAAGAAAATGTCAGCTGGAGATAATGTTCTGTGAAAAAAATTCAAACAGGTCAATGTGATTGAAAATGCCCAGTCGGGAACATTCCATCGGTGGTGAGGAAGGCTTCTGTGGAATGGATATTCCATGAGGTGTAAGCTGAAGCCTGAATGACACAAAGGAACCAGTGATATAGAAATCTGAGAAGAGAACACTCCAGGCAAAAAGACATGTTAAGGTTTTATCTGGCCCTGAGGTGAGAGAGTAGTCTGTCAAGGAATAGGAAAATGTCTTGAGTGGTGGGAGCAGAGAGTGTATTGGGTGTGGGGGGGTGGGGGTGTGATGGCAAGAGAATGAGGCAGAGGGTCGTTTATGGAGAGCCTTGTTTGCTCTGTTTCCAGAGTCTGCATTTTAGCCTGCGAGCAGTGGGGAGCCATGAGAAAGATCATAAGCAGAGGAGAGACAGGAGCTGATGTGTGTTTTGCAAAGAATACTAGTTGCTCTGTGGAGAAAGTGCCCAACCCAAGCCCCATATGGAGCCCTGATTAGAGGAATGGTCTGAAGGTGTGAAAGGAAGCAGCCAGTTTCGGAGCTTCTTGGGAGGTAGAACTTAGGGCACTTGGAAATAGACTGGATGTGGGGATTGAGGCAGAGGGTTGTAATCCAGGGCATTCCCAGGTTTCCGGCTTGGGCAGTGGAGGTAGAGGTGGGGATGTCTTCCTCTGAGATGGGAGACTCTGGTGAGGAGCAGGTGTGTACAGGAGGTTGAAGAGTTCCAGATATGGGGAATCTGAGGTACCCATAGCATTGCCAACAGGGAATGTGCAGGAGACAGTTGGATACGTGGCTAGGCCAAGAGAAAAGAGGAGGGCATTCTGAGTAAGCAATCAGGTGTTAACACAGAGGAAGGACAGAAGGAAAGGCAGGTTGAAGTCAGTTTCTGAACCCTAACCACTTGATTTTATGTGACATCTTTTGGTTTTTTGGTTTCCTTGCCCATCTCCTTTTCAAGATGCTGAATAGTCATTTCTGCCTCTCCAAGCTGGTCTGTCCCAATCTTGGCTTCTCCTGGTCTCCATTCTGCTTCTGCCCATTAGGTTTTATCCTCAGAGATCTTCCCCTTCCTGTCATTTGGTCTTACTACTTACTTTATTCCTTCTCTGCAGCATTAAGGAATGAGCCCCCAAATGATGGTTCATGCCCTGAGCAGTACTGATGAGGAGGGTGCTGCTGGAGTCTGCGTACAAGCCTGGGTTTATATCTGAGCTCGTCAATCTCTGGCTGTCTGGTCCAGCTCTCCGTTTCCTCATCCATAAAATGAGGGGATTGTACTGAAGGGTACTTTGAGCTTTAACATTTTCTGATTCTAAGTTGTCTCAGCCCCCAGGGTGAAGTGAGTGGCCTCTTCCAGAATTGGCGGTAGGAGCCGGTATAATAGTCATCAACACCTAGGAGAGAATGGCTTTTGTTCTTTTGTGCAAGGCTCTGTGGAGCTGGGTGGGCTGCAGTTGTTCAGCTTCGATGAAAATCACACAGAAACCTTGCACTTTGTTTCAATTTCAAACCTGGACCATCTCACTGAGCACATCTGAATTCCTAAGACTCCAATGTAGATGTGAGAGGTACTATTCCACAGGCCTAACTTATCCCTCCTTTTGCTTCCCAAATTTCATTTATTGAGAGCAGGAGAGATTTCAAAGTCTTGGAGATATGAGGAGAGAATGTACCTTGGCTTTGAAATCATTGGCAGGTGGGGTCCAGTACACAATTATCCATCCCCACTCAAGGGCTCCCTAAATGCCAACATGTGCTTATGGGCCTTGGTATTTTGGCACACATTTCTGAGTGGCTTAAGAAATAAAATGGATCTGTCTGTTATGAAGACAGTCTACTAACTGTCTGTGGTAGTCCTGAAGCAATGTTACCTCCTCCAGCAAAGACAGGAGTCAGGGCCTCCAAACAAAATCATGTTCTGGAACCTCAGGAAGCTATCATCTCACTTTAGGATGGGACATGTGCACAGGCCTGGGTAGGCATCCGTCCCTGCCCAGGGGCAAGCCTAAGTTCATAGTCTCCAGGCTGTTGGGGTACACAGGGTGAACAAGCTGTAACCAGAGATGGGTTGTGATTCCACTCAGCAGCAGTGGTGGCCCAGGCAGCAGGGCCCAGAACAAGGATCCTGGCAGATGTAGGATATGATGGGTATTATAGTCCAGCTGGATATGCATTTAGGGCTCCAGATTCAGTGAAGGTCTGAGAGGCCTAGGAGTCTGGAACATTGGAGCTAGAGGCAAGATGCATGGGAGAGCTCCATATGAGTTCCGGTGCCAGGGCAGCGAGAGGCTTCTCAGTAGCCTCTTTTATGCCCCTCGCCAAGTGTTGTCGGCACTCCAGGCAGGAAGAAGGGGATTAGCATGAGGCAGAGGCACCCACTGCTCACCAATGTCTATGTTCTCCTCTTCTTCCTGGGCACACAATCAGACTACATTTCCCACCCGTCCTTGTGGTTAGTGAAGCCAGACCTGACGGTGAAGCCCAGGCTCTTTCCCCACCTTTCATGTACGTGTGTCTCTGTGTGTGTGTATGTGGCAGGGTGTAACTGAGGTGAGGCTAGGTGGTGTAGCTTACTCCTGATTAAGGTGGGGGCTAGGGTGCTGGGTCTCCTGAAAGGTCTTCACAATATCCCCCAGAGACCCGTGTGAATGACTGGATGCAGTCCTGACTGATGGGTAACTCAGGTATTAGAAGTGAGAATGATGGTAAAAAGTGATTTCTTGACTGGAGAATTGTCCCAGGGGCCTGCTAATAACATCACATTCATATCCCCTAGACAGCGGTGCCCTCGTCACAAATCCTGGCCTGTCAGTCTGTCTCCTCACCATCTCCCCCACAGGGCCCCTTGAGAACACAGCACACACACTGGCTCACTCCCACCTTCCAAGTTCTTCCTCCTCATGCCAACACTCCCTCCCTGCCCCTCTCCAACCACACCCTTGGCCATCACTGTCAGTGCAGTGAGCTGGGTCTCCATTGCATAAGAGCTCCAGTCACCTCTGGAATCATTGTCTACGTTATAGGCCTCAAACTCTAGTGCCTTCAGGGTCAGGCAGGCAGCTTACATGTGGGACAGAGCCTGTGTAGCATAATAAGGAGTCGTGGTGCCTGAGATGCTGTGTGCATTCTAAGTAAATAAAAGGCATTCAAAGTAAATTAAAAAATAAGTCATCGTGCTGTCCAAGCCAACAACCCACCCCAAATTGTCCACTCCCGAATTATATCTTCTACTGTTATTTATCTCTCAGGAGGACTGATGTAAAGGCAGAAACCAGAAACCATGTCTGAAAATTCCATTTATCCTCTCCTGTGCCTAGCAGAACATGGTATAAAAGTAATAATTAATATTTGATTTTTTAACCTTTTGAGCGATGTCCTACATACATACTAAAAAGTGCCCAAGTCATACAGATCACTGAATTATTAAAAAATGAACACACTCCTATACCCACCAGCCGGGTCAAGACCTAGAACATTATCAGCTCCCAGAATCCCCCACAGTCTCTTTTTCCTCCCCAAAGGCAAATCACTACCTTGATTTCTAATGCCATAGATTAGATTTGCCTGATTTTTAACTTTATAAAAATGAAATCATACAACATGTACTCTCTTGCGTCTGGCTCCTTTTACTCACTATAATATCTATAAGATTCACCCACGTCCTTGCATGGAGCAGTGGCTTGTTTGTTCTCGTTGCTGTGTAGTATTCCATGGTGTGAAAGCACTAGAACGTATCGATCCAATCTACTGATTATTGGCATTTGGTTGTTTCTAATTTTGGACTCTTACTAACAGCCCTGCAGCATGAGAGACAGCCCTCAGGCAGAACAACAGAGAGTCCCAGGTGTTTGAGGGGAGAAACTGTCCGCAGCAGCTGCAGGAGACCGCAGAGGTGGGCTGAGGAGCTGTGGGATGGACTATCAACAGCATCTGCTACCAAGCCCTTCTAGAACAGCAGCTCTCAAAGGTTTGGATCTCAGGACCCCTTTACACTCTTAAAAATTATTGAGGACCCCAAAGATCTTTAGTTCATATCAGTTATATCAATGTTTATCATATTAGGAATTAAAACTAACAAGTAGAAAATAGTTACTTGGTAATTTATTTCAAGATTAACAATAGTAAGTACATACTCTACATTATACACGTTACATGTTTATAAATAAAATATTTTGAGGGAAAACAACTATATTTTCCAAGACAAAAAATGTTAGAAGAGTGGCATTCTTTTACTTTTTTTTTTTTTTGTAAATCTCTTTAATAGCAGTCTGGCTTAAGAGAATCTGCTGGATTCTCATATCTGCCTCTGCATTCCAGCTGATATGGCATCACATGTCACTCAGGAGAGAATGAGAGCGAAAAAGGCAAGGAATGTCTTAGTATCATTATGATAATAGTTTTGACTTTGCAGATTCCCTGAAAGGATCTCAGGGACCCCCAGGGCTCCCCTGACCCAAACCGGAGAACCACTGTTCTAGAACACCCCAACCAGCTTTAGCATGGAAACCTCCAATGAACAGGCGCCCCCAAGTTGGCCCACTCAGTGGGGGGCTTGCTAACTTACTCCAAAACACCATGAGTTAATTCATTTCTTAGCTGATTAAAAACTCATATTTTCGGGGCTGGCCCCATGGCCGAGTGGTTAGGCTCGCACGCTCTGCTTCGGCGGCCCGGGGTTTCACCGGTTCAGATCCTGGGCACGGACATGGCACCACTCATCGAGCCATGTTGAGGAGGCATCCCACATGCCACAGCTAGAAGGACCCACAACTAAAAATATACAACTATGTACCAGGGGGCTTTGGGGAGAAAAAGGAAAAAAAACCTCATATTTTCTTCTCAACACTTTATAATCCTTACTTGTAAAACATCAATTTGAAATGTTTTGATTTTGTTCATTTGAAGCCAGCAATGCCCATTAGAAATATAATGTGGGGCATTTATGTAATTTAAAATTTTTAGTAGCCGCTTAAAAAATTAAACAGCAGCAGGTGAAATTAATTTTAATAATGCATTTTATTTAACCCAATATTTAGAAAATATCATCTTGGCATATGAAATCAGCAAAAATATAATCATATGAAAGTAAAATCATATAAAGTCAATATAAGATATTAATGACTTATTTTACATTCTTTTTTCATGTTGTCTTCAAAATTCAGTGTGTATTTTCATTTATAGCACATCTCAATTCAGATGCTAAATTTTCATCAGAAGTACTTGATCTGTATTTAGAATTCATAAAATTCCACAAAATTAGAAAAAGTAGATTCGCCTATTCAAGTTCTTCCAATAACTGAATGGAGCATCAGTATTCAAATTAATTAAAGTTAAATGAAATGAAAAATTCAGTTCCTCATTCACACATTTCAAGTGCTCAATAGCCACAAATGGCTAGTGGCTGCTGCGTTGGACCCAGCAAATCTAAACTTTATCCTCTGCTTTCCTTATCCATCCTATCCCTGAGTCCTTCAGTGCTTTGAAAGCTGATTAGGGCAAGTTAATCATCCTCATTCTTTTTCTAGAAAACTGGCCCCGCAGTGGGTTTTTTCATAGGCTGGTTAGGACATTTGACAGAGAGCTGGGAGTGGGAGAATCACTCTGCAGCCAGTCAGAAATGGCAGGTACCCTTTTGGCTCAGCTTCCAGGACTTTATCATTTAGTGTTTTCAGGTGCATAGAATAATCTCACATTGTTACTGATACAGCTATTAAATATACTGCTGCTCCCAGCCAGCCCTGGAATGGACCTCTCTCTGATTGGACATGGCAGGAACTTAAATGGGATGACACCATGAAGGACTTAGACCAGGCTACTGTGCTTATTGGGACCAAACACTGGAAAGTTTGCTAAATTCTTAGTGAACTCCTCGTCAGTGTCAGAAAGATAAGGCAGGTTTTCTTGCCTTTTGCCTTCCAGTCTTTGTTCATTGATATGCTTTCCAAAAGGTAAAGGGCAGCAACAGAATGAAACTCCAGGCCAAAAACACTCAGGGTAAAGATATAGCACTGAGGTTAGCATCTTATAACTCAAAGGCAGCAAAAGTAATTTAGCAAGTTTCAAAGGAGAGGGCCAGACAAAGTCTGTACAGCATTAAAAACTTTGTTCTGTTTGTGAATTGCATCATCTTCAAACCATTTCGAATTCAGGAGAATGAAAGCTACCCCATTTTTACACATTGAAGGATCTCTTACTTGAATTCCCCAAATAAAAAAAGACTACAATTCCAAATCTAACCATTTGGTCCCATTACTGCAAGTTTTGTAGCTGATCAAGTGTTTGATTCTTGTCATTGAGTGGGCAAATGAGAAAATGGGTTTTATCTCCTTCAAATGTTCTCCCTCCCTCAAGTTGACGGTTTAAGCTTTTCGCCAGTCCTATCATTCTATCATATCCATTCTCCTAATGTTGGACTCATTCAAGAATCCTGCATCTGAGTGCATAATGTCATTTCAAATAAATCTAAAAGGAACTGGAAAGCTTCTGGAATTTGCTTATCTGAGGTAGCCAAACTAAATAAACTTAATTCACATCCATCAGAACCTCAGTGAAGGCTAGCACCATTCTGGTGGAAATGATTTCATGCTAAATGACATGCAAAGACTGAGGTTTTCCTGGGCTCCTTATTGAATTGGATACCCTAACTTTTCTGTCTCCAGGTCCAAAGTGCAGAGTGTCAGAGAAGCCATGACCACACAATGCTGGCTAGCACAAAATGCCTTTCAATTAATACACTGAACTCTTAGAGTCAGGAATTACGTAACTAAGACAGTAATTGTGCCACCATCTTGAATACTTTCGAATTTGGGGAAGCCAAGCCTTTTCTTCAGCACTCACCCTAAAGGAGACAGAGTCATCAAAAGATGGGGATATAAAGGTTAAATCAGAGTGTTAGAAATATTAGGAACCTTAAAGAATACCTAATGTTGTCTCTCTGTCCTTGAATGGTCTTGCTCTTAAGACCATTTTAATGATCTTTCCTCTTTCTGGGTAAAATGTAGTTTTACTTTACTAGAATCCTCAAGAAATCTTAAGTGAAGTGTTAGCTAGTTCTAGAACTATAGAAAACCCAATAGTTTCTTCTCCCCTTCCATGCCCAAATTCTCTTCCACCTGCTGACTGATCCCTCTAGTTCCATCATTCTAGGTTTATCCCTTTAGCATTAGACCTGTAATTGCTATTAAAATGCAAATACGGTAGGAAAGGCTGACACTTAAACCATTATCAGGTGTTTTCACTTTGGTGCTAGGAAGGGTCAAAGTAAGGTGTGGTTCCTTTTATATCAGGAAGGCGAGGGAGTTGGAGAGGGGAAGAGGGAGTGCCAGCCTGGAGGGCGAAAAGCCCCCAAATGGGAACTTGGGGGCCCTACTTCTGGCTCAACAGATTCTGGCTCCTTCTTCCAAAACATCTGCATTTGTATGAATTCATCTTTGGACTCCCTGTGATGATTCAGGTAAGTGGCAATTGTTCTTGCCAAAACCGGAGCCCTTGCCAAGTGGAAAGTTCTGGTACTGAGGGGCAGTTCAGGCCTAGGGTGAGGGTTCTCAGCCTTGCTAGACGGGTATGTTAGTGCCTTTCCCATCCCAGTTTGTAGAAATAGCTGTGGGGAGCCACCTAGGGTGGAAAGGTTAAGGTCTTGTTTTCAATTTTACTATGAATAGGAACCTCTTATCCAGGATCAAGGGAGAGCATTGCATAAGAGGGTATATGTAGCCATCCATGCATGCACATGCATGCACACACCCGTGGACTTACACTCACACACACACATGCATCTCCATCTGCACATGAAGGTTCCTCCTGAAACACTCAGCAAAGCAAGTGACAGGTGTTTCCTGTGGGTAGCTGGGATTTCAATCCTCATCTTGACTCACTGTTGACTTGTGATTGGGATGTGAGTAATGGAAGATGGTGAGTCTGTGCTTTCTGAGGCAGGATAATGAGTTCCCTAACCTCTATCACTGGGGTAACTCAGCACAGTGGTTAGGAGCCCAGGCTATACCAGTTAGCATTTCCAATGCCCTGGGCAAGTTATTTATCTTCTCTTCACCTCAGTTTTCTGATCCATAAAATGGAAGTAACACTAGTATCTACCTTATAGAATTGTTGTGAGAATTAATTGAAAAGGTACATACAAAGCATTTAAAACAATGCCTGACATATAGTAGGTGCTTAATAAAGACCTGCTGAATGAATATAAAATTAATTTTATCATTATTTATTATATTATTACCATGAGGAAACTTCCATTACATGGTGGCTTCAGATTTAGTGGGAAGAGTGAGGAGAATCTTATTAAGAATCACAACTTCTGTTCTTATGGTAGGGCCAGATTGCCACGCAGACGCATCTGCAGATATTTCTCAGTGTATGAAGAAAAAGGAAAAACAACAACTAAATGTCTCAAAACAGAACAAATGGTGAAATCTGGGGTGAGGCGGAGAGGGGGATTGACATCTTACAATTAAATAAAGGCATTGCCACAGAGCAGCTTCTGGAAAAAGTTGAGCCAGGCCTGGATTTTTAATTTTTCTAGCTCCATGCTTTGACTGGTTGGAAGTATTGAGCTTCCTTTCAGATTTGAATGAACCACAAAAGGAAAACATATTGTTCCCTTTTTTCAGCACTCCTCACTCCTTGCTCCCTTCTTTACTTCCTTTCCTGAGTCTCTGCTCCAATATAAGAAATCAAAATGGTGGCACTTCCTTGATGAGAGCAGAGAGTGAGTAGCTGTGGGGCTTTATAGGAGGATGGAGTGCTACATAAACTCTACTTGGCTGATCTCATGATGAAAAGCAACTGACATGGAGAACTGGAGTATGCTTTATCATTGATGCTCCCCATTTCTTGACCATGTGGTAAGGACTGCTTCAAAAGACCCTGGCATTAAGCCTGCTGGGGGTGGGACAGCTGTGGGGCAAGGCAGCTCCAGCCAGGGCCTGCTGGGCCTTTAATCTTTCCACACATGTTCACATATGTACAGGAATCCAGCAGATGGGCAGCAAGCAAGCTTGGGTAGCAATCCACTGACAAGGAGCAGTATCTCTGAATAAATCTCAGTGGCCTGGGTTGCAGATTTCGCTCTAGGGGATGGGAACTTCAACAAGGAGAAAAGGCGTTCACCCAACTTTTTCCTGAAATGCCAGAGGAATAAAACAGGTCAGCAGTGAATACGAAATTAGCTTTTGGCCAGTCTCCAAAGTGATTTGACCTATTTAGGAGTCATTGAGAATAAGCCAAAGGAAGTTCAGTGGCCTGCATCTTGATTTGTCAAGGGAGAAGAGCGAGGGTAAGGACCGCCAGACAGCCGGGTTCCCTGAGTCACTTGTTATGGAGCATATGAATGAATATGGCTGGAATTCATGAGAAGGGTTCTGGGACATTGACTTTGGGCCAACTCCTGGCACAACTTAGCGTGCTAATGTTAACCCCAGCAGATATGTTGATAATCTGGTGTGCCAGCTCAGTGGCCCTGGTCACTGAAAGGACCATATCAGATTCTGAAAGCCTTCCCACAGGTTAAATGATTCTCCAAGACCCTTCTGTAAAAGGTAAACTCAGGCCAGGTCAGCAAAGGGAGTATAGACATTAGGGCTTCAGTGGAGAGCAAAACCACAAAAATACTGAGGCCAGCTCCACTACAGCCTAGCAGGTCAGAGTTGGTAGTGGATGCAGTTGATGCCCTGCCTATATCTCCTTTACCAGCTGGTGCACTCCTCCTCCAGCTACTGTGAGTGTGGGCTGCTAAAGGCTACAGCTGCCCCCTCCCCAGAGAATTGCTGTTTCCAACCCTCTTGCCTCAAGGTGAGACCAGCTCTGTGGTGCAATTTGTACTCCAGAGCTTCCTGCGGGATCAGGCTGAAGCAAATCTCCAGCTGAGGCCACATCCTTGCTTACTCCCTTCCCTTCCTGCATCCTGCTTCCTTCATGCCCCTTCTAGTGAAAGCACTAGAGGCAGCTCTAAAAACACAGATTCCCAGGCCCTACATCCAGAGATTTTGATTCAGTGGGTCTAGGGTGGGGCCTGAGATTCTGCAGTTTTCCTTAGTGGATCCTTGGGAATTTTAACTCAGCCAATCCTTTGACCAATGGGAACCACTCATTCTAATTCATTGTCTTTCCTTCCTTTCTTAGGTCTTTTAGGAAACATTTATTGATCAAGTTCAGGAACAAACCACACAATCTGTCAAAGACACTAAGAAACAGAGATTTAAATAAAAGCATCCAGTGTTCTTGGCAAATCTCTTGAAGTCCAGCATACCATGCTGACTCTCCGAACTTTTTAAGTAAATTGTATCTTTACATGTTTTTGTCTGTGTCCTGAAATGTAAAGGTCTGTCTGGTTGGGAAAAGGGAGACTCTTTTGAGGCACTGAATTGCCATGGAGCTTTCCAAAAAAGGGATATTTGACCAAACTTAGGATTTAATTAATGCTTCCCAGTCTCCATGCTCAGAAGTGTTAACCTACTTAACCCCCCTTTTACTAACAGGCCGCGATTTTCAATATTATTGGTTGTGTGGATGTTTTGGTGATGAAATTCGAAGAGAAATATTTTGCTCTATTATCAGGGACCCTGTGATAGGAAGACTTATGAATAGGTTCTCATGAAAGACGTGATCCTAAGAAATTTAAAGCAAATTGATTAAATAACTGAATGAAGATGGTTCAGCGTAATGCAGAATAAGGGAGTATTCTAGATTTTGTAATGATAATGATGATAACAGTGATAAGAATAGCAACAAAACATGATTGCTCAGATTTTTTGAGTGCTTACTATGTTTAAGGATCGGCGCTAATTACTTGGTCTGCATTATCTTATTGAATCCTCCCAACAACTCTTTGAGGTAAATATATCCGTTGGGGATTAGCAAAGGCTTCCAAAAGATGACATTTTCTTTCTTTCTTATGTAAAAGTAGTCCAGGGTTGGTATGGAGACTCAGCAGTAATGAGGGACCAAGCTTCCTTCCAGCTCCAGATTCCACCATTATTAGATTGTGGCCCACATCTTCGTGGTCCAAGATAACTACTGGAGCTCTACTCATCACATCATTGGCCCAAGCAGGAGGATAAAAGAAGGAGCATGATGCTTGTCCCCTAAAGAGACTTTCTAGAAATCCACCACAATTGCTTTTATCCCATTGGCCAGATAGCAGCCCCTAGCTACAAGGGGGGCCTGAACAGGTAGCCTCTTGGTTGTATGGCAATGGACCCTGTTTAAAAAATTGAGATTTTGTCAATTTGAAGGAGAAGGCAAACATGGAAGGTTTGGTTGGAAATTAACAACCATAGTAGGTAATATTCTTATCACCATTTTGCAGATAAGAAAAACGAGGCACTGAGAGACTGAGTGACTTAGCCATGTTCACACAACCTACAGGTGGCAGAGCCACGGTAGGACCCAGGTCTCTCTGACCTGAGCTTCCCTCTCTTGATTACTATTCCCTCCTGCCCATTTTTGCTATGTTGTACAACAGTTATGTTTCCTTAGAGATGCATTTGTTCATTTCCTGTTTTCTTCCTGGTGTGCCTTTTACCCTCTTCTTTGCGTAAATCCCAGCCATGCTTCAAAGCTCAGCTCTGATGTCCCAGAAAGCCCTTCCCTGCAGCCCAGCTGCTTTCTTCATCCAGCAAATGTTTATTGAGCACCTATGATGTGCCAGGCACTGTTCTAGGCACTTGGGCTTCATCAGTGATAAAAACAAAGACTCCTGCTAGCTTAATAGGTATGTGATCTTGGTCATGTTCCTTAAGCTTTCTGAGCCTCAATTTCCTCATCTGTAAAATGGGAATAATAAAACTTACTGCACAGGGTTATTATAAGGACTAAATCAGATACTATATGGCAAGTGCAGTCACTGGCGCATCATTAAATTTTGAAAATTGGTACCTATCATTATTATTACATTGTTGTTGTTGTTGTTGTTATGAACTTGTCTATCTTCTCCAATAGGCTATAAATTTCTCATGGGCAGGAATAGTACCCAAGGCATTCTGGTATCACCCAAACATCTAACCAAAGTGGGGGCTTAGTAAATGTTTGGTGAGTGGATAAAAAGGGTCTCAGCGTAGAGAGGACTTCCTGCTTTCTTTCGCTGCTAGATTTAGGAAACAGTGAGAAAGAGACTAAGCCCCACAGGAACTTTTTTTTGCCTAATTTAAGCTGTGAGCTGTGGTGGGTGGTGTGCTAAAGAAAAACAAGACTGAATAATAATCTACTCCTCATACTCTCCTGGAAGGCTGCAGAAAGAAAATATATTCTTTTCCTTTTAGGGTTTCTTGTTTTCACCTTCTCTGATAGACTGAGTGTGCCAGTAAGTCCCGCTGACCTCTTTTTTGTGTTTTTACTGTCTCCTAATTCTCTTCTCCATACTTCTCTATTCTTCGCCTTAGTCTCTGCCCTCTATGAGAATAGTGTTGCTGGCCTAGTATCCACAGAAGAAACTTCTGGAAGTCAAGAGGCATTGTGCATCTGGGGTCCAGAGCTGTTGCATTCTAGTCCCAGAGACAGCATCCCACAAAGATCTAACCCGTGGTTGCATCAAAACTGCGTGTCAGGTTTTCTGACCACCGAACTCTCTCCATTTTGTCTTCTCAGCACAGCCTTCCCCTTGGCCCTTCTGCAAAGGTGAAAGGCAAGTTCACAGGATGCGAGACCTTCTTTCTTCCCTGACATCTGGTTTGATTCTGGGCAGCTAAATAGTGGCTTTGCCATGAACAACAAAAGCTAATTCACTGTGGTTTTTAAACACCAAGTGCAAATATTTTTCCTTTTCAGCTTGGGGTCACTGGAAGGGAAAAAACAGGGCTGAGAAGGAGATTAACCTTTTAAAAACTATTATGACTTCCCATAGAAAATAAAACAATGGCATCATTTCCTTCCATTCGTGAGAGTCTTTTTCTGAGTGATTGTTGTTTGAGGCAAGAATGGGTATCTGAAGATTTTTAAATACTGTTTTAGCTTGGTTTTCTACTCAAAAGCCCACCATGATTGCTTTTAAGAGCCCACACAGATCCCAAGGAAGCCCAGAGCCATCCTCTTTGCTTTCTCTCTCCTCTGTCTTCATCCCTGGTTGACTTTCCCTCCACCTTCTCTCTAGCCCTTTGGTTTCTTCCCTCCAGTAAGGCCCTGACACTCTGCTAATGAGAGGGAAATGCAGGCAGAAGCACTGCAATTCGCAGTATTTTAAGCAATGGCTGTGCCATCCGCTGATCCCACTAACAGATGCCTGGAAGGTTGAAGATTCTGTGTGGGTCACTTCTCTGAGGTCCCAGCCAAACGTTCTGTTGATTTGGGCTGTCTTAATGCCTCCCAGAATCTCGGAACCATTCCGTTCCTCTTCAGAAATGAAGTCACCCATTCTGGCTCTTGCTCCACACGATTAAGGAACAGATGCATCCAATGCAGAGAGCTGACACCGTCAGCAGAAACCTGGCAACTATCTGAGGAGAAAGCAAGTCCATCTACCTCACTATTAGTTATTTCAGTGTTCTCTCGGGACTGCAAAACAAAATCTGTTCTCTGACTTTCCATTAGTTTCTCTTCTTTCCTTCTCTCCATCCTTCCAGCTTTTGCACTTGGATTCAATCGTTGGGTTCATGTGGGAGGTGAAGCGTGTGCCATGATGACATAAAGGCTATTAACGCTCAAGCTATGGAAGTCCCTACAATCTCCCTTTCTTGCCAAGAGGATGACTTGAACAGGCTCCAGGATGGTTGATGTTTATGAAGGGGCTTGAGGATCCTTGCCATGTACTATTACTGTTGTTATTGGCATTGCAGGAGTCTAACATGTTGATACAGGTGGTGTGTGGTTGCTGGTGGGAGGGGATCAGAAATTGATTTGCAACCTGCAAAGAGCCAACTCTAATTGTATCCCGCCCCCATCCTTTCAGTGTGTTTGCAAATATTTGCAGACCTGTTGAACAGCTTACCCTCACACTAGCCTAAAATTTCACAGCCAAGTAAACCAGCCCCAGCCTGGTGACAAGAATGGGTGGCAACGTGGGGCAGCTGTGGGGTGATGGAATGGGACGTATTCCTTGTCACAACTGGACAGTTGGCATAGGGGCTGGGCTGCTGTGGCTCCCTAGGTTTTAGTATTTGTCCAGCTTCCTGTCTCTGGCAGTGTGCTAAGGGTTTCCATAGCCACGTGGCACTTGGCAGAGCTTCTCAAACTGATGCGACCTGAGAGTCTGCATTTCTAACAAGCTCCCAGGTGATGCCATGCTACTGACCACCTGGCCTATTGCACTTGAAGCAGTGAGGCTGTAAAAAGTACCACTGCATTCTAAAGTCCTCCAGGGCTGGAAAAAGAAAGTGCTAAGCCCCTCCTCTGGAGACAGGGTGTGTCAGAGGCTGCCCTGGAGTCCTGATTTGCCATTCAAGTGAACCCTGGAGGGATTAGCAGCTGGCCCAGCACTTGGGTGAGACCATCTCCCCCTCCAGGGGGGAGTCCTGGAGGCAGCGCAGATGTTGTGTGAAAATCTGCCACCGTCCTTGCCGAAGGTTGCCCTCTCTCGCCCTCCCACCCCCCTGCTCTGCCTGCCGACTTAAGCAGATCAGCTTTCGGCTCTCTGGGACTCCGAGAGGGCTTTGGATAAAAGAAAAGGCCCGTCCTTAAGAAGCAGAGCTGGAATCCAAGCATGCCTCTCGCCTGCTGCATGCCCAAGAATGCAGGTATTTGGGGGTTGCAGCATTTCCCGGCAGGACAAAGAAGGAGGTGGGTTGGGGGAGGCCAGGCCTAATGGAGAGGGGCTTGCACTGCAGCCGCTTCCTATTCTGGGACAAATGAGAAGTATATTTTCTGAAGAACGTGAGCCCTTTCACAGGAACAGACATGAGGAAGAGAGGCCGTGTCTGACCCTCAGGGCTGACCTTGATATTTGTGGGCAGCGGCTTCTAAGCTTTGAGGACTTTGACTTTTCCATTTTGGCTGGAAAAGTTTTCAACTTTGTGCTCCTTCTGAGGTGCTGGACCACTTGAGACAGAGAAGGCAAGCCTTTCTCCCTCCTCCTCTGCTCTGATATTTGCATGTCTTCCAAGAGGGCCCAGAGGGTAGTCCAGGTGGGGGTTTCAGGGCAGGAGTCTCGGGCTCTAGTCTGGGGATACTGGAGAGAGGCCACTGTAGGCTCAGGCCTGCATCCTGCACTGGCTGGCACTGGGCCTGCTTGTCCCTTTCTTCTCCTTTGGCACCCCGCCCCCTCCTGTCTTCCTGGAATTCCTCAGTATCCCACCCTCATCCAGAGATTATACAGAAAGATTTATGTATCTCCCTATGGCCCCAAAACAGCCCTGAACTGGGAGTCCCCAGACCCAAGTTTCCAATTTCTAGTTTCTGTTTAAGGCCATTTAAGATTTCAGGGGGCCTGTCATGACTTCTTTAGTCCTCTAAACCCTCCTTCACAATATTTCTTTATCAGGGAAAGTTAGCCACACGACTGAGCCCTGTTTGAAAAGTGTTGAACTATTTGCAATATTCGTCCTGCATTAGGGTTAGTCCTTCCGTTTTAACTCAGGCTCCTGATGTCAGGGACAGTGCCTTTCTTATATTTCTCCTATAGACTCTACGCCTCTCCCCCAGTCATGCTGAGCAAGCAGAGGGTAGGCAGTGTGATTGTTGAAGCCTCCGCTCTCCTTGCCTCAGCTAAACCACCTTATCGCGCATTTGCCTCCACTGTCTCTGTGGAAACTGATGTATAGCGTGGCCATGCTCCAAGGGCCATGCATTGGCCTAGCCATTACCAATGCGGTTGTATGCAGCCCTCTTCGATTCAAGCGTTGTTCGGCCCTGCCATCTGAGAACAAACACTCCCTCCTCTGAGTTGCTTTTCCAGGTGTGGTGATGGGAAGGCACTGGTTTGTGCCTGCTTTGTTAAGTAAGATCCCTTAGGAGGGGAAGGGAACATGCCTGTGAACCAGGAAGCTTCTGGTGGGTGCCACTGAACTTCTGTTAGTTTCTTCAGGGTATTGCAGTCTCTGAATTTGGGGGTGGAGAAGTTGTTCAAAGCCAAATCCCTAATATCATATATGCTTTTATGATGAATAACCATTATTTGATGTGCAGGCCACACTTCAGACCAATTAAATTAGAATCTCTGGGGATGGACTCAGACATCAGTGCATTATTTTAAAAGCTCCCTGGGTAGATTCCAATGTGTAGCCAGGGTTAAGAATCACTGACTTAGGTAAGAAGTAAGGACTCCACTCCCACTCTAACCCCCAATTTCTCTCAGGGAACTGAGTGAGACAATTAAGGACCTAAGTTCACATATTTTCATAAGGATCAGTGGATTCAGGGAAGAGTGTCCAACTGCCAGGTAGTATTCATCAGGCCTGAAGGACTAAGTAATGGAAGAGAGTACCAAAAAAAGGCCCTTACGGGTGCCTGCCAGAAGTTTCCAGCCTAAGCTCAAGGAGAACAATGGGGAGAAGGCCTTTAGAACAGCTTGACCCAGTTTACCTTGGAGAGTTGGAGATCCAAGCCTGGGGGTGGCTGGCTGGCCAGGGAGGGATGGGGAAGTTTGCAGGGCTGCATGGCAGAGGGCTCAAACTTCTCGGAGCTGCTGGTACTTTATGAGTTTGGCATCTTCTGGCATTAGTGTCAGCAAGGTCATGGCACCCCCGCCAACTCTGGACAGCTCCCAAGTGGGGAGACCAAGCACTTAATCAAAGATGCCTCCAAGTAGGGCTTGGCAGATATTGCATTCAGCACAATAAAAGCTGGGGGAAAAATGACTGCTTTTTGCCTCAACACAAATTTTATTACACCAGGTTTCATTATAAAAATGTTACAGTTTTGGGTGTGTGTTTATTACATAAACAATGTAGTTACTCTGATCTTCACCATCTTTCAAACCGGAGTCTCAAAGGGAGTTTATTTACTAGATTTAAAGCCATGGAACAATTGTTTCATAAGATTGCCTTATAAGCATAGGAATAATTCAGGGAAAAATAAAACTCTGTGCTTTCTTTCCTCCTCAGCTCCTGCCGAATCTCCCCAATCTGGAGGCAGGCACAGCCACATGCTGACAATGTTAGATCTTGCAGCTGATAGACTATATCTGGGTAGACTTAAAAGGGATAGTGTGGTCTTCAGGAAAAGTGGGGCATGGGACTCAAGCTGCAGGCTCCTGTTGCATCCAGCCTGCAAGGGTGTCTTGGGCAGGTGTGACAACCACTTAAGCAGATCAGGCAAGTTCTCAGGGCCCAGACCCTTACACCAACCAGGGGCCCAACAGCTTCTGTCATTACTTATGCCCAGATCTCTGGGCATTTATATTTCTCAGAAGCAAAGCTTTCGTATCAGTATGAATGTCAGCTCAGGTCATTCCTGGGAACTCCACAGAGGGAGCAAGGTGTAGGCTGCCACCATCTTATGGCAAAGTCTGTTTTGTCCATTTTATTGATGTTTTCCTTTTTTTTTTGAGGAAGATTAGCCCTGAGCTAACCACTGCCAATCCTCCTCTTTTTTGCTGAGGAAGACTGATCCTGAGCTAACATCCGTGCCCATCTTCCTCTACTTTTTTTTATATGTGGGATGCCTGCCACAGCACGGTGCTTCCCAAGCAGTTCCATGTCCACACCTGGGATCTGACCTGGCGAACCCCGGGCCACCAAGAAGTGGAATGTGCGGACTTAACCGCTGTGCCACTGGGCTGGCCCCCTGTTTTCCATTTGTAATTAATTGATCTTATTTTATATTCATTTACTTGAGATTTTAAACTTTTTTTTCTATTTCTTAAATTGAATGCTTAGTTTAAAAAATAAATATGAGAATTGAGAGCTATAAATTTACCTCAGAGTACAGCTTTGGTAATTTCAATTGCTTTTACTAGGTGGGCTTATTGTTATGGGTTTCATCCTCTAGATGGTTAAGTTTTGGAGAGGCACCATGGTGTGGGGAAAATGGGCTTTGGTGTCTGCCAGATCTGGGTTTGAATCCTTACTCTGCCATTTATCAGTTGTGTGACTTTGGGCAAGTTACAAGATTGTAACTTCTTATTTCTAAAATGGAGATGATAATATCTGCCTTGTGTATTCTTTAAATGAGAATGAAATGAAAGAATGCAAGCAAAGGACTTAGCATAGTGCGCCTAGTACCTGTTCAATCTATAGTAGCTATGGATAATAATCATATTTAAAATAATACGCCTTTGGCACAGGCAAAAGCTTTGTGGCTGGGAAGCTGCTCTCCATTTTCATGTCTTAGGTAGAGGGCCAGGACAGTGGATGTCCTTTCTGGATCAACCCACTTATCCTAATGTCCTCCAGAGGCACTGGCAGATGGGACATGAAAATACCAACAGTGTACCTAGAGGAGGGCATGAAGCCAAATGTTACACTGGGTTGAGCATGCCGAGGTGAGCCAGGAAAAAACTCAGCACAACATAAAAACTCACCATTGGGAAATTCCTCTGAAGTTTCTTAGTCTCTGTCTCTTGTGGAATGTTCCTCGATAGAATATTTGAGCTGCTCTGTCCTAGACCTGGCCTCTTTCCCAGCTACCCAACTGGGTCACTTCCCACTCTGTAGGGCCTTGACTGCTCATCATGGCCAGGGCCACAAAGGAAGCTAGCATTTGGGGAGCTAAACTTTATGGAGCAGCATCTCTTTGCTAGGCACTGGGCTTGGCTCTGGGCATCACACATGGCTAAGACACAGTTCTGCCCCTGAGGACTTCCAAGTCAGGAGCACCATGAGCCCCCGAAAGGCTGGGAATAGTACCCTAGGGCCCATCCACAGGAGGGAGGGACCAACTCTCTCTTGTAGGGTGGCATGGGAAACCAAGGGAGGTCAATGGAGGAGGGGACTTTTGAACTGATTCTTTTAGGGTAAATAGGTTAAGGTGTATCGAGTTTTTGGGTGGATTTTTGTTTGTGTGTTTGTTTTTGGTTTTGTCTTATTTTGTTTCATTACTTAGAAGACGACAGAATGAGCTCAGCCTGATGACCTTCAAAACTAAAAAAAAAAAAAAAGTACCTGGTCTCTAAAACCAAGGGAAACATCTTTTATAGAGCAAATATTTTGCAGAAAATTAAAGCCTATTTGCTTTGGGTTGATTCTTGCCTTCTCTAAGTCTGGGGGGAGGAGTTGGGAGGTGGAAGAGATGGTAAGATTAGGAAGGGATAAGGCTGCAGGAAGCTATAAGCAACTGTAATCTGCTGTCCATACTCTCTCTCTCCTGCATAGCCCTGCTGTATGTACACTGAGGTGGAAGTTACCTGTCTGTGTTCAAGGCAGCATCTTCTAGTCTCCTCTGAAGCCCATCTGTGCTTCTGAACACTCTGTTGGGTGGCACGGCTCCCTCCCTCCTGCGTGCCCCTTTTTGGGTCAGCAGGAATACTGAGAAACTCCACCCTCCGGAGGGATGCCTTGCATGTGGCTATAACTCTTTGACCTTGAGTGTGGTGACAACCACTAGCTCCCAAAATGGCAGAAAGGAGATGGAGAAAGCAATTAATCTCAGCCATATCTTCTCACAACTGAAACACAGGAGTGGTTCTTCAGCATTCAGAGGCCAAATGTCTAACTCTAACAAGGGGAAAGAGGCAAATGTTTCCTCAGCTTTGAAGAACTGAGGCCTCCCAGGAATGTTATCTTTGCTCCTTTCTTGCCCCCACCCTACAACGGAGCACAGAGGAAGTTTTGATTTATTCTTTAAGATAGAGTAAATCACTCTTCTCTCACCACCTTGTCTTTGTGTTATGCTTGCCATGGATGGCATTTGGCCATTAACAACTAGGATTCCTCTTCCATCTCAGTTTTTATCCCTGGAAACCTTCACCAGCAAGTTAGAGCTGGATGATTAATTTTGAAATAAGGATGTGCTTGAGAACAGGCCAGGGGCACACATCAACAACCACAGAGCCCTTGGCTTAAACGGAAGATAAATTACGCATCCCAACTAATACAGGCCTGTAGCTCCTGCTCTGAAAGCCAGGCGTGATGACAGGGGCCACGGGTTTCTAGTACTTTCCACACCTACCTTGGAAAGCAAGCAAAATGGCTGCCTGGGAGAATTAAGATAATTGTGTATTGAGTGCTTTTCCTTGGGAAGAAGTTGATTTGTACATTCTCTTGATTAGGTTTTTATTTTTCCCCTTCTGCCCCTCTCCTCTAGGCATTTACTTACTTCATTTCTTTATTTTTTTTACACAAAAGACATCATGGGTAAGAAGAGGAGATTTTATTCTGAAGAACAATGATCACATTAACAAGGTGACAGCAGATAAGCTAAAAGTCACTCCATTTTCTGCTGGGGAAAAATGTTCTTTGTCGCCAAATCGCATTCTGCTTCTCTTTGTCTACTTTCCTTTTATAGGAGGGTGGCAGGCCCGGCCACTGATGGACTCAAAATAAATAACTGGGAGATAAGATACACCCTTGATTCATATAAGAAGGGAAGCTTTTGAGTTCAAAGATAAAAAAATGACTTCCTTTCCTGTTCCACAACATTCTTGTGGCTGGAGCTCTCTGTAGGACAGTAACATTTCTCTGCCCTTGGTCCAAAGTATCAAGCAGAAAATAACTATGAAATCTGAAACTTGGTAAATGGCAAAAATCCAATTCATTGCACTTTAATAGACATCTAGGCCTGGATCAGATTCTGTAGGTACAGAATCTCCCTACATCCTACCTTACATTTGGGGCAAAACTGAGGACTCACCCTACCTTTAAAGTATTGCAGCCACATCCAGAGACCCAACCCATCAGTGAAAGAACAGCCAAACCAAACTGGTGTGTGATTACATATGTTAGTGTATCTATTAAAAAAAAACAGGCCTCAGAGATGATCAAAGAAAAAGTGAATGGGGGATGGAAGAGGTGAAGAGAGAAAAGGAAGGAAGCTTCCTAAGGGAACCGAGATTTGAGCTAGGCTTTGATGGATTGGTAGGAATTCTTTATCCAGGAGAAACATTCTGGGGTTATACCTCTCTAGGCTTTACTTTCTTCTGCAAAATCTCATAGGCTTGTGAAGATTGAATGATGTACTGAAAATAAAGCATGTAGCAAACTGCTTGGCACATGATAAGGACTGAATAAATGTTTGTTGTTGTTGTTATTACTATTATTATTAGGAGACAGTGTTGGAAGCATGTGAGCAAAACCTTCAGGGTCTTTCACAGGGAAATGATGCTATCAGTTACAGGTAATTAAAACTCTTTTCCCTCTAATCTTACCCCATTTTTTCTGAGGCTGACTCTCATCTTTCATATCATGGCATACTTTGGTTAATGTCAGTTCATCTCTGGCAAAATGAAAGCAAATTCAACCAAGATCAAAAGATGTTTTTAATTTGACTCCATTTCCTAATATAACATCTTATACACTGGTTTATAACTTCAATAGTGGATGGATATTTGAGTGAAGGTGTAAATATAAAACCAATAGCTTATGCTAGCATTTCTCTTGGCCTTTTGTTTTCAACAGCTTATTTTAGCAACTTCAAAAAATAGCCACTCAGGGCCAGCCCAGTGGTGCAGTGGTTAAGTTTGCACGTTCCACTTCAGCAGCCCGGGGTTCACCGGTTTGGATCCTGGGTGCAGACCTATGCACCGCTTACCAACCCATGCTGTGGCAGGCATCCCACATATAAAGTAGAAGAAGATGGGCACGGATGTTAGCTCAGGGCCAATCTTCCTCAAAAAAAAAAAGAAAAAAGAAAAAAAATTCACTCAGGGTATGTTTTTCTTCTAATCTGTGGTTTCATTCAGGTCATAAAGGAAAGGTATTTCTAGAAAGAAGCAATGAAACTTATTTCTTCTAAAGTTTGGTAGTTAAGATAGAAGGCTAAGTAATTTTACATCATAAATGATCGATATAATGTGTTTAAGGGGGGGCTTGTCCATTGATATTGGGGGCTGAGAAGATTTTGGGGGATTGGGGAAAACCAGGATGTTAATATTAAATGTCATTTAATGACCCCTTATTATGTGCTTCACCAGGACTATGCTAATTGCTCTGTCATAGTTGATTCTCATCACAACCCTCTGATGCAGGCACAATTATTATGCTTGTTCCACAGATGAGGAAAATGAGGTTTAGAGTATTTACATAACTTGCCCAAGATTATAGCTTGGATGTTACAGAGCCAGGACTTGGACCCAGGTCTGTCTGACTCCAAAACCCATGCTTTTTACAACCAGGTTATACTGCCTGCAGGGTTTTGAAAATAATGACCCCCAAAGTAAATGTGAGGGTGGGGTTTAAGGTTATCATACAGGTTAAGAGTTAGAAGATGTGATTTGGCCCATGCTATAATCTCTGCTTAAGAAAACTTAGTTTTTATGTGAAAGAGTAAATACCTCTCAGCAGAGACGGCCCCCACCAAAATATGAGACTGTTTCTGAGCTGAGAAGAGGTGTCAGACAAGGGACAGACCAATACTGTGCTATGTCTTGAGAAAACGGAGGGGGTGGGTAAGGCCTTTTACTTTCTCTTTCAGTTCCTATAATGACTCTAGAACTTTTTGCTAATTAACTTGACTGCCTGTAACTGATATATTTATTACCCAGATTGTTTATCGATGACGTATTGTTCAAATATTCATTTCCTAGGATAAGGTTGTAAATGTCTTCTGAGATCATAAAAGGTGATGGATTAACAAGTGCTGGAGGTTGTGGCAGGTCAAGAAGTTACGATGCAGAATTTCCCATAGCGTTGCTTGGATGTGTTGGCAGTTCAGCATGAAGAGATGGTGTTTTTCAGTGGTGATGAGGGGAGATTGTGCTCTAATTTCTTAACTTAAGCATCCTAGTGAAGGCGCTTGCAGGGATTATACTTTATTTAGGTCAAAGTTTCTGAGCAATGTAACAAGTAGCAGAAATGATTATAGCTCTTCCTGTAGTTACAAAAACCTATTTTTTTTTAAAGATTCTATTTTTCCTTTTTCTCCCCAAAGCCCCCTGGTACATAGTTGTATATTCTAGTTATGGGTCCTTCTAGTTGTGGCATGTGGGACGCTGCCTCAGCATGGCCTGATGAGCAGTGCCATGTCCGAGCCCAGGATCTGAACTGGCGAAACCCCAGGCTGCCAAAGCGGAGCATGCAAACTTAACCACTCGGCCACGGGGCCGGCCCACAAAAACCTATTTTTAAATGTCTGCCTTCCATGCTTAGCCATCTTCATACCATCATCTGCTTTCCCACATTTCCCAAGGCCATTGCTCTGGATAGCCACCAAACTGTCCTGAGCCAACAGCACCACCTGTTGGCTGGAACAGAGATTTCTTGGATTCAACATCCTTTTCCAGCCACCTCCTTTCTTGTACTTTGGGATGATAATGCGTGTGTCCCTGAAATTCCCTACACCAGCTCAGTGTTTCAGTCATGCAAAATGGCTTGCATTTTCTCATCATACCATGCTCTCTCACACATCTCCAGGCCTGTGTACACTTTTCCCTCGCTAGAATGCTTTTGTGACCGGTTTCACCCAGCCAACTCCTAGTCAGTTTGGAAGCCTTGGCGTAAACATTGCCTTCCTTGGGAAGCTTTTCCTGAAATCATCCCGGTGATTTAGACATCTCCATTTCCATAGCCCACATGCTATGCGTGTCTGTATTTTAGTGGTGCTTCCAAGGGCAGAGGATGAACTAGTACCCCTAAGGGGAACTGAGCCATAGGGTGGAGATGGAGATGGGTAGAGTTGGGTATGGCGCAAAACAGCCTTCTGTAAGATCTTAAGATTTCTTTGTAATCATATGCATGATCCTAAACATTCCTATAGAATTAGCACTATTCTCTATTTAACATAAAATAATCTTCCCCAAAACAATTATTGAATAAAACGAGTGGTCCAAGAAGATCCCGTCACAACTATCCTTTTGCTTCCTGAACCGCCATGCACAACATATTGTATCTCGGGAGTACGTGTAAGTTCCTCTGAAAACCATGTATAATACAGTGTCTTTCTAGTTGGTCATTCTGTGGGCTCCTTCAAAGTAGGGACTAGGTCTTTCATCTCTGCTATAATATTGCCTGGTGGATTTTAGATACTCAAATATTATTTTTTTGCAATGAGTGACTCTTTCTAGTGATATTGGGCATAATAAAGAACTACTGTCATTAATCCTCGAAGAGACAGATATTCCAGTTGTAGACCCCAAGGCCTCCATCAGCCCACTATTCTTTCTCTAGTTATTCTTGCATTTCGTCGGAGACTGGCATTTAAGATTAATTTTTAAAACCATCTTCTTGAGTTATGTTAATGTTTATTCACTACCATGATACCAGTATTGTTTTCCACTCTTGTTCACTGCAAATGCATATTTCCCCAGCAATATTGTGGAGGAAATAAGCCTTGATGGGCAAACCTGGAACTCTAAATGTCATTTGTCACTACTTTTCCATGGGAAAATGTGACCTGAATTAAGAAGAAAAACTTACAGATGAACTTTGGAACACTCTGAGGCTGGATATTCAGGCATCAAACCCCCACATCCTGTAGCTTCAGTTTATATGGCTTACTACCCACAGCTTGAGGGAATGGAGAAGGAAGCCTAAAGCCAGAGACACCAAGTGACATCCCAGAATCACTGGAGTGGGCAGGGATGACCTCAGATGGTCTCTCAGCATTCTACCAGTGTCGTCATCAGACTACCTTGGATGTGTAATAACCTTCCCAGGAAGTCAGAAAAATTCATTCTTGGAAATCCTACTGACATTTACATGTCTATGCTCCTAAAACTGTTCTCTCTCTTAGACAAATGAACACCTGAATCATCTGTTGTCTCTCCTTTAAAAAAAAACCAATTAAGGGGCTGGCCCGGTGGCGCAGCAGTTAAGGGCGCATGTTCCTCTTTGGCGGCCCGGGGTTCGCCGGTTCGGATCCCAGGTGCAGACATGGCACCGCTTGGCACGCCATGCTCTGGTAGGCATCCCACATATAAAGTAGAGGAAGATGGGCATGGATGTTAGCTCAGGGCCAGTCTTCCTCAGCAAAAAGAGGAGGATTGGCAGCAGATGTTAGCTCAGGGCTAATCTTCCTCAAAACAAACACACAAAAAAACCAATTTAAAAAAATGTTATTTACTAAGAAATATTAATGAGCAAAGGTGCTCCTATGTGCATAGCAGCTTTCTAACACATGATCCATTTGTTATGAAATTATTCTTCAGAAACTTCCCACAGCTTCCCCTTCCTTCTTTTAGAAATGAATTACCCTCAGGGCTGGCCCCATGGCCGAGTGGTTAAGTTAGCATGCTCCACTTCAGTGGCCCAGGATTTCACTGGTTCAGATCCTGGGCACAGGCCTAGCACCGCTCATCAGGCCATGCTGAGGTGGCATCCCACATAGCACAACCAGAAGGACCTACAACTAGAATATACAACTAGGTACTCGGGGACTTTGGGGAGAAGAAGAAGAAGAAGAAGAAAAAAAGATTGGCAACAGGTTTTAGCTCAGGTGCCAATGTTTAAAAAAAAAAAAAAGGAATGAATTACTCTAAACCAAAACTGTTCAAGAACAGGCCAAACCAGTCCTCAATTCTCCGTGTCACAGTCCAGGTAGTGAAACATGGATAAAGGGCTTCTGAAAAGAAGGGTAAACTTCTCTATCTGGCTTCTCTAGTGTAGCTTCTTGTACATCATAGGGACCATTGATTCTCCCCACCTGGTCATTTCCCTTTCTGTTGTTCAACTTGACCCCATCCTTAAATGAAGAGAACTTCCCTCTCAGTTGGGCACATAATACTATTTTTATGTCTATTAGAAGAAAACAGTAGTGATATGGAAGTGATCTGATTCCAACTGGAAGGCAACTAATGGAGGTCCCAAACTAGAGTCTGAATCCAGTGTCCCAGCCATGTTCTTAGACTAGGAAAAGCTGCTGGGAAGTAAGTTCAGAGCCTGAACTGGGAGAAACTGCAAATACTGGTATAGAGAAGGTTTTCTTTTTAATTCATAAAGTTTCTCAGTAAAAATCCCCTTTTCTGGAACATAATTAGTACCTGTTTAACCACAAATGTACGAAAATTGTTTAGGGTACAGACCAAAATATTTTCTCAGGACTACAAAGAAGATTTCTTTGTCTCTCCTTCTCCTTTGTATGCTCCTTATAAAACCTTGCCAGAATCAACTAAAAGGGATCCCCTTTCATTACATACATTTTTTCCCCAAGAAGTAAAATGAACTAAATTAATTCATTCACTCAGCACTGTAAATACCAGATGAAAAAACCATAGACATATAGATGTAAATACTGCCTCTATAATTATTTTTTGTGTTTGTATAACTAGACGGCACTGAGAAAAAGAAAAAGAAGGAAAGTACTCAAAGTTCAAATGTTCCCAGATTTACTAAGAAAATAAGAAAAAAAAGCCCAAGCATCCACATGCTAAGATAGCCAAATAATCAACTAATACGTTACTTACCAGCATTTTCTTCAACAGAAACGGCTTTTGTTGAAACTGGTGAGAACTCCAAATGCTGAACATTTTTTCCTATTAAATAAAGTTAGTAATTAATGTAGTGATTAAGAGTGCAGGAGTTGATTTCCTATGTTGAAATTCCAATGTACAGCCAAGGTCAGAAACTAATGCTCTAGGTATTTAGTTGTAACCATTATTTCTTCCTCTCACAGATAGTTCAATTTGGTCCTAATTTAGTTTCTAATTATTCCTTCCTTCCTTTTGAGGGCCTCCATCTGTAAGTTTCCCAAGTGTGTGGGAAGGGAAGGGTGGACATCTCTTTTCCCCTCTCCCACCTGTGTCTTTGGATGCCTCACCTTCTTAAGAAGACAGCCATGACCATTGTTGAATATTACAAAACTGACACCCCATTCTAACAAACTGTAGTTCTTCTTGTTCCACGGCGTTACTCCTCCATTTCCCGGAGGAGTTTCTGGGATTACGCATTGGCATTCTTAGTCTTTAAACACGTCATCTCTCTTTCTCTTCCTTACATCCACTGATTGTTTCTTGAGGGTGGCTCCGGGCCTCACCTTGGTGATTCTCTTTCCCAAACCACATGACACAACATCAGCCTGACGAGGCCAGGATGGGAGGAGGGAAGGTGGGTTTCTGGGACTGCAGGCTAGCCATAGGAAGCCTCTCTGAACTGGCCCTTTCCTGGGATATAATTGAAATGATATGCAGACCTTGAGCTATGACAATATTTGGAGCCATCAGAAAGGATTTACTTTGTTTTTAAGAAGGCTTTAGTTTATGATTGTTGCGCTCAAACTAGCAATTCTCAACCGTTCGTATCTGTTTTGGCATGTGGCTAGAAATTTATTTTAAAGAACTGCATCAGCTAGCCTTTTCTCTGTAACAAATCACCCCAATACTTAGTGGCTTAAAATTTAATGGGTGGTTCTTCTGGTCTGGGCTGGCTCAGTTGAGCTCTGCAGGGCTTGCTTAAGTGTCTGTAGTCAGTCCGCTGGGGCTGGAAGACATAGGGTGGCCTCATTCACGTGTCTTGTCATTAGCATGCTATGGGCCAGGATGAGGGGGGTGACTGGGCCGTATGTGTCTCATCACCCCAGCCTTCTTTGTAGAGTGGCAGTAAGCATGGGTAGGTACCAAGATCAGCAAAAAGTAGAAGCTGCAAGGCTTCTTGGGGTCCAGGCTCAGAGCACATACAGTGTCACTTCTACCACATTCTATTGGCCAAATCAAGTTATGAAGCCTGCTCAGATTCAAGCTGGAGAAAGACGCCACCTCTTGATGGGAAAAGCTGAAAAGTGCTGTGGCTATTTTTGAAATCTACCACAATAACCAAGCACCCTTATTTGCAAATTTTTAAGATATAAATTAAAGTGGATTTGAAGTTCTTCCACTCATAAGGTAACTCTCACTTGCATTCAAATAGACTTTATAAGTGGGAGAGAAAGGGGTGAGAATTGCCCATGGCCATGACAATGAGTGGTCCATGAAAGTAAGCAGTCTTTGTAAACATAAGCTTACAGTGAACAATTCCAAGACAATTCTTAGTTTTGGTGCTACAAATTATTTCACATTTTCGAGTTGTGCATAGCTTGGTTTTTCTTTATGGTCGGAATATACTGTGGAATTCTGGAAATCCATCATCAGAAAAGAAGGCTTTGAAATAATAGAAGTTGGGCAGCAACGTATGGGAATGATGTCCTCCCAGAAAGGATCCATTTGCATTGGATAAGGTTTTCAAACATATCCAGGAGCTCTAAGTAGTGAGGTTCGTCTTTGGTGCCTAGAGGGGGCCAGATTAGGCAAAACCTCTGCTTCTCCTCTGATGCATTCCATAGGGCTCCATTTTGGCTAAATCATCACAATTTCGACCAAGAAAGCACAGAATGATAATGGTTTTATTTATTATTTTATATGCATTGCCAGTATATGCAAAGCTTTATAGCTTGCTATAAATCGAGAGGGATTATCACAGCTGTTACTTATTTTAACAGGTCGCAATACAGTAGTTTATGCCAGATGGTTTGGAGAATTTTGAGAGAGAAATTTTATACAGGCAGCCGTACAGATACTAGCTTGGGTAGTTGTGCCCTGAAATTAATTTACATTTGTTGTGATATAAAATATATATATGAATAAACACATAGTTCCTTATAAACAAGTGAGCCATTTTATAGCAGTGATTTCTTCTGAAAGACCTGGGGTCTCTTGTGAGGAGTGGTGGGGCAGCAGCAGTGGTAATGTGCTGTTACTAGGATAGAAGAGAAGTAAGGCTCAGCCACATCCATAGCTATGGAGGAGATATCCAACTTCTTCCAGAGAAGTAAACTTCGGAGGCAAAACTGGTTTTCCATCCTTGGAGCCTAAGAGAATAAAGCAGGGAAGCCACCCTAGGTAAACATAAGGAAGGGGTGTGTATGGGGAAGAGTGGAGTTGAAATTGGGATCCCCAAGGTCACCAACAAGGTCAGCTTGGGGCAAAAAGGTTACCCAGCCTGGCCAGATCACAGAACATATTATTGCCCTTGCAGACACTGAAGTTTATGTGTAGAGTGGTCAGCTCTGCATGATCAGCAGAAATGGGAAGAAGAAGTAAGCACTGATGATCAGAAATCATTTCAGAAGGTATCTTTGGTTCCAGGTTTCATAGAACGATAGAATTCCAGAAAGAGAGACCTAAAGAAAACTTACAGATCATCTCCACCCTCCTTGTTTTACAGATGAAGAAACAGACCAAGAGGATCATTTAAGTATGGTTGTCTTGGTTCTTTCAACAAAAAAGTAAAATCAGACTGTCAAGGTATTTGGACTCTGTCTGCTTCCTCCAATCTTCCTCCCCTTGATCTGCCCCACAAATTCCTCTCCTGCTTCCCACCTCATGCTGGGAAATGACCACCTGTCAGAGCAACCCAAAGATCAGGTCTAAAACACTGCTGGGTTTTCTTGGTAAACTGCTCCAAGATATAATAGTAGTATACCACCTCTGGAATGGGAATAAAAGTATTTAGCTTTTTCAAGTCAGTTCTTCTAGCTTTTATAAGGTAGGAGTTAACTAAGATCTGTTGGTGTCAACAAAATAATTAAGCAGAAAAGGTGAGTTTAAAACGGATTTGGGGCATATAACAGGTGTAATCTATATATGTGTAGAAAATCAGGAAGTGACAGTATTTTGAAAGTTGAATAGCCCATGAATATTAAGGGACAGACCTAGAACCTTTATTACGGATTTCCCCAAGATGACTAGGAGAAGAATTAAAGCTTTGAAAATTTGTAGGCTAGATAGTACTGAAATGCCCCATTCTTTTCAGAAATGCTGAGCTTCCAATAACCTCAGCTCTCTGAAACACAGCACTAAGACCGCAAGTGAGTGAAAGGAACTTCCCGAGGCTTCAGAGAGTTGTCAGCAAGCCCATGCACTTTATTGCTTAGCTCCTTGCTCACACCATTAGTAACTCTTTTTTAATGGATGGATGTTACTTAGCCATGGCGTCTGTTTTTCTCAGCCCACTGTGGATTCAAACATGGGGAAGGAGCTAGAAGGAGGATGAGAGAGGAATGACAGTAGAGAACTAAATATCAAGGAAAGAGCTTGGAAATCCAAAAAGGAGTCTTTGAAATGTGTTACCATAGAGACCAATAATAAGCCTTCTTAATAAAGACCCTAAGTAATCAGCAAAGAATTAAATTGTGTTTTGTATCATCTGATTAAAGAGATAGGAAAGTGAATTGTTCAAGGTAGGCTAATTCTGGTAATAAAGTCCCCGACATTTCAGTGGTTTATTTCTCACTTACATTGCAGTCTAAAGCAGGTCAACATACCGTCATTTGGGTACCCAGGCTCCTTCCATCTTTGGGTTCCACCACCCCATAGAGCCTCTGTGTTCAGCCAGCAGCGCAGAGAAGGGAGTGTGTGGGGGAACGGGTAGGAGTTTTATTGGGCCAGGCCTGGAGGCACACATCCTTTTGCCCATATTCCATTGGCTAGCACTCAGTTACATGGCTGCACCTAACTGCAAGGAAGTCTGGCTGTAGGAGACAGATGGAGACAGTTTGGTGAACAACTAACTAGCCAGTTTCTTGAGGGACAGTATAAAATATGCTTTAAAACAATGAGGGGCTTCGGAAAACTGCTCTTGGTTGGATGAACTTTAGTTATACGGAGAATCATCTCTGTAGATGTCTACATTTCCTCACAACACCAGTTAAAGGGAATAGTTATGTCCTGAGCCACACTGTGGATCAAAGGCTGGCAACCTATGGCCCATGGGCCAAATTCCACCCACTGCCTGTTTTCATAAATAAAGTTTTATTGGAACATGGCCACATCCATTCATTTATGCCTTTCCTATAGCTGCTTTTTTTTCTCTAAAGATTGGCACCTGAGCTAACATCTGTTGCCAATCTTTCTTTTTTTCTTCTAACCCCCAAAGTGCCCCGAGTACCTAGTTGTATATTCTAGTTATGTGTCCTTCTAGTTATGCTATGTGGGACACCACCTCAGCATGGCTTGATGAGTGGTGCTGGGTCCGCGCCCTGGATCTGAACCGGCGAAACCCTGGGCCCCCGAAGCGGAGCGCACGAACTTAACCACTCAGGCACGGGGCTGGTCCCTACCTATGGCTGCTTTTGAGCTACAACAGAGTAGAGTAGTTGCAACAGAGACTGAATGGCCCACAAAGCCTAAAATATTTACTACTTGGCCCCTTACAGAACAAGTTTGCTGACCCCTGCTTTAGATCATCAGTGTCCTAAGGGAGGACACATTTGCAGTTGTTTTCCTCCTGAGACCTGGTACCCTTGGCTTCCAGGAAAAACAAGTGGGATGCCCACATGGACTCAGATGCAAACTCTGCCCTTGCAATATCAGCTCCAACTGGGCCCAGACTCTCCTTATCCCTGCCAGCACCCAGCACAGTACCTGGCATCCAAGAGATGCTCAATAGATGCTTCTGTTTGAACCATCAAGCCATAGGAAGCATCAGGTACCCTAACTATCATATAGGGGATAGGGACTCCAGAAAAACTACAGTATGAGCCTATGTGTGAAGACCTCAAACATAGTTAGGAAGGAACTGCCTTCGTTGGGCTTTTATTATGTACCAGGCACCATCATGGTGCTTTATAGCTATTATTTTATTTATTCTTCCTAACAACCCTATAAATTAGGTATTCATGTTTGCATTTTACACATAAGGAAACCAAGGTTCAGAGAAGTCAAATCATTTTCCCAAGGCCACACTGCTAAGAAATGGAAGAGCTAGGATTCAAACACAGGTCTTTCTGGGACCAAAGCCCAGATTTTTTTCCTCTACACCGTGGGGCCTGCTAAAACCTTATTCAAATGTAAACAATCTAGTTATATCATTATTTTCATTACCACTGTTAACAATAACCTCATTATTGTAAAGATCAATGCAAGGGGGAAGACATGGCCATTTTCATTGCTTTATGGAGTTCTACAGGTCTCATTGCCAAGGCTCTCCCTTGATAGAGCAGCCCTGAAAACCCAGAGTAACACAGTTCATCTCCTTGGGATGTGTGATTAGTGACTTGGCCACCAGCTCCCCGTGATCTTGCCAGGGATTGCTGTAGAGGGCAGCCATTTTGCTCACCCGAAGATAAATTCTTTCAAGGCCTGAGCTGTTTGAGTCCATTCATGGTGGGACTTCCAGTGCTCCAAGTGGAGCTGGTCCGGGAGCTCGTTAACACGCAGATGGCCAGGCCTCACCCCAAGTCTGATTCAGCCTGGCTAGGGTGGGCCTGAGAACGTGCACTTCTAACAAGCTCCCAGGTACTGCTGGTGCCACTGGTCCTTTGATGAGCAAGGCTAAGGGAAAGACTTCCCTTTTCTTTTTAGAAGCTCTGACTGGCCTTCCCACCCACCCCACACTTCCTATCAGTATCCACTCCATCAAGACTTCCTAAAGTCTAAGGGGCCCAGGTCTGCCCTTGGCAGGCAGAACTGTTCCCACTGACCTCTTGGTGACTTTGGGCATTCTTGATCATGCTGCCTTCTTGAAATCCTTTCCTCCCTCCCTCCTGGTCTCCTGCTTCTCTGATCCATCTCTCTCTTTCCCTCTGGTGGCCTCTTTTCCTTTGCCTACGCCCTCCCTTAAACTTGGAGGTTCATGGCTCACTTCCTACCCTCACTGGGGGAGTTACCACACCACCTCCTCACACCTCACCCTTCCTGTCCTAGACACACTCTGTTTTCCAGGGGAGCTCCAGCTAGATTCTCCGTCCTTGCTGGCGGCTGGAAGCCCTCTGAGGAGGTTGGCGTGAGTTGGGTAGGAGGAGAGCAGCCAACCCAGTCTAACTTGGGTTCAATGTGGTACTTCAGGTGACCACGGTCATAATTCATAGTAATGCCAATTAGGAAATACTCTCGACCAGTGCTTGTGCAAACCCTGTGATTTCTTGTGACCTTGGCAAGTCGAGTGTTTCACCACAATTTGTGAATTATGGAGGAGTCCCCAGCCTTGTGGACACAGTACTGCCCATGCATGCAAATCTGCCCAGGGCATAAACATCCCTCTTTGAAAATAGGTGGCCTGGTTAGAAAATGGTCAAGTTTTCCCTAAATGGGTATCCAAGACATCAAGACAAATTACCAAAAACTGTGCCCCACAAGGCATCTTTGGATAATTTCATTCACTGGTTTTTCCCTTTTTATACATTAGGATATATCCCCTAAGTGTTGTGTTTTAAGTGGCCCTAAATGGCTTTCTGTCTTCTGCATGTGGTGGTTCTATATAGAACCCGGCAGCCTAAGGCATGGGCACAGGTTTTTAACCCTGGTTCAACCTCAGCGCTGGTTTAGTAAATCACCCTTCCCAGGAGATTAGTACATGGCTGCGAAGGCATTGTCTTTGCAGTGTTTCTAAGCCTGGGCAGGGTGAGTTGTGTCTAGGATGCGAGGTTTCAGCGTCCGGAGATGAATAGGGGGAGGGGACACAATGCTACAATTTTCAGGCTGTTCTATTCCTGTTACACGCGGGCACATGTTCCATGCCAATCTCTGTCCCCCCTCTTGCCCGGGCTGGAGGAGTTGGAACGGTCAGCGTCTCTGATTCCTCTGCTGTTGGTCAGAGACTGGGGACAACGGAGGTGAGAAGGGAGCCACAGGGGTGCGGTGCTGAGCAGCCGTGGTCGGTCCAGCCTGTTGGTGATGTGCCGAACCCACCGCCACTCCGGGCATGGGTAACGCGCAGCACCAGCGGTCGAGCTACCGAAGGAAACGCACAGGTACCAGAAACCCGGATCCGGGATCCTCCGCAACCCCAGGCTTGTCTAAGCGCACAGGGCCCGCTTTGTGGCCGGCTTCTGCGCGCCGCCGAGTTTGGGGCTGGGGGCTGAGTCCTGCGGCTCACTGCGGCTGGCGGCAGGGGACTAATTATTTTTAGCAGGTTCCCTTTAGCCCACTGGAGCCGGGAGATGTTCGCGGAGCCGGGCGACTGTCTGCAGAGCATTGGTGCAACCGTGCCTGCTGCCCGGGAGGTTTGGCTGCCGCAGTCCCCTCCATTCACTGGGCTGTAAATCGAAGCTGTCTACACCGGCAAGGCGCTCCGATCCCAGCGTGGCCTGGGGCTACGTCCCGCCCAGGTCTCCCAGCACCTGATTTCCCAGTGGTCAATTAGGTGTCTCAGCCTGCAGCATTGAAGCAGTGGAGGGGCCAATGCCCCGGCTTTGATGGAGCGCGCCGTGCGCAGAGACCTCCCCAGTCGACTTCCTCATCAGAAGGCAGCATCCATTCATAATTCTCTCTCTGCCTGTGGACCGAGTTAGGCTGAAGCTGGGCATGGACTCCTGCGATCTCCCTTTTTGCATCTGAAGGAGAAACTAAGATAAAAGGGAAAAGGAAGGGGGAATGCGGTCCTAACGCAACAAGGCGCTGGAAAGCCCCCAGAGGCCTCTTCTTTGCGGGGAGAGGGAGAAGAGGCAGATCCCGAGCCCAGCGCCCCAGCCAGCTGCTAGTTCGCTGCGGAGCCGGCACGCATGCCTACCTCACCTGACGGCCGCCTTCCCGGGGAACCGGCGCGGGGCCCGGCGGCGCGCCCAGGGCGCACGGGCGGTAGGATTTCTGCACCGGGGGAACGAGGCGCGGGCGGGCTTCCCAGGGCCGAACCCGAGCCTGAGCGGGCGCCCGGGGAGGCTAGCCTCAGCGTGGCGCCCCACCGCAACCCCCCGGGATGCTCCACGACTCGCAGCCCAGGCCACGCGGGTGTGTGTGAGATGGGAACAGCTTGGGGGGAGGGGGTATGGGCAGGTGACATCATTTTTAACTAATTTTTCACACCTCTGGGTGGTGGGTGAACTTGGGGGACGGAGGAGGCTAGAGCCGCAGCCCCGCTGCGCGCTAGACTGAGAGGAAATCCTCCCGGCCGAGGTCTGAGAGCAGGGTCCCCTTGGCCGAGCTGAGCGGGCAGTCACGGTGGACCGCGCATAGCTCCGAGGGGCGAGGGGCGCAGCTCTGGCTTTCAGGGGGCTTTGATTTGTTTTAAGCATACTGCAGCTGCAGCTTTGAAGTTTGCCGCCTCCCCTCCGCCCCCATCCCGGGTTCTGGGGCGGGGCGGCACTTTTCCACGCGGCTGCCCAGGCCCTCACCGGCTGGGTGGAGGGGGCTGCAGGGGTTGCTGTGTCTAGTGGTGGGCTTCCTGCAGGGGACACGGGGACTCGAGGGCGCTGCGAGAGGGAGGGCGCCCTGAGGCTCGCCTTTTGGGAGTTCCAGGGGTTGGGGAGAAGTCGAGGATCCCGCTTGGTGCCCCATCCTGTTTTGCTGCCCTACCACTTGATGTTGGGTGACATTTTGCCTGTGCAGGGGTTTCACTGTCATGGAGCTGGCTGTGATGCTGTAAGGCAAATGGACTGTTAGGATGAGCTGGAAGAGAGGCGAGAGAGCTGGAGCTCTTCCTTTTGTGGCAATGTTAACCCCATCCAGCCTGCTCCCTTGGAACACCTGTCCACCTGGGTCACCATCTGTGGCCATGAGTGGGGCTGCCTGGCTGACTAGCCCTGCCAGAGCTGATGGGCCAAAGCTGGACTTGCCTAGGGCATGCCAGGCCAGGAATGTGTGGGCAGTAAAAGAGCAAAGCCCCTCCTGGCACCCCTCAGGGGAAGGTTAAGCAGGCCCCGCCATAATGGTGCACAGTGTTTTAGCCATAGTGTGGTCTGCTCTTGAGTTTGGGAGCTCTTGTTTTATGAGGTTTTTATTTTGCAGTTTTGTGCTTCTTGGTCACCAGTTTGTTTTTCACAGCTGCTTGTGAGCAAGGCAAAGATAACAGCATCTAAAAATAGCCTGCGGCTGGAGATGCAGCTTAGCTTGACCCCACTATTACAAGGATGGGGTCTCCCCTCCCAGCTGCTTCAGTGTGAGCCAAACTTGGGCCTCCAGACAGCCTGAGACCAGGTCCACACATCCTTCAGAGCAGTTCAGCCTCCAGTCTCAGAGCAGGGCGGGGACGCTGGGGTGCTGGTCTGTGTGAGAAGGGCAGCCCTTCATCCACTGGTGTATGAGGCCCAAAGCAATTGGGCTGCAAGATTGGGGGATGGGAGCCTGGACAGGGTCCCTTCCCCCACCCCCAGCCATGGGCATCTGCAGCTTGACAGTCCCTCTGAGTTCTACCCAGCCATATATATGGGGCATCCTCCTCTGTTTCAGGGGCCAGCAGGCTACTCCCTCCAAAGGAGTTTGGCCCAGAATACAGGGGGACCAAAGGGGCCAGGGTGGTGCTTAAGTCATGCCAGCTTCCTCGGTGCAGATAGTAGCTAGGGTGGTGCTCTTTCCTTTCCAGATAGAAAACCCTAGAGAGTTGAGTGAGGAACCTCTTCCTTGTAAGCAAGAGGTACCCAGTCTGTCTGAAGGGGACCACCTCCAGCTGATGGGGAAGGTACCACATGGAAGGGAGACTTTTCAGTGATCACAGTGGGTGGCAGGAAGCCCAGGTTTCCTGTGGGTCCTGGATCCTGAGAGTCTATTAGGCCTCTCTCATTATTTTCAAAAGCCTTCATTTCCCCCACGTTCGCCTTTTCTTTTGTGGCAAAGGTGGCAAAGTCCAGCTTGAAGAGTAGAGGTCCTCTCTGTTCTTGATTTGGTTGAATGATGGGATTTTTTTTTCTTTTTGCAAAAATGCATCAGTAACTGCTGAAAAAAAATATAAATGCCTAATTTCTCTACAGTGAAAGAAACAAACTAAAGAGCATGGGACTTTAGGTGGGAAGGTGTGAATCCCCACTAGCAGTTCTCTATTCAAGATAGAACCTACCAGGTGATTTTCTCCTCCCTTTCAAAGTGAATTTTAATTTTAAAATTTTGCCTTTATTTTCTGTAGGTCATAAATATAATCACTGAGCAAATATTAAGAAAGAGGGCTTGGGGGGCTGCCCGGTGGCACTGCGGTTAAGTGCGCATGTTCCCCTTTGGCGGCCCTGGGTTCACCGGTTTGGATCCCGGGTGCGGACATGGCACCACTTGGCAAGCCATGCTGTGGTAGGAGTCCCACATATAAAGTAGAAGAAGATGGGCATGGATGTTAGCTCAGGGCCAATCTTCCTCAGCAAAAAAAAAGAGGAGGATTCACAGCAGATGTTAGCTCAGGGCTAATCTTCCAAAAAAAAAAAAAAAAAAGAAAGAAAGAAAGAAAGAAAGAGGGCTTGATTTCGGGGAGAGAAGAGACCAGGAAACAGAAAGCACCTGTGAGAAATGCATCATTCCTCTAGTCTTCTTGCAGAGACTTGAAAATAGTTGCTGTTTTTTGGGGTTTTTTAAATTTATTTTTATTTTTTATTTTTTTAAAAGATTTTATTTTTTTCCTTTTTCTCCCCAAAGCCCCCTGGTACATAGTTATATATTCTTCGCTGTGGGTCCTTCTAGTTGTGGCATGTGGGACGCTGCCTCAGCGTGGTTTGATGAGCAGTGTCATGTCTGCGCCCAGGATTCGAAGCAACGAAACACTGGGCCGCCTGCAGTGGAGCGCGCGAACTTAACCACTCGGCCACGGGGCCAGCCCCAAAATAGTTGCTGTTTTATTTTCACATGTCCCCAATATTTGTGTTCCCTTGAGTTCTTGGGACCCAGAGAGCAAGAAGATGCAAGATTACTGATGATTCAATGTAGCCAAAAGGCCCAGTGCAACAGTAGCTAACTCTTTGGCCCGCTTAGAAGGGTAGATGGGAAGACTGTGAGTTGGGGTTCAGATTTCATAAAGAAGTCATTGACTTTGCTCTGCCTGTAGCAAATAACATGTCAATGATCCCTTGCTCTTAACTAGAGACTCACAGTGAGTGTACTGGTCAGGGAAAGCTAAATACTGTAACAAATAAGCCCCAAATCTCAGGAGTTTAACACAACACAGTTTATTTCTTATCACATAAAGTCTAATCAACTTTTGGCTTGTGATGACAAGGAACCTAGTCTCATGCCCTCTTAAGGCTCAGTGTCCTTAGGCCTCAGAGTCCTTCCTGGGTTCCTCTGCATATAACCAGCAGAAGGGGAACAAGAGAGCATGGAGGATTGGAAGTAGCACACTTGTTGTCACCTACATTCCACTGGCCAGAACTCAATCACATGGCCATATCTAACTGCCAGAAAGGCTGGGAAATGTAGTCTGTGCCATGAAAATAAGCTCTGGCACGGAAGATGCCCTTTTTTAGCTCTCCTTTGGAATTTGGCTTTGGCTTTGGACAAGTCACACGGTCAAATACAGATTTCTATTTTAAAAATGGTGGTGATTCCACCTGCACTTTCCTCTCTCACAGGGATTGGAAAGGTATTGAGACATAGAAGTCTCCTAGAAGGACCATCTGGTCTAGCCTCTTTAGGCAAGGTCATTGTCATTATCCCCGTGTTATAGATCACTTGCCCAATGTGACAGCCAGTGTATGGCAAGGCTGGAATCAGAACCTAGATCTCATTCTCTCAGCTCAGTGATCCTTCCGCCATACTCTGTTCCCGCTGCTCTCTTATGAAAACAGTTACATAGGATATAGTTTCAGAAAGCTGATATACAGTCCCTGGACAGCCTTCATCTTGTATAATCACTAAAACCAGCTATTCATATTATTTAAAATCCATGTGAGTTATTTTTCCAGTTTTTACTGTTGAACCACTTATACTCAGGCTCAGACTAGCCAGGCACTGGTCTATGCCCTGCACATATGTTATTAACTCATTTAATGCTCACAAGACCCCTGGGATGTAGGCACTGTTATTATCCCCACTTTATGGATGAGGATGCTGAGGCACAGAGAGGTTAAGTAACTTGCCCAACGTTTTACGGCTAACAAGTGACAGTTGATCCCTGGTGACCTGGCTTCAGAATCCAGCCCTGGATTATTTTACTACAGTACATCTCTGAACTGGTGGCCTCCGTGCCCAGCCCTCTCTGGTGTGGCCAATCACCGCAAACCCTCAGGATTTAATATTCTGAGTTTCCTCTCTTAGTGAGTGACCTTGAAGGGCCATGACAGGGAGTCATTTGTAAATTTGCTGAGGCATGAATTTGAGCCCCAAGCATATGAAATTGATACACAGGATTGAGCTACTTAGCTCATGAGGGAGCCCAAGCCCCCACCTCCAGCTCCAACAGCCCAGTGAGGCTTTAATTTTTCCTTTTAAAATTTATGGTTTACTCATCACTAGGTAGGCAGTAACTAATGTGAAGTAATAAAAATGTTTGTTTCCTTGTGGAAAGTGGCCATCGAATGACGAAGGACTCTTCGGTGCAACATTAAAAGGCAGTCGATGTAGTGGGGGTAGGGCAAGGCAAACATAATCACTTGACTCGAGGTAATTGCTAGTTGGGGTTGTTTTGTCTATCTATTGTTGCATAAGAAGCCACCCCAAAACTTACTGGCTTAAGAAACAACAGCCAGTCTATTGGTTCAAGATTCTGCAGTCTGGGAGGAGCCCACCGGGCAGTTCTGCTAGTCTTGCTGGTGTCAGTCAGTTGGGCTGTAACCTGGGCGCTGGGCTCAGCTGGGATGCTGGGCTGGCTGTGCTTCTGTCTCTTTCTGTTAGTCTCAGGGCTTCTCCTTCTCCAAGCAGCCTCTCCACATGGTCTCTCCAACAGGATATCTGGACTTGTTATCTAGTGCCTTAGGGGCCCCAACAAGGCAAAGGCAGAAGCTTCCAGGCTTTTTTAAGGCTGTGCTTGTGACTTGTTTTACCAACAGAATAAGGCAAGTCACAGGCCCAGCCCAGATTCCAGGGCAGGAAATTAACCAAGAGCATGAATATCGGGAGGCGTGGAAGCAGACTACCATAGTGGTGAAGTCTGAAGCTTCTGTATCTACAAAACTGAGGGTTCCCAAAGGTCTCAAGAGAAGTTGACTGTACATCAAAATGTAGGTTAAATAAAATCCATTCCTTTTACTCCGGTGGAGAAAGACTGTTACATATGCTTGTTTCTTTCTCCATTCCCAAACTAACAAACCATTTATGCCCATGAAAAGCACTGAGGCTGTAGATGTGACTGCCCAAAAGGAAAAGGAACTGAAGTGTGTGACTTCTGCTCTCTTGCCCCTCCCATACTGTCTCAAAGGTATCCATTTTTAGAAAGGTATCAGTGCCCACCCTCAGACATAAACTAAGGATAGTTCTGAAAAGTCAGGAGCATACCAATTGGATCAGGAGACAAGACTATTTCTGATCTCCTTCTACTCTTCTCTAGCAAGTCACACATTCCGAGGTGACTTGGCATGCACAACAAGCCCCTGGCTGCCTCAGGAGGCAGAGCTGCTCTTCTGCAGAAATGAGCTAATGGGTTCAATCCATTAGGGTTCCATTTCAGATCATCTTCCCCAGGCCCTTGAGTCACTATAGCCAGTGGGGGTGCAGTAGCTACTGTTATGCACCACCCACATCCCTGTTCCTTATCAGGACTCAAGCACTCATTCCCCAAGCACTCATTCATCAGAGCTGGGCACTAGTGGCTGACAGCTTACAGCCAAATCCCTCTTTGGGAACTGACTTTGGCTGAAGAGAGCCACCTTGCCCAAGGTCACACCCCTTCCCAGGTAGGCGCACATCCAATGACTTTGCCTCAATTCAGGACAATTTGCAGGGCTATCCCAGCTCCAGAGCTCCCCCACGGGACTGGCTGAGCCTTTACTGTGATTGTATCACAGCCCAACTTCTCTCTCTGCCCAGTCCTACTTAATTCTTCCATCAGTGTTGACCCAAAGAGCATTTCCTACTAAGCTTCCCACACACCAGTGTTTATCTCAAAGTCTACATCCAGGGAACCTGACCCAAGATAGAGGACTTGTGGACTGGGTTACTTCCTGCTACAGGTTGAGCTACTGTGAGCACACATAGAAGCAGGACACATAGCACGGGCCTTCCCCAAACTCTTCCAGTTGGGAAGAGATGACAAGTACTTAAGCAACAATATGAGAAAAAGCAAACAGAATGTAATAGAGTCATAAGTAAGTCTGATGCCTCCATGATTTTTCCCCTCCTTACTCTACCTCTCACAACTTCCCCCAAAGTTATTTTTTTTAGGGGATAGGTGATTCATGACATTGATTATATGGTTAACAATTGCGCCTAAGCACTCTCCCACCTGATTATTTCATCCTTTGGGCATGGCACTGGCAATCAAAATTTATCTTTCAAATTAAGGCTATAATTATATTTTGATAAAGATCTAGCAATTCAATGAGAATGAAATTTTGAGGGTTGCCAGGATACGGCTGACTCTGGGTTATAGAGAAGGGTTTGCATGCAGAATACTAATACGTGGTTCAGCACTCTTATCTAGACCTTTCCAACAGCGTCTGATAATGCAGGCCCATCAAGTACTGTTTCTCTGCTATTATTCTAGGAGGATAAAAGCGATGAAAGATATAAGCAGGGTTTTATGAATGAAAAGGTGATTCATCAGATGTCTTTTGGTCTAGCTCCTTCGAGTTAAGAAATAGAGTAATAATTATGTGGTGTTACCTCAAAATATTGGAGACAAAAACCTTTTCTTATTTCCTTGCCTCCTCTTTTATTGTAAATAAAAGCAAGATGTCTTAGATATTGAGTTATTGTTTTGTGTTGGGAGATAGGGACCTGCATTTGCAATGGTGTTGGCTCGCAGGGAAATAGAAACAGTGGAAATGTGTATGGTGTCATATTCTAATTTTTCTTTACCTTTCATTTCCCTTTTACATTGTCTGATTATTAGTCATTCACTCATTCAACAAATATGGAGTCTTAAGTACTGTGCAGGTCCTGCTGAGGCATCTAAGAAGGTTTAAAATGCATAATCATATATGAAAATAATAAATAACAATACAGTACAGTAGTACCCAACATGGTTTTTTGGGAGGGGTGGGGGTAATGTTTTTTTAAATTGAGGTAAAACTTACATACAATTAAGTTGTATTCAGGTCTTAAGTGTTGAGTTCAATGAGCTCTGACACACATTTGTGTAACTACCTCCTGAAATAATATATAGTACATTTCCATCACCCCCTAAATTTTTTAGTACCCATTTCCAGTCAATCTTCCACCCCCTTTGGTAACCATTATTTTGATTTCTATCACATAGATTATATTTGCCTAATCAAGAGCTTCATATAAATTGAATCACACAGGATGATCTTTTAAAAATGTCTGGCCTCTTTCATTCAGCATAATATTTTTGAAATTTACCCATGTTGTTGTATATATCAATAGTTATTCCTTCTCATTGCTGAGCAGTGATCCATTGTAAGAATACACCACAGTTTGTTTATACATTTAGTTGGGCTGTTTCAAGTCTGGGGCTATTATGAATAAACCTGCTAAGAATATTTTCGTACAAGTCTTTTTGTGGATTTATGTTTTCATTTCTCTTGGGTAAATATCTAGGAGTGAAACTGCTTAGTCATAGGGTAAGTGTATGTTTAGTTTTGTAAGATACTGGCAGAGATTCTTTCAAAATGGTTGTACCATTTTACACTCCCACCAGCCATGTATCAGAGTTTTAGTTGCTCTGCATCCTTGCCAACACTTGGTATGTCAGCAGTCATTCCAGTGGATATGAAGTGGTATCTCATTGTGGTTTTAATTTGAATTTTTCTGATGACAAATAATGTTGAATACCTTTTCATGTGCTTATGAGATATTCGTATATCTTCTCTTGTGAAATGTCTAGTTAAGCCTTTTCCTCACTTTTAATTGGGTTCTTTGTTTTTTTATTATTGATTTGTAGCTCTTCATATACTCTGAATGAAAGTTGTTTGTCAAATATATAGATTGTAAATATTTATTTCCAGTCTGTGCCTTGCCCATTTATTTTTTAATGGTGTTCTTTTGATGAGCAGAAATTTTTAAATTTTGACAAGGTCTAATTCCTCAGTATTTTCTTATATGGCTAGTCCATTTTGAGCCCTGTCAGAGAAATCTGCTTCCATCAAGTTCACGAAGATTTTCACATGCATTTCCTTCCAGAGGTTTTACAGTTCCAGCTTTTATGTTTAGGTCTGTGATCTTTCTGTAATTACTTCTTGTGTATGGAGTGAGGTAGGGGTTGAAACTCATTTTTTTCCCATGTGTATATTGAGTAGTTCCAGAACCATTTGTAAAAGAAAAACAACAAACTTTCTTTTCCCCCGTTGAATTGATTTAATGCCTTTTTTCAAAAAGTCAATCAACCATATATGTATGGGTCTATTTCTGGACTCTCTGTTCTACTCCATTGATCTATATGTCTACTCTCTTGCCAAAATCACACTATCTTGACCTCTGTAAATTTATAGTAAGTCTTGAAATCAGGTAGTGTAAATCCTCCAAATTTGTTGTTCTCTTTCAAGATTGTTTTAGCTATTCTAGAACCTATGCATTTTCATAAACATTTTAGAATCAGCTTGTCAATTTCTTCAAAAAAAATGCTGGGATTTTGATTGGCCATTAATTTGAATCTATAGATGAATTTGGCGAGAATGGACATCTTTAACAATGTTGTATCTTCCAATCCCTGAAGATAGTATAGCTTTTGATCATATAGATCTTCTTTAATTTCTCTTAGCAATGTTTTGCAGTTTTTAGTGTAGAGGATTTGCACATTTTTTTAGATTTATCCCTATGTATTTGATATTTTTGATGCTATTGTAAATGGTTTTACTTTTTATTTAATTCTTCAATTTTTCATTACTAGTATATATATATATATAATTTATTTTTATATATTGACCTTATATCCAGTGACTTTTCTAAATTCACTCTTTAGTTCTAGCAGTTTTTATAGATTTCATAGAATTTTTAACCTATGCAATCACGTTGTCTGATAATGACAGTATTTACTACTTACTTTCTCATCCTTATATCTTATTACACGGTGAGAGTGGATGTTTTGATTTCTTCCCAATTTTAGGGGAAAGCAGTCAATGATTCATCATTAAATATGATGTTAGCTATAGATTTTTCAGAGATGTCTTTCATCAGGTTTTGGTATCAAGGTTATACAAGTTTCATACAATGAGTTGAGAAATGTTCCTCTTCCTATATTTTCTGAAAGAATTCATGTAAATCAGTATTATTTCTTCTTAAAATGTTTTACGGAGCTCACTGGTGAAGCCATCTGGGCCTGGAATTTTCTTTGTGGGAAGACTTTTGATTAAAGAATTCAATTTCTTTAGGAGATATAGGACTATTTATATTTTCTATTTCTCCTGTGTCCCTTGTTGGTTTTTTTTCAAGGAATTGTCCATCTCATCTAAGTTGTTGAATGTATTAATAGTGTAGACTGGAGTAGGCAGAAAGACCAAAGATATCACTTGAAGTGGGACTTTGAAGAGAAAGGACTTAGGCAGACAAGGAAGGGAGTCCTGAGGAAAGAATGGTGTGAGAAAAGACATGGGAGTGGGATCTCCAATGGTGTGGGTTGTTGGACATGGATTAGGCCACTGTGGTTCAAGGAGAAGCTTTGGGTAAAGGAGAAGTGGAAAATAATGTCAAAAAGATAGCTCAGAACTGGACCAGTGCCAAATTGAGGAGTTTGGACCTGATGTAGGCAATGAAAACCCCCTGGATGATTTTCAAATGGGGGCATGACCTGTAGAAATGGTACTTTAGGAAGATTGATTTGGAATGATGGGCTAGTAGAAAGGAGAGAGTAGTGTTAAATGCAATTCTTTTAGAACTGGTATGGTATGCAGGGGTGAGCGCTGCCTAGATGAAAGGAGTCTGATAAAAAATGAAACTAGGAAGAGTATATTGAAGTTTTCTAAAGGCAGAGGCCTTTGCATATTTATTTCTCTGCACACAACACAATGTTAAGCACCTAGTACACACTTATCACACTCTATTATTATTTCTGCTCCCATATCCACCTCCTCAAGCAGACATCCAGCTCCTCCAAGGGAAGAAACCAAGGTTTATTCATGTGAAAGTACTAGTGCCTAGCCATGTAGTAGACACTTACTTAATACCAAGCGAATGAATGACATCTGAAAGTATGAGTGACTGAATGAATGAATGAACAGGCAGAATAAAGGAAAACTGTGTTAGTCAGGATAGGCTATGCTAAGCTATAATAACAGATTAACTAACAAAGCTCAGTGATTGAACACAATGAAAGTTCCATTTCTTCCGCACACAAAAGTCTAATGTAAGCCTAGAACATATAGTCCCCAAGCAGTGGGGGAAAAGAGAGAAGCAAGGCTCTTGGGAAGTTTTGAAAGGACCAAGCCTCGAAGAGGTGTACATTACTTCTGCCCACATCCCACTGGCTAGTAGCCGACACTCTGTCATTTGGCCCCCATCTAACTGCATAGGAAGCAGAAAAATGTAGATGTGCACATGGACGCTTGGTAAGCACTAAGAAGGAGAATTAGAAAGGAGTAAAAGGGAGTCCTAAAAACTATTTGTTATTGCTTCCAGCCGGGGAGAAACCTAAGCCCTAGAGGTGTTAAGGGACTTACTGCAGACAGCCACACAGACCACAGACCAGTTGTGCTAGGAGAGCTCAGCCTCCCTGGCCTGCCTTTTAGGCCTTAATAGTTATCACCTCAGGGCTCACTTATTGCTAACTAATTTTTAGATGCCAACTCCTCCAGAAGGAACTGTGAGTAGAACGAAGCACTAATAGACTCTGCCGTCAGTTACCTGGTAGCTTCAGCCAGAAGCACAAATGGAGAGAGGCATGATGTGGGTCAGGGCAGGAGGTTTTGATGATGAAACTCCCAGGAGGCAGCAAAGCAGTCCTGCTCCGGGAGGCATCTGTGCTAAGCTCATGCCAGCTGCCTAAAGAGAACTCCACATCCTCTGTGATCTGGAGTCTCCTGTGCAGGATCAAAGTAGCTGCCTTGGCAGGGCCCGGAATGCATGGCGAGGGCACAGCAGCCAAGGGAATTGCTGCTGGCGTGTCATGTGCAGCTCGAGGTGTGAAGAGAATGCCTCGTCTACCACAGAAGGGTGAAATAGGGAGAAGAAGTTTGCCTCCCTGGGCAAGGCTATAGTTACTGTTTGGTTTTCAAAGCTGGTGTGAGGGTCAGAAATGATGAAGGCCGAGCAAATGGCACCAAGTTTGGCACATAACGTGTTCTCAGGAGAAGGTGTTGTTGATGATGTTGATGGTAATGAAGCAGGAGAAAATGATGTCTCTCATCTTTAAGAACCATTTTCTTGGGGGGTGCGCCACTGCAGAGAGCTTGCTGCTTTTCCCCTGGAGGCTGCCTCTCTGAGCAGGGCTGTGGACAGTCTCCCAGCTCCCCTGCACCAATCAGTGGTAGACGCATTTGAATAGAGTGAAATAAAAAATGGAAATAAAATAACAGAACTCTCAGAAAATGAACCATCGGACACATGAGAAGGGAACCAATTGGAGGAAATAGTGAAAGAGAGGATTACAAGAGATATTGTAAGTATAAAATGAGGAAAGCAAGAAAGACATATTCTAATGCCCTTTCCCTCATTCATTCTGTTCCTGCACTCTGGCTTTGCTGTTCCTCAAACACTCAAACATAATCCCACGTAGAGGCCTTTGCTTTTGCTATTCTCTCTGCTTGGAATTCTCTTACCCCACATTTTCACTTAGCTCCACCCTTCCCTGGATCAGGTATCTGCTCAGATGTCACATTGGCAGAGAAGTCTTCCCTGACTACCTATCCTAGTTTGAGTTCCCCCAGAAGTAGACCTTGAGACAAGGATTGGAGTGCAAGTGGTTTACTTGAGCAGAGAATCCAGGTAACACCTCTAGGGGTGTGGGGAAGAGACAGAGGAGGGAATGGATCTAATAAACATGTGCTATCAAGCAGTCACCACATGGTCAACTGGAGCTCAGTCCTGCTGAGGAACTTGGGGAGAGGTGAAGTCTACACTTCTGAGTTAGCTTAACCTCTGAGCAGGGCATCTGTCATTGTTGAGGGCTACTCTCAGGAGCATGACTTCTCTAATACTTCTTGCTTTCCCTGCTTGTGGGCTATGCATTCTCCTATTGCCAGAAAAAAAATCACCCCAGGCAGAGAGTCTCAGGGGGTCATGGGAAGTGGCCTTCAGAGTGTCTAGGTGAATGCTAGGGGATGCTGGTAAGGCACTGAGCTTATCTGCTACACCACTCTCTCCAAAGCAGCGACCCATCCATCTTTGTCCCCTTACCCCACTTTCTTACTTCCTCACAGAACTTAGACCACCTGACATTGTATCTATGTGGTTGTCATCTGTCTCTTCCACTAGAGGCAGGCTCTTGGAGGACAGAGACTTTGTATGGCTCTCAGTACCTCAGGCAAGGATAGCACTCAGTGGATGCTCAGTAATTATTTGTTGAATGAATGAATACGGTAGTCCCCCCTTATCCATGCGAGATGCATTCCAAGACCCCCAGTGGATGCCTGAAACCACGGATAGTACCGAACCCTATATATGCTATATTTTTTCCTATACGTACATACCTATGATGAAGTTTAATTTATAAATTAGGCACAGTAAGAGATTAACAACAATAACTAATAATAAGATAGAACAGTAATAACAATATACTGTAATAAAAGTTACTGTAGATCTTAGCAACCTCAGCATATGATTTTTTCTCTTTATTAAGTCGAGAGCTTTCACCTTTTCACTTAAAGGTAGCACTTTACGGCTTCTCTTTGGTGTATCCAAATTGCCAGCATCACTAAACTTTTGCATTTTGGGGCCATTTTTAAGTAAAATAAGGGTTACTTGAACACACGCACTGTGATACCATGACAGTTGATCTGATAACCCAGATGGCTACTAAGTGACTAACGGGCAGGCAGCATATACAGTGTGGATCCTCTGGACAAAGGGATGATTCATGTGCCAGGCGGGATGGAGGCGGGACAGCACAAGATTTCATCACGCTACTCAGAATGGCATGCGATTTAAAGCTTATGAATTGCTTATTTTTGGAATTTTCCATTTAATATTCTCTGACCATAGTTTACCACGTGCAGGTAACTGAAATCACGGAGAGTGAAACCGCAAATGAGGGAGGGCTACTGTATTCAGGGAAAGATAGAAACTTTTGTTGACATCACGATTATCCTCAGCACGTGAAAGCGTGGAAGAAGCAGGGCAGAAATAAGTTGCAGGAACAAAGGTGAACATTACACAGTGGAGGGCCACGGCGGGTCCCTGATTAATATTTGTTGAAAGAGCAACATCATTGTTTTTCGTTTTTTAATGGATAGAGTGAAGACGAGAGAACAACTAGTCATCCCAGTTTCTTGGTCTGATTTTTCTGGGTACTCAAGGATTTCATTCTTGTCACGGCCATGATAGCGTTACTTTTGCTTCATATATCAAATGGAAAAAAACACCAACAACAGGACTTTCTTTACGGGCTAGAAGATGTAATATATCCCAAAAAGGCAGGCTAGTCTTAAGCCCTCACCAAGGATGACAGGGAAAGGAGTGTGAAGAGGACAAAGAAAGGAAGTAAGAGGGTGGTGGAGAAAGTGTAGCCCAGGCAAGCAGGAGGCAGAGGAAGGGCCTAACAATCTTTGAATCCTCACTAACAACTGAACACTCAATTCTTTTTTTGAGACCAGCCTTTTGGGGTCTATCCAAATAAATACAACTCAATCCAAAGCTCCAAATCCATACTTGTTACTAAAAAGGCCCTGACAGTCCCATAGTTCAGACCCTGAACTGTCTGTTCCAGGCCACTGGCTTGAATTCTCCCCAAGAGGAGGGAACTTCTGAAGTTTGTTACCCCTGAAAAGGCAGCTTGCTTGGACAGCCCCAGTGGATCCTGCCCTCTGTAGGTTTGCAGAAAACCCTACCACAGAGGACACTGGTATTTCTGGAATGGGCTCCAGCCAGTAGCCAATATCTAAAAAAGACCTGGGAGGGAACCGTGATAAACTGACACAATGGTGAGAGAGATGGGAATCTGGACACCTCTGCATATCACTTGTCCCAGGTGGCTTTTGTTCTGGAAAACACAAACCTTTACCTGGGTGGATAAAAGGCAAATAAATGTTGTGCTCATTACAGCTATTGGTTTGACAGCCTTTAAAAGAAAGTTTTTTAAAAAAAGAGTCAGAACATTGGCTGAAACTCATTCTTAAATAAAATGAGATTCCCAAGTTGTGTTTAGGTACTAGTTGCTTTCTCTCCAATATCTTCACCTCCTCATGTAAACATCCTTGCCCTGATATTTAATTCCCAGCAGAAATGACAGAAGGGGCCCCATAATAGCCCACTAAAAAGGGTCTACCCCATGTCCACAGAGGACTGAATCTATACATTTGATTGAATTCACTGGAAAATTTTGGGAAACAGCCAGTTTAGAAGGTGGTTTATGGGTTGTGTGAGTGTAATGAAATGATCCTTCTCATTTATTATTGGAAAGACCAGATTAGCCAGCTGTTTTTGCAGTAGCTGAAATCCTGTCAAAAATGCCTCTTCCTAGCTTCTTTAAAGCAAGGGAAAACAGGATTGAAACAAAAAAACAACCCACTAGTTGGGAAAAAATATTTACAAGTTATATATCCAACAAAGGGTTAAGCTCCATAATATATAAAGAACTCACACAGCTCAACAACAAAGAATCAAACAACCCGGTCAAAAAAGTGGGCAGGGGACATGAACAGACATTTCTCCAAAGAAGATATACAGATGGCCAATAGACACATGAAAAGATGCTCATCATCATTAATCATCAGGGAAATACAAATCAAAACTACACTATGATATCACCTTACACCTGTTAGAATGGCAAAAATAACCAAAACAAAAAGTGACAAATGTTGGAGAGGTTGTGGAAAAAAAGGAACCCTCATACACTGTTGGTGGGAATGCAAACTGGTGCAGCCACTATGGAAAACAGTATGGAGATTTCTCAAAAAATTAAAAATAGAAATACCATATGACCCAGCCATCCCACTACTGGATATCTATCCAAAGAGCTTGAAATCAGCAATTCCAAAAGTCCTATGCACCCCTATGTTCATTGCAGCATTATTTACGATAGCCAAGACGTGGAAGTAACCTAAGTGCCCATCAACTGATGATTGGATAAAGAAGATATGGTGTATATATATATATATATATGTATATATATATATATATATATACACAATGGAATATTACTCAGCCATAAAAAAGAATAAAATCATCCCATTCACAACAACATGGATGGACCTTGAGGGAATTATGTTAAGTGAATATAAGCCAGATAGAGAAAGACGAACTCTGTAAGACTCCACTCATAGGTGGAAGTTAACATATAGACATGGAGAACTGATCGGTGGTTACCAGGGGAAAGGGGGGTTGGGGGGAGGGGACAAAGGGTGAAGTGGTGCACCTACAACAGGACTAACAATAATGTACAATGGAAATTTCACAAGGTTGTAAACTATCATAATCTTAATAAAAAGTTTTTTCAAAAAAAGGCCTCTTCCTGAGGTTGATCTGTTATTAGAACAAGCAAGGTGGCCCTACGTGTGATTTGGACCATTGCTTAGGCTCAAAACAGGTCTCGGGGCTGATGTCATTAACTCATGCCATTTGGTTTGCAGATTGGTAGCCTTTGTGTTTCAACTTCAATTCCTCTCGCTGCATGGGTCTGAGGCTGTAAAAGAAAAACAACAATAAAAGAATTTCTTTACCCTTCAAGGTTATGGTATAGCCCATTCCTTTCCTGATCTTGCTCTTTTGCCAAATTGGTCTGGCCTTCGTGTCTCTGACCAGTGAAGCTCTGCATTGTGACTCTCAAAGAAAGTTGCTATCTGGAGCAGGAGGGCATTGTGAAGGTGAGAGTCCATGTGGGGCTGGGCGACTTGCTCTGAGGGCACTAAGAAGGCATCTCAGCATGAGCTAGCTGCAGGTGCTCTTGGGTGCCCATGCATTGCCTAAGTATTGGCCCCGAAGAGAAATTGAGCACAGCGTTTGGCTAACTGGGTGCTTGCAGCTTTCACTGGGTAGATGACTTAGGGAAGTGTGTGTCAGGACAAAGAGTGACTCTGCCTATAGACTCCTAGAGATAATTTGGAGGTAGAATTTGGGAAGAAAGAGCAAAGGAGGGGGAAAAAAGCCAGCGCTTAGCAGAGCAGCAGGAAAGCAGAGTCCTATTTAATGTGCCCTCCCGCACAATCCTCATTTCTGTAGACGCCCTGAAATGACTCATAATTTAGCCTGACTTCTATGCATCTGGGTTTCAAGGAAAAGCTTTTGTTAACGCTGACTGTAAATTGAGGGGGTGTCTTTAGAGATGTTTTCTGAAGAACAAAAACTTTTTCAGATTATTTCCATAGCATACCAGCACATTTAACAACATGAAATAACCTTACTTGTTCACTCAGCAAGCATTTATTGAGCACCTACTATGTGCCCGATACTGTGCTTGGTGCTGAGATATAGAGAAGTACTCTTAGTTCTGAAAAAGCATACAGTCTGACAGGGAAATAAGCAACTACAACAATGTATGGGTAGTACTGTCATACTGAACCGGGCCCCACCAATTCAGAAATGATCATAATTTGGGAAAGGATTGAGATGAGGATTGTATTTGTGGTAGTCTTGAAAACAGGTCTTCTAAGCAAACTAAAAGAGGAAAGATGAAAGCATTGATCATTCCCCTGCCTAAAAGTACAAATGACTTAAAGGGCCATAAAAGCATCCATTGACAAGATCTAGCAGTGAAAGCAGAATCCCACTTTAAAGAGCAGATAAGATATCAAAGCACTTGCCTAAGGAGAGCAAGCCTCTGACTGCACTGTTGCCGTCCGAGTTGAAGGGACCGGACCTACAGGAAGGAAAAGTGAACTACAACTACAAAGGTAAATGGTAATACAATAGGAACCAGGTCCTAAGCTGAGAAGGGGCCAAATGAGTAGCCAAGGCAATGATACAATGTGACTTCAGTGAATTAGTGTAATGTGAGCTGCTATAAAAAATAACCCCCAATATCTCAGTGGCTTAATAAAATTCAGGTTTATTCCTCACTTGCATAATGTCCAAAATGTGGGTTTGTTCATTGGTAGGTAGCTCCTCTCCTGGGTGGAGTTCAAGGATCCAGGTTCCTTCTATCTTATAAATCTATCTTCAGTATATGGCTTCTAAAGAACATGAAGGAGAATGTGTGGGAGGTTTTTATGCAGTGTGCTGGAAGTCATGCGAATCACTTGTGCTCACATTCTACTGCTAGACCTCAACACATGGCCACACCCAACTGCAAGTGAGGTTGGGAAATGTAGTCCATCTGTGTGCCAAGGAAGAAGAGGAAATGACTTTGGTAGCCAGCTAGGCCAGTCTGCCACACTGAGCTAGAGAAAGAGGTCATTCCACTAGAAGTCAGCTCTATATGGACAGGGGTGCTCTCTCTCCCTTACCTTGGTATCTCTGATGCCTAGTTGAGAATCTCAGGCCTTCCTGCTCATTAGGTTTCCACTGTCATTTCCTCCATGCCATGCTTCTCACTAGCCTTGCTCTCTCTCTCTCTCTCACACATTTTTCTTACTACCTGATTACACCCTTCCTTATCAATTGATTTACTTCCTGGCTTTCTTCCTGCCTGGATGTAAGCTCCATGAGGGCAGGGATTGTGTCTGTCATGTCCACCACTGTATCCCATTGCCTAGCACAGTGCCTGCCACACGGGAGGTCCTTAATCACTCATTGCTCAATGAATGAATGAACTAACTGGGCCCTGGGGGTCTTGAATGGCTTCATGGAGGAGGTACAACTTGAGCTGGGTATTGAATAGAATTTATCTGAGAAGAAAGAGATCAGAAAAAGGAAGGAGGTAGATTAATAGGAGACAGAAAGGGCCACAAGATGTATAGATTGAACCATTTATGGAGTTGAGCCACATCCATTCAACCCACATACTTGAACTCCTATAACATATAGGTTAGTGTTCTAGATTGTTGTTTAGCTGGAAGATGCAAAAAATACACAGGAAAGCCCATCTCTATCCTCAAACAGCTTGTCTTGAGCTCTGCTTTGGGGGAAACAAAGATACTTTCCATTATGTAGCAGGTTCCTCATCCCAGCCACCAGGGCTCTCCACTGAATGACTTCTGTCTTCCTTTCTGGGATGATCATGGCCTTCCCACACAGATATCTGCTCTGTGTGTGGCAGTGGTGTGGGTCAGAAAGTGGAGTAGCAAGGTAGAAAGTGGTGTGGGGCTTTGGAATCAGATGTACTTTTTTTAGGCCTGGCTCTAGCATTTATAATCTTTGGGTAAGTTTCTTAACCAATCTGCGCCTATTCAATAAATGGGGAATAATCAAATGTGCTTCCTGGGTTTATTGTGGGAACCAAATGAGATTACCTCTATCAAGAGCCCAACCCAGTGCCTGGTTCGTGTACATGCTCACTAAGTGGTGTTGTCTTCCTCCTCAGAGGCCTCTAACCTGCCCCCCTCTGCTTCACACAACTCCTGGTCCAGCTGCAGTGAACTCCTCCTGGGACTCACATTGACAGACTCTTTCCAACCTTTATATTGGGTTGCCTCATAAGAAATTGCCAATATTCAAATCTTTCTTACCTCAAAATGGAAATTTCATATGGTTCTCTTCCAGTGTTTTCCAACCTCCTTGCTAATCATATCCCTCAACCCTGCTCCTACTTCAAGGTTATCTCTTCCCTGCGCCCCTTCCCAAAGCAGAGGGCATTTCTCTTGAACCTGTGTGGCAATCTGTGCCTCTCTCAGGGTGCACACTTGATTCCACCTGGGATTATCATCTAATCTGTCTAATATGGCTACCAGATTATAAACTCCTGAGGGCACTTACAGCATCTCTTTCTCCTTAAAGTATGTCAAACAGTACCTTGCACTTAAGAAGAGATGACACATTCTATCTCCCAGACCCAAGTCTGATTAGACAGGGACTTCAAACACTTGGAGGGACTGCGGTCAAGATCTGCTGGTGAGCCCCTGTACTATGCCAGCCAGCACTGGGGCCCAAGGCCCTTGTTCTCTAATGCCACCTTCTAGAATCACTTGCCTGCTGTAACTTTTTTCTCCCCTCTCCTCTCACCTCTGCCTGACTCCTAAGCAAATCAACCTGAAAAGAGAAACATAACAGAAATGCCTTGAACCTGGGAGGGGGAAATAGGGTGCCATTTATCTATTTTGAAAGGTTATTGAGTTTTGGGATCCTCATTTGTTTATTTAAGAGCTATAAAGTTGGACCATATGAAATTGACGACATCCAACTATTCTGACCTAGAAAAATGTCAATTTCATATGGTTCAACCTAGTGTCTTGGTATTTGGGCTCATTCACAATTGTTCATAGGTGAAGTGGTCTGATTCCTGTGCATAGTCCACTCAGCCAAATCCTTGGTAGAGATCCCCAGACAGGCTACTATTCATAGCTTCTGATGGGCCTGTGGCCTTTGGTAAATTCTGCCATTGCTTATGGAGTTTCCATCATAGTCTCTGGATTCAAAAATGGCTAGTTCATTTCCCTTTCCCCTGCAGGTGCCAACATATGTGTTTGATCTCTGGGATAAATGCCAAGACCTCCAGGCTTGAGTTTTCAAGTCTTCTGGAGATCAAAGTTTCTCCTCATCACCACATGGGCTTTCCTTTGCTGTTACTCAACAAAGCCAGCCCAGCTCCTCTGAGGAACAGTGGCAAAGTTCCCAAGAGACAAAGATGGAAGCAAAAGAACTCTTAGTTTTCTACATATTGCAACACATGGGGCAGATGAGTGTGAAGGGCAAAAAGGCTTGTATGCTTTTCTCAAATAAACTGTAAATTAAAAATGCAGACTAGCCAGCTCTGATGGCCTAGTGGTTAAAGTTTGGCGCACTCTGCTTCAGTGGCCCAGGTTCAGTTCCTGGTCATGGAACCACACCACCATCTGTCAGTAGCCATGCTGTGGTGGCGGCTCACATAGGTCTAGAAGGACTTACACCTAGGATATACAACCATGCACTGGGGCTTTGGGAAGAAAAAAAAAAGGAATATTGGCAACAGATGTTAGCTCAAGGTGAATCTTTAAAAAAAAAGGATTATTTAAAAAAATGCAGGAACTTTAGATGGATTTTAGTTATTTATGAACTAGATCTACCTGAATAGGGCCGCCAGGAACCTCTCATAGTTTTCTCATTTTATGTACACAAAGGAATATACAGGACTTTAACAATCATTGTATTCAACACCTTCAATCATTTTATGTGACTTTTAAACAAAGTACTCTTTACTGTCCATTTCTAGTAGAAAATATCTTAAAGACAAAAGAAAAGCAAAAGGAAATCTAAAACTGAATTCAATTGCCTTATTGTAGTAATTTTGAGACTATTCAAATAAGAAATTATGCCACTGTCATTAAGAATCAAGATTTTCAGCATAAGAGAAAAGAATAATAAAGTCAAGGAAGTTAAATTAAAACCTGTAATCTTAGATTTGAATTGGAAATAGCAGTTTGAACTCATGATTTATCTTCACCTTCTGAAACTTTCATATTTTCTAGCTCTGTCTATTGAAGAAGCCTAGAATCAATGACAACCCACCAACAATGAGTACCCCTGGCATGCAGAATGTGGTCTCTAAAGCCTGTTCCCTCTGAGAAGAGCCAGGGCTTCTTGGAGAAAGGGCTGATTCCAGGTCTGTGCAGCAAATGTGCAAGATGAACCTGGGACACATTATCATGCCTGAAACTCAGACAGAGGAGGAAATAAACCTTGAGAGGTCCAGTGACCTGCACAATGCCACACAGGAGGCAAGACTCTGGGAATAGCCAGAGTGCCGGGTCCATGCCCCTGCAGAAGGCAGCCTTCCCTCAGCCGGGCCTCCAGGCCACGGCTCTCCCAGCTAATGTTTCAACTGGGATCCAGAGCTGTATGACCAGAGTTCTTCACTGCCACACTTGGGGGATTGTGACAATAAATCCATTTTAAGCCACTCTGGCACTGGAGAACTTTTAAAAATAGCCAGCTGCACAATCAAGACATCCCAAATTTGAAATGCACGTGCTTGTGTGCTGTGAGGGTTACATTTCTAAAACCCCCAAGACTTTTGGTGCCCTGCCCATATTCCCTCACCCTTGTCACTTCAGTGCACAGCAGATTGACTTACATCTCCCAGGACCTGCATTCTTTGCCTGAGGGCTTTCTCTAGCCAGGGAGCCTGCTTTTCTAGAAGTACCAGGGAAATATTGCTCTGGCAACTAGGTAGCCTTCAACCAATGACTGACAGGAAGTGGTAGATAAATATCCCAACTCCCTTGCTGCTAAGGTGTGTGTTTAGTACTGGCGCCCAAAGGGATCCAGCCTCAGTTACTTACAGTGATAACATGCTCTTGAGTGTGCCCTTTATTGGCTTCTTTCACTTCTCTTCCCTTTCTCACTTCTCCTTGCCCCCTACTGGTAGCTTCCTAGAATTACCTCTTAAATAAATTACTTTTACCTGAACCTTTGTCTCAATGGCTGTCCTGAGGAAACTCAAACTCTTCTTTTCATTTTCTGAACCCGTCTTCCATGGGCAGATAGAGAGTAAAAAAGCCATTGTCCATGGAGAATGGGTCTCCGTTGATATTGCTGCAGACTCAGCTAGAAGCAGGCTAATTGAGTCACAAGAGAACACATCTTTCCTGACTCCAGATTCAATATATTTTGTATTAAGTATTCCCCACTCATATAGCTCATGCCATGTCTTTTATAAAGAGCATAAAACTCATTATAAATGTCTAGGCTTTTGGGATTGAAAGGTCCTTGGAAAAGAATTCCTTTTGGCTTGCAGGCTCATGTATTTATAGCTTCTTTGTTGGCCCAATAAAGGGCATCACTTCTCCTCTACCTGTGAAGATACTAATTAGCAAGTAATAATTCTAAGTAAGTGCAGTGGAGGTGGTATGTAAGGCCTTTCATGAGTATTTTTAAATTTTCCATTGTTGCCAGTGATCTCTAAGTAAATTTTAAGAGACTAACCTCCACCGAGGAGAAGAGATTTATCAGCATATATAATTGGGTATCACGTGCTAATTATCTTACTGCTTCATAATTTAACCAAGCCAAGGGCATTTGTCCAAGAGGACCAGAGTGGCTCTGTGCACCATGCTGGAAACAGAACCCGTTCCTCTTACATCCAGTGGTTGTATGCATGGTCTCTTGAATAGAAAGCTGATTTTCACATGCTTTTTCTGACCTGCCTCTCCCACTCCAGCTCCACTTTCTTCCCTGGAACGTCAAAGGTGCCCGTGTTCATGAATCACATCTATAGTTTGAGCAGGAGTGAAGGGACTTTAAAACATCATATTCATCTTTGTGGGCAGAGCACCTTCTTTCCTCTCCATTTTCCTGCTTTCAAGGGCCCAGGGTACCAAAGGATGACACTCATGGGCTTCCCTGTAACCAATCTCACCTGGTTCTTTGCAAATAATGAAAACAGATTTGTCACATTCACTGTTTTCTGAATCTTGGAGGTATTTCTTAACTATCCATTTGGCTCTCATGAAAGATCAAATTCCTTATTTCTGATCAGTATTATCTTTTCTATACTTTAACCTGTTTGCAAACTTGTAAAACTGCCAGTGTCTCTTTAAGGGGTGTGGGGCTGATGAAGCAAGAGTTGAATCAAGCTCCCATTCCTCTCGCTCTGATTTTAGCTCAGGCATGCAAGCCTTGAAAACTTGCACAAATGTCTCATGACTTAGTGATGGGCTGGTCATTTTCAGACCAGGTTGCTAGAAAGCAAGCACTTTACCACTATCTAAAAGCATGCTGGCCCCTACGGTAACGCTAACCTTGAGGTTGATTAGATTGAGTTATTGAGATAGTTTTTGTAGGGCAAAACAGTTGAATATCACTAATTTAATATTGTTCAATCTAATACCTACCGTGTTGCCTTGGTCCCTCATTCTTTAAACTATTGCTGCTCAATATGTGTCTGCTGACTGGCAGCATCAGCATCCCTGGGAAAGTTGTTCTTTGCTCCCTGGGCTAAAGCGCTTCTGGAATTCTAAAATAATAATGGCTGGTTTCTTAGAGAAGAGGTGTGATGTGTGTGTGAGTGTGTATTTTGGAAGAACAACCTGATAGATATGATAGGTAGCAAATAACTACTGAGAGAGATGAAGGGCACAGCAGACAGGCTGAATGCTGGCATAGGAGGAAGAGGTTACCAAGGGAAGTGTGTGGACCCAGGTCAGAAGACCTGAGCTTTGTTTTTGCCTCTGCCAAAAATCAGCTCTATGATCTTGGGTCAAATCTTTGAACCTCAATTTCCTCATCAGTACATGGGATGAGTGACCTAAGCAGTACTTTTCAGTGTGTCAACTGCTACGCAGAGCAAGGAAAAGATTTTTACATCAAAACCCGGCATACACACATACACAAACACATGCACACACACATGACAGAAACAATAGCTTCACAAAACAATACTTAGTACATGAAGTGCATTTTGCTATTTTCTATTCTACTCTCTTCTATTTTATTGTTTTAAAAATGCTAGTCTTGACCTGCTGAATGGATTTCACAATCCACTAATGGTTCATGCCCTATGGTTTGAAAAAACACAGAACTCCATAATTTCCAAGTTCCCCTCCAGCTGTAGAATCCAATGACTCTGCTAGATGCCTAAAGGAATTTTCTTGAAACAATAGCTGAGCTGTGACAGATGGCTACATGCTTACATTCTGGAGGAAGTGCATGGTGTAGAAGAAGGCAGCAGAAGGACCCGAAGATAAACAAGTAAATTACAAACCGCTTCTGAGGAGAATGTACAGTGCTGCGACTCTGACAATGACTCAGAGAATTAGGATCTCCAAGTCATTAGACGAAACGCTGCCCAAGTCAACCAATATCAGAGACTGGGGACATACGATCTGCCAGAGAGGTCACAGGCTCCCTGGTTGTGGGCAGCCTTCTTTCCAGTTTCCAGATTGTAAGAGCCCTCCAAAGAATGATGTCTAGTGGCCTCATCTTTGTTTACTTCACTCACTAAGAAGACAGGAAAATAAAGAAAACATAAGAAACTTGGAAAACTCCAGACTTTTTTCTTTTGAACCTGGACCCCAATCCTGGCCTCTTGGTCTTCTTTTGTTCCCAGTCCAGGAAAGGGAACTAATATTTAGTATGCAGTATCACAGCAAGGACTTATCATTTCACTGGATCCTCAGAACCACTCTCATGAAGGCTCTAGGATTCCCACTTTACAGAGGCCCAAAGAGTTGTTCTCAATAATTTATTCTGGATCCCCTGCTGCCATGAGGAATCCCCATCTTTCCAACCCAGAACCCAGGGTCTTTCTCCCAACCCATCCTGCCATAGCTTGAATACAGAGTGTTTCTGGGTAGAGGATGCAACCTCACTTAATTTTGGTGACTGGTAGAAAGCAGAGACATAAACGGAGCAGGACAGGACTCAGAGAGCAGAAAGTCCAAACTCATTTGTAAAGATGGGAACTTAAGTCCTGGTTCAAGGTTCAGTGACTTGCACAAGGGCACAGAACTGTGAGTAGAACCCAGGCTTCTAGTGGTCTTTCCACAGGATGTTGGACATTAAAACAACAACAATAGCAACCATAATAATTAAACAGTCCTGGTATGAAGCGTCATTTTGTTTTAGAAGTTGGGGGAAATAGTTTTAGGGAAAAATTGTTCTAGGTCATTTTAGTGTATAAGTAAATACACAGACGTTTTCCTATTCTTTGGGTGTTGGAATGTTTCAGGGCACTGGAACTTGTTAGGAAGCCTAGATTTTTCTGATGCTGAGGGATCCACATTGATACCTTGTCTATAGTGGGGAACAAGTCTGAATTATTGTGGTTTTACAGAAAAGGAAGCCCAGCAGGGACAGACCGTGGGAACCTGGCTCTGGCATTGGCTGCTCCACAGGTGGCAGGAGCTTGGTGCTCCCTCCTCCACACTGCCAAGCAGATTAAGCAAGGTGCTGGTTGCCAAGGAAGGAAGGGGAGGCGAAAATGAATGGTTTCACTTCTTGAAATCCCCTCCCAAGCCTCCCAGCAGATCTGAGAACTCGGGCAGCAGTAACAGAGACCCTGAGTGATTTCCATTTTGCTTACCAAGCTGATGGCTGCTGAGGATTAGCTTCAGCGTAGCAGGGACCTGGGGAGCAAACTGGTGACATATCTGTGACACTGACTATTTCAGATACTCATTAATATATTAATGTGCTAACACACTCCTTGCTTCTTTCTGTCACAGGGCATCAGAATGGATGGTTTGCAGAGAGATGTGTTCCCAGCAGAAAGCTGTTATGATGGGGGTGGGTGAGATGTGTGGAAAGGCAGGAAGGAAGGATAGCGAGGTGTATGTAGGTAGTCAGTCCTGTAGGTACTCTAAGAACGTTTCCTTTTTCTTTTTCTTCTTCTTCTCCCAAAAGCTCCCCACTACCTAGTTGTATATTCTAGTTGCAGGTCCTTCTAGGTCTGCCATGTGGGATGCCACCTCAGCATGGCCTGAGGAGTGGTGCTAGGAGGTCCGTGCCCAGAATCCAAATCGGTGAAACTCTGGGCCACGGAAGCAGAGCATGCAAACTCAACCACTAGGCTATGGGCAGCCCCAGAACATTTTCAAAAGTCCCGTCCCTTCCCTGAAAGGGTAGAAATTCCATTTCTGAGTCACTTGCACATTTTTCTGAAATTTTTACCACACGTAGCATTCAAACTTTGATTTCAGCTGTTACCTTCCCCGTTTTACATTCTTGAGAGCCTGGGAGAAAGAAGAAGGAGCAGCATGGGGAGAGAGCCAGTGGCAGGGGTGGAGGCTTGAGGTTGAGAGGCTTTCTAGGAAGAGAGGCCAAGAATAAGCATTTTGCCCTCCTTCGAGGGATAATAAAGCATTAAGGGAGTCAGAAGCTCATGAGGCCAGGAAAGGCAATATTGAACAAGTACCAACCCTAGCAGCACAGGGGGAGACCGAGGGCTGGGGAGGCTTGGGGCAAGATTATATTTGCCCCTGATTTTTACCCCTTCCCAGCAGTTCCTAAACCCATGCCTCCTCCTGCCCTTAGAAATGGGCCTGGTCTTTCCAAGTGGCAGCCACTAGTTTTCCTTGACTTCTAAGTCAGCTCATTTCCAATAAACCCAGTGACCATATCCATGCTTTCAATACATCACTATGAATCAAGGTCTAGAAAATTCCATTATCTCCAGAGTCAACAGGGGAATGAACTAAGTTCAGTCTATAAAGACTTTTTCACTGCCCTGTGGACATTTCCTACCATGGCATTTTCTTTGAGCAGTTTGGTTTTGTGGTATCTGTTTGTGGTGCTATTTGTATTTCTGAAATATGATACATCTGCTGGGCACTTTCTGAAAGATTCACTCAGTTCTTGGTTATACTTAATACTATGGATGATACAGAGAGTAGCAGTTCTAAATCCTTTATTTTTATTTTGAGAAGCACTAGATACTTTTTATGTGGCAGACAGCCACTCCCCACTCCCTCCCCCAATCAGCCTTAGTTTAGGCAAACTCATCAATATTGGTTTGGGAAAGAGCAACAGCTTGGAAGCCAGAGATTTTAATCCCAGATCTTCTACTTGCAAGGTGTATGACTTTGGAAATTTACTACTTTCTCTGAGCTTCTGTTTCCTTATCTGTAAAATGGGAGCAATACTTTAATCTTTGGGTTGTGTGAAGACACCATGAATATAATGCACCTGGCTTGGAGCTTGGCATATGGCTAGAGCTCTCTGCAAAAGCCTACAGTTTTGGATAAGAGAAATGATACATCCACATAACCTTTTTCTTCCTGTAAGGGATAAAAATGAGACACATAGCCTTATTTCCCACTGTAACCTGTGCTATTACCTGTCTCTTCCTTGGGGAGGAGTAACAAAGGGAGGAGAGGACAAGTACCAGGCAAGGCAAGCGGCTGGCTCTAGGGAAGTAGATAAAATAGTGGGAGGGTGTATTAGTTTTCTACTATTGCATAACAAATTACCACAAATGTAGCAGTGTAAAATAACACCCATTTTATGATCTCGCAATTTCCATGGGTCAGGCGTCTGGGCACAGGTTACCTAGGTCTTCTGCTCAGGGTCCCACAGGGCTGCAATCAAGGTTTTGGCTGAGGCTGAGTTCTCATCTGAGGCTCAGAGGCCTCTGCCAAGCTCCTTGCTTGTTGTCAGAATTCAGTTCCTTGAGGTTGTAGGACTGAGGCCCTCAGATCCTAGAAGCCGCCCAACATTACTTGCCATGTGGCCTTCTCTACAATGTGGCAATTTGTTCTTCAGGGCCAAAGGGAGAGTGTCTCTGCTGCTTCTTGTCTTTTTTTAAGGGCTCACTTGAGTAGGCCAGATCCACCCAGGAAAATTATCTCCTGATTAACTCAAAGTCAACTGAGCAGAGATCTTAAAAATCCCTTTTGCCATGTAATGTAACATAATTCACCTACACTGCTACACTACAGTTCCACCTACACTCAAGGGTAGGGGACAATACAGGGTATGTATAGGAGAGGGCAGGAATATTGGGGGCTATCTTAGAATTCTGCCTACCACAGAGGGGCCCCTGGATGTATCCAAATAAGCAGAGGAGAAACCTTCTTGCTTCTCTTCGTATCATTTTTATGAGTGAACATTACTGGGAATGCTAAGCCTGCTATTTTGCACGGCTCAGCCATGGTGAAATTGTTAAACAGGGAAGAAAAGTGGGCAGGGTGAACCTGAAGATGTGGAATAGCCTTGCAATGGCAGTGATGCAGCGAGCTTATGAATGAGTACATTCAACTTTTGCTAAACTGTTACTTGGGAAAAGGAATAGATTTTTTAAAGAAGGAAAATGGGATAGTTTTCTCTGGAAGAGCTCCATTAGTGCCTGTCTGTCTGCCTCCGGTGGACACATAATACTAGTTAATGCTCTATAACCAAAGGACAAAAGTGAAAGCAAAGGCATTAAAGAGTTTTCCTTCCCTTCCCTGTCTAAGAGATAAACAACTTTTGTGGCAACCAATGAATGAAATGTTCACCTGCTAATGCATGGCAGAAATCCATTATAGCTTCTCAGCAGATAAAGAAATAGGCTTCGGACAGGGAGAGGTGAGGATTCCTAGCCTTGAAGGCTGTCATTGTGAGAGCTGGTTCTTCCCAGGAACCATGACTTGGCGGCCCATGCTGGAACTCATGCATTAGTCTTCTCATCTGAGAATCTACAGTCCTGAGCAGCAGGCAGAATTCAGCAGCTTGGAAGCACTGGCTTGCCCAGTCGGCACAGTAAGAATGTGTTTAGAGCATCATGAAGCAGGAACACCAAAAAATGTTTTTTTCAATAACTTGATATTTAATATGTAATAAAGAAAGAGAATTTTACTGAGCTTCTTTACATTTATTTTATGATATGCGCATTTATTCTTTAATTTGGGATTACCTACTGCAGAAAGGTGGAGGTGGAGGAGTAGGGACTACAATCTTTTCAGTGTTTAGGGCCTTTAGAGTCTAGAAGTCTTAAAACATCCCCAGGGGGGCTTGCCCCGTGGCTGAGTGGTTAAGTCCGCGCGCTCCGCTGCAGGTGGCACAGTGTTTCATTGGTTCGAATCCTGGGCGCGGACATGGCACTGCTCATCAAACCACGCTGAGGCAGCGTCCCACATGCCACAACTAGAAGGACCCACAACGAAGAATGTACAACCATGTACCGGGGGGCTTTGGGGAGAAAAAGGAAAAAATAAAATCTTTAGAAAAAAAAAAAAATCCCCAGGGAATCCAAAACAGGAGGAGTCTGCCAGAGGTCACGTCTCCCAACCTATTGCTTCCAGGCAGCATCACACCTGAACCCTTTCGCAGAGAACCAGAGAGTGTATGCTCCACGAAGGCAGAGATTCTTGTGTGTTTTGTTCTGTGCTGTGTCTGAGTACCTAGCACTGTGTGGGGGACATAATACCTATTTAGAAAATGTTCCATGGGTGAATGGATATTTCCATTTTCAGCAGTCTCTTCCCTTCCTGCATATTGTCCATCTCCCTTAAGATCCCAAGGCATCATCAGATAATATTTTGTATTTGTCAAACTTGCCTGATGATAAAAAAAATAATCTGGGGGCACTTTTCAGATATACAGATAACTAGGCCTCTCTTTTGGAAATTCTGGTTCAGGAAGTCTAAGTTAGAGTTCAGGAATCTGTGTTTTTGATGAGGACTTCTAATAAGTCTTTTCTTCAGATCAACACTGAGATAAATAGCAGGAGCTCGGCTCTTCCCCACATAAAGATTGAGGAGCCATGACCACCTGACCTGGTTTCTGAGGGGCAATCGAAAGTTAATACCCTGAGCTTCTGGTCAGTGGTGCTGAGGGAATGCAGGGCTGTGAGAGTCTTCTGGTCTACCCCCAAGTCATCTAGCCCAGCCCTGAATCCTAGTTCCTGCCTTCCTGAAGAAATGGACCTGGGAGAGGAGGTACTCCAAAGCCCCTCTACTTCTGGGACTGCCCATTGAACTTCTTGCCTCTTCTTTCCACCAGGCAGGTGTTCTGTTCTGTCCCTTCTCCCAATTCTCACTAGCACATGAATTCACAGCCACCTCTGTTGGGTTTGATAATGACCTCTGCCCTACTCGGGGAGAGCCAACCCCTGCATCCAGGGAGAGGCGAACTTTTTAGTCAGTCCTGGTCACTGAACCAGAGCATTCTTCCTACAGTGGCTAAATAAAGCCTCTTTTTTCAGCACTCCCCACTACCTTACACATGAGAGAAGGAAGCTCTGATCCAGATATGGCTTGCCCTTTCTACCCCAAGACCTCCCACACCTCATCTAAAGCCTGAAGAGGCTGGTTCCTCCCTCCGTGATTCATCCTAGGTCTTCTTGTCCCCAGGACTCAGTGACCCCTGACTGGTTCACCAAGCACTTATGGTTTCTAAGGAAAGGGTTGAGGTTATAGAGCAACTCAAGGAAGAAAAGTTGCTGCTTTTATTCTTGGCCCCATAGAACTTTCTGCTAAAAATACTCTCCCCTATCCAGGAAGATAATCCTGGGATCTCTAACCCTTGGGTTTGAATTCTTCTTGGAGATTAAACAGCAAGGAAGAATAAATCTAGGTCAAAAAGAGTAATCTGCTCTGTAGCTGAAAGTGAGAGAATATAATAGACTTTATGGTTACAGTTATCCAGTATGATCGCCACTTATGGCTATTCAAGTTAAAATTAATTAAAATTAAATAAAATTAAAAATTAGAAAGTGTTTAGTAGCCAGTGTGGCTAGTGGCTACCACATTGAATGGCACAACTATTTTCGTCATCACAGGAAGTTCTACTGGACAGCACTGTTTTAAAGGCATGGCGATGTCCCCTTGACCCTGTATATGTGATGTTTCTTTAGCATCTTTGGAAATATGTCTTTGTTTCTCTTGGTGGTTCTTGTGCTTATGATGCGTTATTCTAGAAAAAAGCACTACTGAAGACTGCACTGAAAACCAAAACCAAAAATAACTGCCATAAATGCATATTTGGTGTGTGGGGGGGATTAATTATCAAAAGGTTTCATTTTTCCCAGTTTTTCTTCTATTCTCCTTCTACAAAAGTACCCTCCCTTTTTCATTTGCCTTTCTGCTTTATCTGTAGTGTATCTTATGCTATGTAAGCCTTCTCAGACAAAGTGAAATGGTAGACTAGACTTTGAAAAGAAAAGGATCAGAGAGGAACTAAAAGCCTATTTGGGGCACAGGAACAAATAGTTGGGCAGAATGCCCCCAAATCACACGCTGAGAAAAAGAGGAAAAGAAGCGGAAGGAGGTGATGAGACTGGGAGGAGCAGGGTGGGCCCAGGACGGGGGTCTGGTCTGGATAGTAGGTCTGGAGCGTAAAGCAGCCTGGGCTAGTTCTTGCCATTCCTGAGGCTAGTAGGCTGCCCAGGAATTCCTCTGTGCAGTAATTTCCTAATCAGAATCCTCCTGCTTAGGAAGAGCACCTTCCACCAGAATTTATCTTCCACTCCTGGGTGATCTCCATCCTAGGCTCAGTGTGTACATGAAGAAGATATAATGGGTTAAATGCTGCATCGGGGGGAAGGAGACCTCTGTCCCTGATGTCTTAGAGGAGTTGCAAGGATTGTGCCCTTCTCCTCACCAGCACTGTCTGTGGTTTCCCTCCCTTAACATCCATCATCCCTGTAATGATTTCTTTAATGCTTATGCTCTCCCCTGGGTGAGACTAGGGAAGTTGAGCAATGCTTTGAAACATGGCAGGCAACAGACTTGGCAGGTGGAAGGCAGAATAAGGTTAAATAGTGAGGATCAGGGGCCAGGGGTCACAGGACAGAAAGCAAGGTAAGGGAGGGCAAAGCACAGGTGGGCATCAGGAGCAGGTGTGCAGAACCATAGTTTTGAGGCCCGGTGGCCAGAAGACTAGAGCTGGGGTGACTTTTCCAACTCATCCCTGAAGCTTTTCTTTTCTCTGCTTTCTTAGAAGGCAAGAGCCCCACCCCACCCTCAAGCATGGCTGGCCAGGGGCTTGTCCAGGTCAATGAGCAACTATGTCAGAGAGTGTGAAGTGAAGGTGGGGAGGAAGTTAGTGGTCACAGGCAGATGGCCAGTGGCCTGGGGTCTCCCATCCCTTGGCTTGAAGGCAAAGGTTGTCCATATCTGTATAGTAAACTTTAAACCTTTCTCCAGCCTTGAGTGAGCTCCTAATGTGAATGCAACAGTCCGGACTTCCACTCCATCCAGACTCCACCCTGTCCCCACCCCCACCCCAGGGTCTGCCAAGTGCACAATTTAAAGCTACTGATGTATAATGCCCCATTTCTCTCTGTCTTGCAGCTGTCTCCAACCTGGACATTGAGAGTAAACTGAGTGTGTACTACCGTGCCCCGTGGCACCAGCAGAGAAACATCTTCCTCCCAGCCACAAGGCCGCCCTGCGTGGAGGAGCTGCACCGCCACGCCCGGCAGAGTCTGCAAGCCCTGCGCAGAGGTGACTGCTCCCGAGCTTGGGGGGCTTTTCCAAGAGAGAACTCAGAGCTTGTCCCATCCAGGTTGTTCTCTGTCCCATCAGTCCCAACACCTCCCTTTGTTATAGCAAGTACTTTGAAACAATCCCTTTTCTACCCTGAAATGAAATTCATGGGTAATATAACCTGCCTATACACATGATTAAAAATAGCATTATGGTCTAAATATGGTAATAAGGAGAATTTAAAAGGAAAATTATTTATAATACTAATAATATTTGCAATATGCAAATGCCTGGGTATGATTGCACTAGAAGATATAATTAATGCACCTATCAAAAGTAGGTTTAGATTGGGCCAGCCCAGTGGCGCAGCAGTTAAGTTCGCACGTTCCACCTTGGTGGCCCAGGGTTTGCCAGTTCAGATCCCGGGTGCAGACCTACATGCTGCTTGTTAAGCCATGCTGTGGCAGGTGTCCCACATATAAAGGGGAGGAAGATGGGCACGGATGTTAGCTCAGCGCCAGTCCTCTTCAGCAAAAAGAGGAGAACTGGCGGCATATGTTAGCTCTGGGCTAATCTTCCTCAAAAACAAACAAACAAACAAACAGTAGGTTTGGATTAAGTAAAGACAACCAGAAGCCATTCTGAACAAAATGTATAGGGAAACAAAGGAGTTGAGGGGCAGGAGGACAGACCGTGAAAACTGGTGCATTCAGCGTATATTAAACATGAGCAAAAAAAAAAAAAAAGAACAACTTTATATTGCAATTAAAAGGGAATCAGGTTTGATTCAAATAGATTCTAGGCTTTTCCTTAAAAGCAATTCTGGTGGGATATTTGTGGGACCTGGGGCACTATTTCATGGTTCAGGACCGTCCTGTGCATTGTAGGATGGCTGTCATCGTTGGCTCCCGCCCAGTCCTCTAACAATTAGAACCTCCCCCAGGGGGCTCTTCTGCACCTGCTGAACATGGGTGATCTGGTCCATTCTACAGCAGAGCACATGGAGGCCTAGAGAGGTCAGGAAACTTGCTCAGGGTCACACACAGCAGGTTAGGTAGACTGCCAGGACCCAGACCCTGGCCTGCAGACCCCCAGCCAGAGCTGTTTTTCTCCTCACCACACACTGTGTCCTTGGGAAGTAAATAAATATTTCTATTTCTATTTCTCTCATAGTCCCGAGAAAGTCAGAGATAGGCAGAGAGCAGTCAAGGTAGAAGATACAACCTTTTCTTACACTGGTAACTTTTCAGTGCCTTAAAACCATTCTAATGAGGACAAGGAGATTAAAAACTGGCATCATCCTTTTAGAGTCCCCTAAATTGGGTATCAGAAGTTGGCATGCCAGCTTATTTGGCCTTTAGATTTTTGTTATAGAGACAGATGGTGTCTGTACTTTCAATGTCTTTGTTCCAAATTCCCTATGCTCCTTCAAGGAATGGTATTTTGCAAAAGTATTAAAATTCAAATAAAATATTTTAATGTCACTATCAAGATGGAGATATAAAATGACATATGTTGTTTTCAGCTTATTTTCTTCCACATATGTATGACTTCTCCTTTTTCCCCATCCCTAGTCTTTTTCCCTTTTAATGAAAGAGCTAACCTACTAATATCCCTAATGCAATTGTTTCTAAAAATTCCCCTTGGTTATTAGTAGCAGATACTGTTGACACTTACAATGAAGGGTGATGATCAGTATCCCCTAGACATACCTCTGGCATTCTTACTATTCACTTTGATTTTATAGTTGGCTAAAAAGTTCTTCTTTATCAAATTTTCAGTGCAACCCACCTTCTGGAAATCTTTCTTAACACTCTCGCCATTCCTTTGCAGCCTGGATTAGGCACCCTTCCCATGATATCCTGTGCATCCTCCCATCATGCCACTTATAAGCTTATATCATAACTAACCACTTATGGGCCTGTCTTCCACCATTAATCCACAAACAACTCAAGGGCGAGGATGATAGCTTATTAATTTTTTTTATTCAAAGCACTTAGCATGAGCCTGACATAGAGTAGGTCCTCAATAAATGTTTGGGTAACTGAATCAAATCCTGCAGAAAACTGGTTGAGCATTGAGGGCACAGAATGATGACAAAGTAATCTGATCATTCTCACTAAATACTTTCTCTGATGTCATCATTAGAGAGCTTGAGTAATATTAGCCCTTTAGACATAATTATTTTTATCCCTTTATTATTATTCATAAGTCATCCCTGTTTAGATTTTTCCAGATTCAACCAGATAACATTAAGCTGCTCATAAGCTATCACATTTCACTACATTGTCAGGTTTGGACTTAATGGCAGAACTGAGGAACAGCAAGTGCCAATATCAATTTTCTCAGAACTTCCTCCTGGGGGCTGAGAGAGGGCTATGGGGCCTCCAGGGGTTTGGAAGGAAGACTGTGGAGTTGTATCTTGCCCTCCATAGACTGGCTTGCTTTGTGGTTGTCTCAATAGCAAATCTTGGGTGTAGTAGTTTTAATAGCACTGCAGAGAGCCATAAACAGGAATTATAGGCATCATAGAATTAAAAACATGCAGCGTAGAATTAAAATTAGAAAGTGAGGGTTTTTTTAACCTTGTCCGAGAAACATGGTAGCTTAGCAGTGCATTCATCAGAATACCACTTCTGCCATCTGGTGGCCAGGATTAATACTGACCTATCAGACAACCGCCTTGCTCAGCAAATGCCGCAGTGAGCTTCCCTGTAGGTTCTCTATTTAGACAGCTGGAATATCCTGGCTTCCACCAGGAGGGAGTGGATAATGAAACACAGACAAGTGAGGCTCGGTGGCAGCAGCACTATGCTCCTTTTGGAGACGAGGCCATAAGGATGGAGCTGGAGGACTGAGATCAGAACCTAGAAATTGGTTGCCTTCAAGATCTGCTCAATAGCAACCCCCTCAACAAAGTCGACTGAGGGCCAGGCATTGTGCTAACGCTAGGATTCAGAGAGCAATAAAGTATGGTCCATCCCCACAAGGAATTCCTGATCTAGTGAGGGAGATGGAGAGGTAACCAGGTAATTTCAGCACAGTGATATAGGGGCTCAGAAGAAAGGCACTAATTATGCTATGGAGCTTCAGGGAAGGCTTCCCAGAGGAAGCAGCACCTTAATGGATTTCAAGTTATCGCGAATCCAATTCCTCTTTTTTCCCCTTTTTTCTTAGCAATTCTTTAATGCTCAGAGCCAACAATAGCTTTAAGCTATGCCGTCATTTATGTTTGTAAAACAAGGAGGGAAAGATTACTAAGTGGCTATAAAGAGATAAATATAAATATATTTTAGATTTACTTTCCTATCAAGTTTCAGGGCTGGGGTCTAAGTTCCATCAGTCTAAGGGAGTGAGGACCAAGAGTCTACTGCAGTTTCAGGCTCTAGTAGATGAATGTTCTCCTCACTTCACAACCAGAAAAAAGTATTATTGGGGAGCCATTAATCTCGCCTGGCTGCTGCTGGCCTAGGGCAAATGAAAGAGAGATATTTAAGGAAATATGGGAGGGGAGCAATTGAATGGGAAATTGAGTTGATGTCTCTCTCCGGACTCCTCCCCTCCTTCCACCTTCTCCTAACCAGTGACACCTGTATTCTGCTCTTCATTATGAATTTAAGAATGTAAAAGCTTTTCCTTGTGCTGCCCATTTAGAAAAGCCCACTGTTTGCTTGCACAGAAAAGTGATGGTGGCCTTGGAAGCAGGCACTTTAAAGAAAGAAGAGTCTTCCTGATAAACATTGGCTTCGTAGGCAGTTTAGCAAAGACTACCTACATGGTGATGAAGACTCTTCTCTGGTTGTGAATGGGAGTCAGCATTTGTCTAAAGAATCCAAGCAAAGGAAGATGAGGAATATTGCCACATTTTCCTGACACAGACAGAAGTTGGCAGTTGATACAGGGGGGCCCATGCAGACAGGTCAATTGGACATGGATAGAAATCAGAAAGCTTGAGAGTGCTTGGGTATTATTTTAGACTGCAGCACACTGAATACAGCAAAGAGGAAAGGGACCAGCATTAGGGAGGCCAGTGGAAACAGGCAACAGGACCTAGAGAAGGACCTAACAGTGAGGGCACTGACAATACAGCCCATGAGAAAGATAGGGGTATAGAGTGCATTCTAGTGTTAAAAGATTTTAATGAAAGCATTAATTCATTCTTCCTTTAAGTCACTCAGCAAACATTTATTGAGACCCCACTATGTCACAGGCATGGCAGGGCACTGGGATTGAAAGCTGAATAAAATATAGTCTCTGTCCTCCTTCTAGTGAAAGAGGCAGACATATAGAGAGATTCTGATTTTTATCAATCCGATGATGGAAATGAAATGGGCACTGGGCACTATAGGGCCTTTGGAGAAAGGGCTTCTGATGTCACCTGAAGTCAGTGTAGTTAGTTCTGTTTCCTAACACAGGTAAAAAAGTAAGTTGTGTCTTATGAGCAGCCAAATCTCCATATTCTATATTATCAATGTTTTAATAATTAGAATGTGATAAAATATAATTATAATAAAATACTATCAAACTCAAGCAGTCTTGCTCTAATGAGTGAGAAGGTATGTTAGGACCTTATAGAGCCTATAGGTCAAGTAGTGGTCAAGAGTGGGCCCTGGGGCCAAGCATGTACCACTGACAGGTCAGCGGTGACATAGCCTCCCTGAGCCCATTTAGACATCTGCAAAACAGAGACAGTATCAGTGCCTACTTTGTGCAGTTGTCGAGATGATGCATATAAAGAGCTTTAGCAAAGCATCTTTGGCACGTGGCAATTGCTCAGTAAATATTGCTCATGATTATTGTTGTACGTGTGTTGAGTAGTGGCAAGTTTAAATAACAGGAAGGCAGAGTAAGAAATCTGCTGCACAAATTTGTACCTTGGTCATGAGGGGGTCACGAGACTTCAGGCCCTAGGCATGAGTGTGGGCTGGATTTGGGCAGCTGGGGCAGCCTTTGGTGTGGCCGGTATGTTGGCCAGTGTGTGCTTGGGGTCTCACTGAGACACCCAGAAAGCTAAATTGTGTACTTGGTGTCTCAGTGATTCTTGTTATGAAGTTGGGTTCACTTCATCCCACACAGAGATATTTCTTGGCTTTTCCCAGAGGTAGCTTTAGTCCTAAATCAGATAACTGTTGTCGCTGGGATTCCTTTACTGTCTCTAGGAGCCCAGGATTTCAAAGCCCTCTTGAATGTTTTGGGTGACAGGGCTTAGATGGCTGCAATGGTGTGCTGGTCACAGGCTCTTTAAAAAAATGTAATAAAATACAATATATACATAACAGCCTTGATGTGTAGCATTCATCAATCTCTGTGATGTAAATACTCCCACCATAGCCTTTTTCAGGCTACCAACAGTTTAAAAACTGGCTTGCCATCAGCACCTCTGAGCCAGTGTGAGCTGGATGGCTGTGAGCATTTGTCCCTGGCATTCCCCAGGAGGCTCTGGTGTGTCTGTGCCTACTGTCCACTCCAGCACTGATGTCAGCAAATCTTCCTCCATTGTTCCAGATTTTTTTTTTGCTCATGTTGTTTTGAAATGAGAAACATTGAGAAATATACTGCTCTTTCCAAACTCAGAGTGAGCCATTTTCTACAAAGATTATGAGATGGACCCACTGAAATGTAGGTATCCAACTTCATTTTAATATGAAGTGAAAGTTCAGAAACATTCTGAAATTCTTATTTAGTATACAAATGAGCTAGATTCACAAAAACTCACTTTTTTTCCAGCCTTTTGCTCATCCTCCCGAGGGGGCAAGAGAAATTGAAAATGCCAAGTATGCTTCTGTATTATTGTTTTTTCTGCCCCCAGAACACCGGAGCCGGAGTGATCGCCGGGAGCAGAGAGCCACTGTCCCCCTTTCTGTAGGAGCTCCTCCACTGCCGGCCTACCCGCCAGCTCACAGCCAGAGGAGGCGCGAAGTTAAGGACCGGCACTTCTTAACGGTGAGCTTGGTGGCCAGCCGGCAGCCCTGTCCTTGCTCATCGGGAAGCACGCGTGGGACTTGGGAGTCAGTTTCCCTCCTCCTAGTGAAGGAGGCTGGGCCGCCAGAGAGAGAAAACCATGGGCGTTTGAGAACGACTGAATTATTTCCCCTTTTATTCCTGAAAGGATGGCCTCTTTTCTGGAATAGAGTGGGGATACGGATGTATTCTTTTAGTTAACTGGTTGCACAATACGGTAAAGCAATCATAGTTAAGGACTCTAAATCAGAAAAAAACTTTGCTTCCAATCCCAGTTCTTCCGCATACAAGCTGAAAGATTTAGGGCAGTTACTTACCTTCTTTGCTCTCAGTTCCCTCGTTAGTACTGTGGGGCTATTAATAGTACCTAGCTTACAGAGTTTCAGGATAAGATGAGATAAGACATGGAAAGAGCTTAGCACAGTGCCTGGCACAGAGTAAGACCTCAACTACTCTTACTAGTCGGGTGACAGCATGGCTGACTCAGTAGGGTAAGCTGAGAAAGAACTTAAGTGGTATGAAAAATTACCATTTGTAGATGAATCATCTCATCATTTCATGTTTCCCCATCCTATAAGGGAGGCTTGTTCTTCAGGGTAACCAATTACCAGAGTGATGTCATCACTGCTGGTGATTTCAGCCTTGCCTGGGTGGGTGTGGCTGTAACTCATCCCAAGCCCCCAAGTACGATCACAGATGATGAAGCTGAGCCCAGCTCAGAACGCTTGCAAACACCATCACCCCAAGTGTGCTTTCTAAGGCCTCAGCGGGGACAAGTGAGCACTTTGCGCCTCTAAGTAGGGCACCACTGAAGTGAGGGGCTTTGGTTTCTGTGATCAGATCAGCCCATATGGCCTGCCCAAATGGCTGGACCCCTGTACCCTTGTCATTCTGGTTTGAGGCCCAAAGTCTAAAGAAGTTACAATAGTGTGGGTACAAATTGAGGTTTTTATTTGAAATTAAGTTTGTATGTATGATTACAAACCCTGCATCCTAATGGCTTTTACAATATGCAAAATAGATGCAAGATATTTGGGTCACATGATGCCAAACATCCAGCTGAGAACAGACTTCATCTAAATGAATCTGTCTGATATAACAGCCAGATAAAACAGTGAGTGATATTGACATAGACATTTTTTCTACTTGTGGCTGGACAGTAGGCTTCATGTCCTTCAGACTCATCGAGTGCCTACTAAGTGCCATGTTGCACTCACTACATTGTTGGAGTGCAGCCCAGGCATAAGAAAGGAAGGTAAGAGTCTCTTAGGGCTTCTCTAGGTCTTTATATAGAGCAGTTACACATGCTAGTGATTTGTCATAAAAGCCCCTGCTCAACAAAAGTTCTTATTAAGCTCAATTCTGCTTGCTAAAGCATTTGCTTTTAATGAGGCATTTTCTGCATAAAAATGCTAAAAATATTTTTCCCATTCATTATAACATGTTTTGTGGTTCATTAAGTTTGTTTTCTTGGTGGGGGGAGGTAGGAGAGAAGAATGTTGAGCATTTACAGAAATGGCATAAAAATATTACCCTTTGTCATAATCTGCATAATTTTTAATAACGTCTAAATACCAAAGTAAGACTATAGGAAAAGGCTTAAAATAATAAATAGCAATGAGGGTGCTTCATTTACCCAACAAACGTCAGTAAGAGAGGAGTCTAGATCATACTTATGTAAACCAGAAAATTTACCCATCTCAAATGGTAGTACTTAGTATTTCTAAGTAATTTGGGGAAATTTTAACTGTTTGATTTGTTCGATTGAGTTTGGGTCACCAAGTTCATTGGAAGATTTTCCATTCAAGTTATACCCTCAGACCTGGAGTTGACTCAGAATAGAACACAGTTCTATGCATTAAGCTTACAAGGGCTGTATGTTGCTGTAAGAGAAAAGGCTGCAAGGATAGGGATAGGAAATTTGCAGCTAAATTGCTGGATGGACATTTTCTTAGACAGCAACTCTCCTTCTTTCATGTACGAGACTTTAGTTAAGCCATTTTTTTCTTCCTTTAAAAAAGCATTCATAGCGAGACTCTGATATACAATCTTCCACAACTCTGCAAACGGTTATACTGTACTTTGGTCATTAATGGCATGGACTGTGAAGCCAAACTGCCTGGATTTGAATACCAGCTCTACCATTTACTAGCTGTGTGACCATGGACAGGTTAACCATTTCAGTGTCTCAGGGATAATAGTAGAGGGTACCTCATAACTTTGAAACAAGGACTGAATGTGTTAATACTTGTAAACAGTACCTGAGGCATAATAAGCACTCAATATGTATTAGACATCATTATCATCATCATTATTATTAGCCAATCAAGTCCCTGAGGTATCAGTGATATAGAGATAAGATCATGGGTCTAACTAGGTTTAAGTCCCAGCTCTACAACTTTTTGATTGTGTGATTTGAAAAAAGTTATATATTTTTGAGTCCCAGTTTCTTTATCTGTAAAATGGGGGTAATAACTTCAATTTTACAAGGTTGATAGGAAGACTTAATACAATGTTGTGTAAATACGATTCAATTGTGTGTGTGTATATGAAAAAGTGTCTAGCATAGTGACTAAAATACATGAACATCTAAATCTATATTCATAACCACTTATAGTAAAATTCTTACCCTCAAATGAAAATCATCTAACGTATACTCACATATAAGACTGGAGGAAGTATAAGTTGTTGCACCCTTTCTAGAGGGCAACTTGCCAATATTTATCAAAACTGTAAGATATTCAAGCCCCAGCAATTCTATATCTAGGAATTTATCCCAAGGCAGTAATGAGAGTGTATGCAAAGACTTATTCACCAGGATATTCATCAAAACACTGTTTACAATAGGAAAAATAATTACAAATGTCCTAAATGTCCAACAATGGGGATTTAGTTTAGTGAATTCTGATATAATCAAAGGATAGAATCCAGTATCAAAAATAATGTCATAGAAGAATATTTAATGATATGGAAAATGTATATTTTATCATCAGTGATTTTTAAACAGTATATAAAATTATGTATAGTATGATCTCAAAAAATATCTGTGCGTGTATATGTGAGTATATATACACACATGTGTAGGAAAAGAGGCTGGAAGGCTATATACCTGTGGTTCCCAAATTGTGTGATGAGGTACCCCAGGGCACTGTAGTGAAATCCTAAGAGTGAATTGGGATATTTTAAATTTTCAAGGGGCACAGTGTCATTTGTCTGGTGTCATCTGGTGATGGCTCCACAGTAGCCTCACAGCTCCTACAAGTAGAAAGAGGGGATGCTTGGTTTCTTGACATTTGATTTATATCAAAAGTTCTCTAAGGGGAACTCACAGGAAACTCACCAGCCAATTTAGCTTAAAAATCTCTATCAGCTGCAAATTCGAGGAGCATCTCCTAATTAAAGCCCATCTGGGAGTCTTCTTTCATCAAAATTTATCAGGGTGGCAAAGGAGATGATTTCAGGCCCAGATGGTTTCCCAGAGGAATTCTACTAAACCTTCAAGGTCTAGATAATCCCTCTGCTCTATAAATTGTTTCAAAGCATTGAAAATGAAGTAGAACTTCCCTTTTTCTTTTATAAACTTTTTATGAAGGTTTGATAAATAAACATGACAAAAACAAAAAAGAAGAAAGGAAGGAAGGGAGAGAAGTAGGGAACTACAGACCAATATCACTTATGATTATCGATGCAAAAATACTAAATTAAATGTTAGAAAACAGAATACAATACCATATTAAGAAATTAATATGTCACGACTAAATGGGATTTATTTCAAGAATGGAAGGTTAGTTCAATAGTAGGAAATCTATTAGTATCATATACCATATTAATAGATCCAAGGGAAAAAAAACCCATATGATTATCTCCATAGATGCTGTAAAGTCTTTAAATAAAATTCAATACCTAGTCTTTTGGGCTTGAGAAAATAAGAACTAAGTGGTACTTCCTTAACATAATAAAATATATATACCTTAGTCCTAAAGCCAATATCTTACTTAATAGGGAAACACTAGAGGCATTTCTGCTAAAATCAGGAACAAGGTAAGGATGCTCACTATCTCTGCTACTAATTAGCATACCAGAGAGATTAATAAATGCAATTAGACAAAATAATTCCATTATAGACATAAGAACTGGTAAAGAAGTAAACCTATATCTAGTTGCAGATGATATGAAAATCCTGGAGAATCAATGATAAAACTAACTCCAACAATAAAAGAATTCAGTAAGGTAGCAAGATATAAACACATAAAAATCAATACCCTTCATTGGCACAAATGATAGCCAATTAGAAGACCTAGTGGCAGAGAAAACTCTACAGTAATAACAAAGAAGATTAAATACTTAGGAATTAATTACCAGAAATATGCAAAACCTATATGAGAAAAACTTAGAAGCACTCATAAAAGACACAAAATTAGACTTTCTCAAATGGAAGGACATCCCCTGTTCTTGGATAGAATAATTCAGCATTATAAACAAGACAGTTCTCTCTAAGTTGATTTATAAGTTTAACACAATCCCAATAAAAATGCTAATAAACTTTTATGAAAATGGAGTTAGACCTATTGATACTAAAGTTCTTAGGGAGAACATCTAAGAACAGCCAGGAAAACACTGAAAAAGGAAACCTACAAGGGGTTACTAGCCCTATCAGACATTAAAATATCTTTAAAACCTTTATAGTTACAACAGCACGGTACTAGCACGTGAACAGAGAAATATACCAGTAGAATAGAAGACAAAATCTAGAAATTGACCCGAGTATATATGAAAACATAATAGATGATAAAAGTGTATCTCAAAACACTGAGGCAAAAGATAGAATTTCATTTAATGAAGCTGGAACAACTGGGTAGCCACTTAGTAAAGGAAAAAATTTTGTCAGTTTCTCAGCCTCAGCACTATTAACATTTGGGGTCAGATAATTCTCTGCTGTGGGGGCTGTCCTGCACACTGTGCAATGTTTAGCAGCATCCTTGGCCTCTACCAACTAGATGCCAGGAGCACCCTTCCTCCTAGCTTTGACAACCAAAAATGTCTCCAGCACTGCCAAATGTCCACTAGGGGGACAAAATTGTCCTTGGTTGAGAGTCATTTAATTAGATCCATACCTGACATCATACACAAGGTTAAACTCCAAATGGATCAGGGACCTAAACATAAAAAATAAAACCATAAAAGGACTAGAAGAAAATAGGGATGAGTTATTCTTTGACCTCAGCCTAGGAAAGGGCTTTCTAACTCTGACTCAAAATACAGAGGCAATAAAGAAAAGTTGATAAATTTGAACAGCAAATATTTTCGCACGCTCAAACACCATAAACTAAGTAAAAAGACAACCCAAAATACGTGCAACATATACCACAGAAAAAGGACTCATGTCATTAATAGATAAATACCTCTTAAAAGTTGAGGGACAAAGAAAGGAACAAAAACCTCGTAGAAAATTGCGGAAAAAAGCCTTGAAGAGACAATTCGGAAAAAACATAAAAATGTTTATTAAACTTTTTTAAACAGAAAAATTATTCAAACTCACTCATAATTAGAGAAATGCGAACAACACTGGGATATCATTTGCCACCTATTAGACTGGCAAAAATTAAAGAATATCACAACGTATTCTATTGGTTAAACTGGGGGGAAACAGGCACTCGCATACATTGCTGATGGAAATGCAAACTTGGTACAACCACATGGAGGGGAATTTGGTGATATCTAACAAAACTACATATGCACTTTTTGCCCTAACAATCCACTAAACATACACCTCCAATAATACAGAAAGGTTATTCATTGCAGTGTTGTTTACAATTACAAGATATTGGAAACAACAAAGGTGCCTACACATAGATGGATGTTTTTAAGAGCTATTTATCAATTAGTGATATTAGCCCTTTTTCTGTGGTTTATGTACATGTAGTGATGGAATAAACTACAGGACATCCACACAATGGAATACTGTGCAGCTGTAAAAGCATTGAGGAAGCTCTTCATAAACTAATAGGAGTGATTACCAGGACACACCCTTAAGTGGAAAAGGCAAAGCCCCAAATAGTCTTGACAGTATGCTACCATTCATGTTAGAAAGAAGGATGTGTAAGAAAATATGCAAGTATCCACTTATCTGTGTAAAAGAAATAGTCAATTCTGCTATAACACAAATATGCATCCCTAAAAATCTCCACACTGTGCAAAGTTGCACAATAAAAACTAGAGGGTGTATGGGGATAACAGGGCACAACACTCAAAAAACCCCTTCCATGACACGCACACACACAAAAGATAGGAACCTAATCAAAAAACAGTAGCACAGTTTTACACATTAAATTATTAAGAAATACATAATACACTAAATGTGTCACTTTACCTAGAAAAAGCCCTAAAGTTTGCTTGTGGAGTGAGCATCAGAGAGCTGCAGCTTGTGAGTTACTATGAAGAGGTGGAAGAAGGGGTACCTGAAACCAGAGGGAAGGTTGTAACCCCAGGTGTGGATGGTGTGGCTCCTAACACGGGGTGAACTGAGGGAGCTCGGAGATATTTGAGGTGTGTGCATTTTGTGTATTCTTACATAGCTCACAGAAACCTAGAGTTTCTCATGCATGAAATCGTGCATAAGCAAACAGGAAATTCAAATTCTTCTCTAAGATATCAATCACGCTGGGACAAATTTGCTTTTTCAAAACCAGCATTATAGCAAAACTGACTGTACAGGAAGGATAAACCAGAAACTAATGAGATTGGCTTACCAACAGGGGGTGGGTGGGAATGGGATAGAAAGAATGGGGGATAGGAAGGAGGTAGTAGGGTCGAGGGAGAGTGACACTTCTCTGAGTATATTTTTTTGTTAGCTCTAACTCTTAGAACCCAGGTAATGTTTCACATACCTCCCTCCCTCCCCCAATAAATAAATAATTAACATCAACTAGAATGTGAGGAGAACCCCCAAATGGAAAACAAACAATAACAAGTAAACCTAACTATATTACAAGTGAATATCATAACCACATTGAAGGAGGTAGGGAAAAAACATAGCTAACCTAAGTCACTCTGGAAAGAAGTATTTTTGTTTCAACCACAAATATTTAGTGATGGATTGATGAATATAATTTTAAATAGAACAATAAGGCACAACCATGGATTGAAACAGTTGCTATACTGCCAAAAGAGGGAAAAGCCATAAACTTAGGGACTTTAAATATGCAAGTCAAAGAGCCTCTGAGGTAGCGAATAGATAAATATCAGACAATTCTTCCCTTTTATACAGTTCCTATATTACATCATTTGATCATAAAGCCAGAATGATACTTCATACAGAATTCCTCATTCATTTATACTTGAGCCATCCCACCTGGCCACTCCTCTGTTCCCCTCTCCTTTCCCTTCCCTTTGCAGTGGTGTTCTTTAGCCATTCCCTTTGTAAAGAGTTGTGTACACATCTTCCTTCCTAAGCAAGGAAGCAAGCAAGCGAGCAAGCAATGAGTCAGAGAAAATCAGCCACAGTCGGCTATGTAACTGAATAGTCTTAGATGTTAGGATGGCAACAGCCTGATTCAATGAGGTCTAAACTAAGCTGACTTTGGCAAAGAAGCTGCTCTACCTTGCTAAAAGGTCTGCAATTAATGCCACCTCATGTTGTGCCACCACTGCCAGAGCCCCTGTTTCTAAGAGATTAGCAGTGGTCTACATGAGGAGGTAGGAAGCCAGTGTAACCAAACAGGTAAGGTGACAGTGCAATCAATGCTTTGGACCTCTACTGGGACTTGACTGTGGCTTCTAGCCTAATCATTTGCCAAATGCAAAAACCTGCTGGATAGTGAGGACAAGCTTTAAATCTCTTGGACAGGATAAGTTAGGCACCTCCATACCTCTCATCTTTCTACTTGGAACTATGAAGTGAAAAACATCCCAGGGCATGCAACACTGAGGCATAAACCATTGCTGCAGAGGTGGGAATACAGAAGGCTTCTAAGGTGTCCAGGCTCCTTGTTCAACAAGCCATGAGAAAGTCCCCAAGCATGTTGTCAGAGTAGCCATTCTGGTGGTGACAATGCCCTAAAGCTGAGCAAACCTGCAAGCATTTGGCTATTTTCTGAAGAACGAACACTGTACTAACAAGAGTAGCCATATAGGTACTGTACACGTGGAGAATCGGAGGCCAGAGGTCAAGTGACCTGGGCAAGCCACCTAGAAGACTTGGCTTGACACCTTTCACCTTTCAAGAAGAACATCTTCATCCAGCAGCCCTTTGATGACAAAGCAGAGTACAGGGGACCAAGAGATTGTCACATTCTTCTGAGAGAAGTGCTGGCCCCTGAAAAGTTCCTGAGGAGACAACATCCCAGAGGCCATTTACGAGCGAAGGTAAATAAAAACTGCCAGACCACAGAATCATCTTGTCAAGTTAGACATATATTTAACAGGCACAGCTTGGGGTGCCAGGCAGAATGGAGGGGATTTTGAGGCATAATAAAAAGCAGGAAGGGGCCAGCCCAGTGGCACAGGGGTTAAGTTCGCAGGTTCCGTTTTGGTGGCCCGGGGTTCGCCAGTTCGGATCCCGGATGCAGACATGGCACTGCTTGGCAAGCCATGCTGTGATAGGCGTCCTACATATAAAGTAGAGGAAGATGGGCACGGATGTTAGCTCAGGGCCAGTCTTTCTCAGCAAAAAGAGGAAGATTGGCAGCAGATGTTAGCTGAGGGCTAATCTTCCTCAAAAAAAAAAAAAAGCAGGAACACTGAAAGATCAAGTGACTGGTAGGTTGGGTGGCAGAGAAGCAGGAAGCAAAGAACGTATGGAAAAAGTTGAAGAAGCATGCTGAAGCCTAACTGGAGGGAAGGCAGCATGGCTATAGTCTATACCCAGTGGAAGAGCTTGCTTGGCTGGTTGTTAGCATGAGTCGTTCTCTCATTTTCTCAGACTGGATGGATGTGTGGCATTCAGCAGCATAACTGGGGGAGATATGTATAAATGGAGAACCGGCGAATGGATTCTGGAGAGAAATAGACTGGGTGTGCCGTTCTATAATGCCCTGTTTACACCAAAGGCAGGTTTGTGTTGACGGAGCACACGTGGGGTTGTCATCCAACAGCATCAGTATCTTTGGAGAAAGGAGATGTACAAGAGAGCAAGGAACAGTTTGGTCTCAGCCTTTTAGTCAAGAAATCAGATGCTCATTTTCTGTTCTACGTCCACCTTCTCCAAAACCTTAACAAACTCTGCGAAAGATAGGGCATCATCCGCTTCCTGATCAGCCACCTGGATGGTCCTGTCTGTGATGCTGCTCAGTTGCTCATCTGAGATATTCACTCCAACCATCTTGCATAGCACCTGGAACACTCACAGCAAGAGATCTTGTCATCTTTATCCAAATCACATAGTTGAAAAACAACGTACAGTTTGTTGCTTTGGCTGTTGAGTGGTTCTGGTCCAGTCTTATCTTTGCTCTTTGCATTATCTTCAGTGGGTTGGAAATGAGCCAAAGTTTTTATGATTCCATGGAAGTTTACTTGGTCTTCTCCCTCTGGAAAGGTGGCACTGATGAGCTGGTCCCCCAGTGGATTGATGACAAGTTCTGGAATTCACTGGAAATCTTCCTAGCTGAAGGCCCTGTTCTCCCCTTTGTCCAGGCTGGTGAACCGGCTGTAAAGCTGGTTGATCTGGTGGTGGGAAAAGCGGGTCTTCTACTGGATTTCCTCGAGCTCTTCCTTCTGCAGTAACGTCGAGGCCTGAGACCCCATCCCCAAGCAGGAGCTCCTTCAGGAGCAATCACACCTGAGGCAACAGTATAAAGCTAAAGACAAAAGGAACTGTACACAAATATTGTACTCTAGTTGGTAAATTTGTTCTTCACAAAAGAATGGGTTAGAAATTCTGAAACTATGTGTATAATAGGACTGAGCAAATAAATAAATACGCTGTGGATAATGACAGTTTGTCACTGTTGGAGAAAAGAGTTATAAGGACATAAGGAAATGGAGAAATAAGGAAAGTCTAGAATGAATCCTGTGGCGTTGGATTAGAATTTAAAGAATCAATACAAATTCATACATATATTCTCTCACACACACATACATACATATATACATGTATATGCAGATGGATAGGCATAGAATAAATATGTATATATGTGCATATATGAGTATACAAACATATATTTCCTGGCTCTGTCATCTGAGAGGGCCTTAGAAGCAATGACACTCTGGTAACATTGAGCACATCTAGTGACCAGGTCTTGTTGCTCAAAAAATAATAGGGAGCATTAGAGCGAAAGGGCACAGGAGCCAGTTTGAAGGAGCTCCCAATGGCCAAATCTGAGACACTTTGACCAATAAAATAAATAATGATAGTCATGGATTATAACACAGAGAATAAAATAAATATCCATGAGTCAATACTGATATAAGTAAATTGGGATAGGTAAATAAATTCATGGGGGTGGGGTAGCTCTTCCTTACAGAAGAATTCTAATTAGTAATTGTAGAAGTATTGATGGAAATTTTAAAAATCACTGTTAGCTAAATACAACAGTAATAATTTTTGCAGGCAATAATCATCAAAGGATGCTAAAATTAATTGGGTGAAATTATGTTGAGAAATAGGATGTTTGCATAGTGTCAAAGTTTCCCCCCACAAAATACTTGTTGATTACAAAGAGAAAATGGTAACTTTAGCTGCAGAAACTTGACAAACACCATCTTAACCAAGTGATCAAAGTTAACATCACCAGTAACAGGGCACACCTATAGATGAACCTCCCACATGATGCATTGAGATGACCCTTCTGTGGATTCTTACCAAAAATGTGTAACCTCAGTCTAATCAAAAGAAAATATCAGACAGCCCCAAACTTGAGGGAAATTCTAGAAAATAAGTGGCCAGTTGACACTCTTCAAAAGTGTCAAGATCACGTGGGATCCTAGATTGGATCCTGGATGAGAAAAAGGACATTAGTGGGAAAACTGGCAAAATCCAAGTAAGGTTAATAGATTAGTTAATAGTGTTAATCAATGTTAATTTCCTGGTTTCAGTAAATGTACTAGGGTTATGTAAGATGTTAACGTTAGGAAAAGCTGGATAAAGAGTATATGGGAACTCTCTCTACTATTTTTGCAACTTCTCTGTAACTACAAAGTTATTTCAAAATAGAAAGTTAAAAAATATATACACATTTAGCCATGGATATTTCACAGTTCCTGGGTGTGGACTTATACCCAGGTGCTATAATAGATATATGGCTTCAGGAGAAGGTAAGTTCAACCAGGAAATGCTTAGTTCAGAATTTCCTTACTTAAATAGCGAAATTTAGAAGACCACAGAGAATCTAATCTGATTAGAAGTTGCCATAGTATATGACACTTTGGCCCCTAGTGTCACAGATTCCCACTTCAGAGTGTGGAGTCAGTTTGTCATAGTAGTTCACCATCTGCTGAATGGAATGTCCAGCTCATCTGTTCTCATCAGTTGGGTCCCTTGATCCAGGCTCAGATCTGCAAATACTTGGGACATTTACCTGCTCTTCCCCTGTGCACACCTAAGGCAGGCATTTCCAATAGATTACAGCACTCTTTCTGACATAGTCCACACAGCCACTACCGATCAGAGTTGGCACTTGAGCTGAAACATCTCCCATTTCTGGGTTCAGCTTGCAGTCAGGTCCATGGGGACCCTTGACATCTAAGTGCTTGCTTAGATTCTGATGTCTAGACAGACAGGCACAGAAGTCATCCTTCCTCAAATGTGGTGAGAGACTCCAGCATTATTACCAAGTGTCCCTCACCAAGCTTCATCAGTGATCTAGGGGTAGAATGTCTAATGGTCTCTATGGTATTGGCTGAAGATGCTTGACATGAGGTGGAGCCCTGTGGCAAAAGTTGATCTGGTCCAGAGGAACACTGAGGCCTGAATCCTTATCAGCAGAATTGACGGTTAACTCATTCCAACATATTGTGCTCACAGTTATATTCTGTGTCAGACTTGATAAAATTAGCCAGGAAAGAATATCAGGGATTCTTTGTCACTTAATAGCCTGATAGTGATTTTCTAACTTATCACACTGTGGCATCCACAGATTTTAAGACAAAAGACTGTCAAATCATACTTTTCCTCTTACCAAGGAGGTGCATCTGAAGGGCAGGGGACACTCCAACAGCCTTATTGGGAAGTAAACGGAGGAAAATCACTCAAACTAGGACCCAGACTCTCTTGGTCATAGTGCAGAGCTATAAACAATGAGCATGTTTACTCTTTCATTTTCAATCAAGAAGATAAAAATAGGTCTTATGAGGAAGCAACTTTTGAGAAAAACTAAACTGCTTACAGGAGAATTAGAAGACTGAGAATAGAGTTCTACACCAGGAGATAGGATTAAAGAGTAGAGCTGGCAGGAGGGGTATTTCAACAGTATTAACCTGCCCTGGGTAGACCTGCTCACTGCCTCACTCTCTCTCCCATCCCCAGCTCTGTCTTCTTTTATCCAGCCTCTCCCCTCCTTCCCTGTCCCCATGGGTCTGCATTAGAGACTTTCAATATTCTATTGGTTTATAAGAGTTGGGACTGAGAAACGCTGACCAAGCCTTTCCTTTGCTATAAAAGAATTACGTATACCAGAGTGTCCAGACAGGTCTTGTTTTGCTTTTATAAAATATCTTCATAGTTCGCAAGCTTTCTCAGAAGTATTCTGTTGTTTTATGATCTGTCTCAAAATGGTTCTGTCCATCCAAATTAAGTCTCTCTTGCTTCACCATAGGTTCCTTTATTTCATCTAGTTTGCTCCTTTAAACCAGTTAAGAAAAATTCTAACCTTGGCACGAGAATCTTATAAATTCTTCCCTAATCCTAAACCTTTAATTCCTCCATTCTGCCTAAAGAAATAAATTTAAATCCTTAGCCCAACTCTCCAGCCTCTGTACAATCTCATTGTAACTTACCTTTTCAGATGGATTTCCCACAAATCCTTTGCACAGACCCTAGACCTCAGCCAAACCAAACTACACGTGCTTCTCTAGAAAATATCCTGCATTCACAAAACAGTGTCTCCACTTGGAATGCCCTCTCTCCCATCGTGGCCTCTCTTTTATTCCTTTATTTGGAAAAAAAATAACTGAGCATGTACTATTAATAAGTACTAGAGGGATACAAAAATAAGTGAGACATAATCTCTGCTATCCTGAGTACGTGGATAGTAGAGGAAATTATATGGTATTGAATATAAGGTGTTAATACCTAACTGGTATGTGATGTTAGAATGGTATCAGGTGTTAGGATTAAACTTCATGGTAAAGGTAGCATCTGAGAAGGCCTTGAAGAATTTTGATATGAATGCTGGGAGGAAAAGGATTACAGGCTGAAGAAACCACGAGAGCAAGCACACAGGGGCGGGAGAAAATGGAGTACGTATACACGAATTCAAATATTTTGGTTTGACTGCAATGCTTCAAAAGACCAGATCTTGAAGGATCTTGAATGTCAGACTAAAAAGTTTGCATTGATTCCATAGGCACAGGGAATTCTTGAAGGGTTTTGAGCACAGAAATAACATGATCAGAAAATGTAGCGCTTTATGAAGATAGCAGACTGTGCATGTATAGGATTGATTTCCTTAAGTTCTAGAGGTTCCCTCTTGGGACAGTAGGGAGAGAAGAGCCTGACATTAGTTTCAAATGTAGGATCACAGGAGTAGTGGCGATATCTATCACACTCCCCATTTAATTCATCTGTTTGGTCTTTGCAGAAGGTAGACAGATCTTGGAGACTGGCTCTAAGTAGCTTGTGGCTTTAATTGTAGGGGCTGTTCCAATATGGTATTTTTCTTGGAGCAAATCAGCACAGCACCTAGCATGTGGAATGATACAGGTATTGACCTCAGCAGATACTTTTTCCCATTATACCCATTTTCAAGGGTCACCAGAAGCAGTTTGCTTTTGAGACTGTGTCAGCTCTCCTGTTCTCTGCCATAAGCTGCAGAGATCATTATCATCTTGACACATGCATGGAATATCACACTGGTTCATATTTTCCTGATTGGACTGAGGAACCGGAAGTAGATGCCTCAGACACAATCAAGGTAGGGGTGAAAGCCTGGTACCACATACTTTATCAGTGAGGGTCCAATCATGAAAACAGAAACCACACCAGTTATTTTAACAGAGAGAATTCAATGTAGGGACAGTCTTTTGAGACTGACATGGAAAATGGGAAACTGAGGTGATACAGAGATAGTGACTGCAGAAAGCAGCTGACATTCCTAGGGCAGAACCTAACAGGGAGCAGCTGGCGAGGAAGAAATGTTGTTTGCAGAGTCCCAATATCACAGAGCAGAGTATGGAAGAATAGATTTGGAGCTGACAGACAATAGCGTAATAGCCAGCACAATAGCTAATGAAAGCATTAGCCAGTGAGTCTGGTTTATATTAAATACTGTGAGAAATAGAGAAAAGTCCTTGTTGGAGATTTTAGTTTTGGAATTCTTTCTTTCTTTTTAAAACATTAGCCTGGCTGTGGAGCAGCCAATAAAATTACTTGTCTGTACACATCATTACAGAATATTCTCAGGTTGACATTCTCTTGCATGTCTGAGACATTTCATTGTTCAAAGTATAAGCAGACAATGGAATACTACTCACAATCGAAAGGAACGAATTACTGATACATACAACAACTTGGATGGATCTCAAGGCATTATGCTGAGTGAAAGAAGCCAGTCTCAAAAGGTATGATTCCATTTATATGACACTTTCAAAAAGACAAAACTATAGTCATGGAGAACAGATTAGTAGTTTCCAGGGGCTAGGAGTTGGGGGAGACTTTGACTATAAAGGGATAGCATGGGGGACTTTGGGGGGAAATGGAAATGTTCTGAGTCCTGACTGTGGTAGGGTTACATGAGTCTATGCATGTGATAACATTCATAGAGCTATACTCAAAAAAAAGAGTCAATTTAAAAAAGGAAAAAACAGGGGCTGGCCCCGTGGCCAAGTGGTTAAGTTTGCGCGCTCTGCTGCAGGCAGTCCAGTGTTTCGTTGGTTCGAATCCTGGGCGCGGACATGGCACTGCTCATCAAACCATGCTGAGGCAGCATCCCACATGCCACAACTATAAGGACCCACAATGAAGAATATACAACTATGTACCAGGGGACTTTGGGGAGAAGAAGGAAAAAATTTTTTAAAAATCAAAAAAAAAAAAGGAAAAAACAGAAAAAAAGAGAAAGGCAGAATGTGCATGGCTTATGTGTGAGAAGGTCTTATCTTTTTAAATTTTTAAAAACTTTGCTGCGGTAAGGTCAAGCATGACGCTACTGAGCCTTTGCCACATCTGACCTGAGTTACGAGGGAAGAGCATCACTTGGAGTGAGACCGAACGTGCAGCATCTCTTCAGTTACTGCAAGCCTCTGAACCCCCAGCTGAGGTCAAGGCGCGGAGGGTGAGGGAGGAATTCTCCCCACACCTCTGGGCTATCCTGGGACTCACACTGCCAGCTCCTCTGAATGGGGTGAGGGTATTTATGCTGTTTGCGCAAGGAGTTCAAAGCCTCCTTCTTCCCTGCACTTCAAAGCCTGGCCTGCCTTTTCCCCACTCATGTCTTTTATTTGGTACTAGCAACCTTTGAGGATTGATGAGCTGAATGGCCCTTGGCAGTGACCCCACTAATTGGCAAAGCTGGCCACAGGGGATGAATAAGATACTCGCTGGCATCAACATCACAGTGATCATGGTCCAGTGGGCCGTGTTTTGTGTTTTTCTTGACAGTCCAGAGCAATTCCTGTGAATAAACAAGTGAGCAGAAGCAGGAAGTGTTCTCCCCCCGCCACCCTGGCCTCCCTGGAGCCCTCTTTTCCATTCACGTGGCAACTAATTTCCACACATGCCTCAAAATATAATTTTGTTATGCTCTGCACATTTAAATCGCTTCATTAACAGAACACCATTAAACAAAGTGTTCCTGAACTTTAAAATACATAAAATCATTGTGCATTCTATCACCCTAAGAATTTTCGTTCAGTCCCAGCTGAGATCAAAAGGAAGGTGATTCTTTGCAGTTCCACGCTGTCTATCAGAAAGCCTCTTTTTGGGTAAAACTGCACCATTGCCATTGCCATTGCCATTCAAGCTCTGCTCACTAGGGGCTGATCTTATACCCAAAACATCTATCAATCTATCAACAAGATGGGATTCAAAAGGGGACAAGCACTTACACTTTTGCGTCTGGCTTCTTTTGCTCCACATACTGTGTTAGGGTAGATGTTGCATGTATCAATAGTGTGTTCTTTTTTTATTACTGTGTAGTATTCCATTGTATGAATACAGTTGTCCATGATTTCTTCATCCATTCTGCTGTTGGTAGCTATTTGAGTTGTTTCTATTTGTGGGATTTTTGGGGGAGCTTTTATGAATAAAGCTGCTATATATAAAAATATTTATAAATATTTCTGTGCAAGGTTTTTTGTGGACGTACTCATTTTTCTTACCTCCATACACCTAAGAAGGAATTAAAGGGTAGACATATGTTTAAGTTTATTAGATCCTGTCAATCTCTAAAGTGGCTAAACCATTTTACACTCCCACCAGCAATTTATAAGAGTTCTAGTTGCACCACATCTTTGTCAACACTTGGTATTATTCAACTTTTGAATTTCAGCCCCTCTAGTATATAGTAGTATATCACCGTGTTTTTCATTTGAATTTTCCTGAGGAGAAATGATGTTGAGCGCCTCTGCATGTGCTTATTGGCCTTTTGTAGATTTTCTTTTGCAAAGTGCTCGGGAGAACTGAGGAAGTGGTGGTGGCAATATCTGTCAGGCAAGAGAAATATGGGTATGATTTGGAAAATCAGACTTATCAATGATAAGGCTATTTTTCCCAGTCTGAATATTTATGTACTTTGTTGTTTTAAATAGATATTAATACATAAAGTGGTTCAAAGAAGGAGAAGAACCCAGTAGGTACCTGTCACCAAATCTCTCCCTCCTGGCCTACCAACCATGGTCTAGAATTCTGCTACAGAGATTTATTCCTTTGGATTTATCACTAGGAGTTCTCAGCACATTCATGTGAGTGCTGCAGGCTTCCTGCTAGCTGTACAGCTGGCTGAGAGAGCAGTGTGAAGGGTTTGGGCACTCGGGGATGCTGCATTCAGGCTCTGGGGGAGCATGGAGGCCCTGGCTGCCTGGGAGAGAGTGGTGACAAAGGATAAACCAGGAAAGGGAAGAAAGGCTTAGGACAGAGAAAGCATAAGATGTGTCCTAAACTCGTACGTACCTCATCATTCTGTTTTCCCATGGTTGTTTACTTTGGTGAAAGTTGGAGTTGAGGAGAGAAGAAAGGGAGCAGCATGGTATGAGTTAAAAATGATGTTATTAAACATGTTTGGAAGATAAGAGCATAGTGCCAGCCAGTAGGAGACTTCAGGACCATCTCAACGTAATAAAAGCACTCTGTAATTGTAGCAGCAAGAGTGGTATGTGAAGAAGGTATTGCTGGACTCCTTTAAGCCTTCCAGAAAGGTCAAAGCACTTCATATTTATGGACAACACTTACACACACTCCAGTGAAGAAAAAATTTGAGGCAGACAAGGTACCCTCCATCTCACAGATAGGCCATAATATGTTCAGAAATGCAGGGACTTGATCAAAGGACAAACAAGCCCCAGGGCAGAATGAGAATAAGAGCCCAGATCACCTCACTAGGAAGCCAGTGTGGCTTGCAATGGACATGACGTCTTCACTCTAAGGTTTTATTCCTGTATTCAGATGTACCACCACATCCATTCTCTAGTAAATATTTCTCATGTTTAAGACAGCATGATAGCAATAAATCAGCTCTGAAAGTCGACTTCTATAAATGCCATGTGGTATCAGTTAGATCACAAACCAAAGCCAATTTTTCAAAACATTTCCTGCTGGAATACCCACAACATTTTAACAGATGTCTTTTGGAAAGTTTTGAAGCAAAATAAGCCCCCATCAGCATATAAAATAAAATCAGAAAGAAAGTAAAATATGGAATGGAGGGATTATTTTTTTTATTTTGGCAGTAAGAGAAAGGTTGGGGAAAATCTTGAGATCTTTAGAGAAATGCTTGTTCATAGCCACAAAAGTGAAGAAATGAACTTTTCTCACACACACCCCACAAGAAAGATTAGGGTTTAGAAAATATTCCTTCATTATTCACCAAAGAAATTTCTTTGACTGCTTTTGAGTATAATGTCTGTTATTTCTTGTTCTGAACACTAGTCATAAGTATAACTCTAGCTTTTATTGAAGCAGTTTCATGGGAAACTAGGGAAAGGATTTGGGGGTATAAGTGATGGGGCCAGCAGGGACAGAAATAGAGTGAAAGCATCCAAGAAGCATCTTTTATCAGGGACAAGATGGGCATGACTGGTGGTAGCTGATTTTAAAATGGTATGACTTGGAGTCTGAAGCCTTTCAAAATCAGTGGTAGGAGGGCCAGAATGGGAGACTAGAAAAGGAAGGAGAAAATTTTTTTTTGCATTTTTCTCCAACACTTTATTATGAATAATTTCAAAAGTATAGAAAAGTCAAAAGAATTATATAGCGAACTCATGAGGGAGATATTATTTTTAATCTGACAATTTGTTTCCACTGGGGCTGATTTTGACCTCATCAAAGAAATGCCCTTGAATGAATGAACAAGTGGTCTCACAGTCTTCCCACACACTTATTCTGGGGAAGTCAAGGTTGTTCACTGTACTCCTGCATGGAGCGATAATTCCAAAAGCAGGAGTCCCTATGGGTCTGCTTCTATCGTCTGTTGTTTTGGATGCTTCTTTCTCATGCTGTCCTGTATCTTCCTTGCCTTGTTAGCTTTGACTTTGTGCTGGATGTTGTACTGAAAAATTATATGTGAAAATAACTTGATATTATTTCTTTAGAGAGGATTTTTGTTTGCTTATGCCAGGCCTATGGGGGGATGGTAGCAGGACAACAAATATTTATCAAGTATTACTGAGGCAGTAGGAATAGAGTTATGAACAAAAAATGGCTCCTGTCCTTATAAGCTGTACTCTGAATAAGCAATAGGATTCATTTAAATAGAGCCTTTAAAGAATAATTTAGTTCATACAAGCTTCACTAGCATGTAGCTTTTCCTAACCTTATCTATCTATACCTGTTAAGGAGTGGCATGCTGGGTCATGCAGAGATGCCCTGAGGGAGGAGTTCTCTTGAAGTTTTATTTCTTAGATAATTTAGAAAAAAAAAATTCTATGAACTGATTATTACATTCATCATATAAAAATCTAATCAGAAATAATCAAAATGATTTTAGTTCCTTGGACCAAACACTCAGGAAAGAGGATGCTTTAAAACACTACACTAAGGCAGTTACTAATTCATGGCAGAAATAAAACCATAGCCCATTTGAACAACATTATGAACTTAAATACTCTAAATCAATGGATCATCTGCAGGGACTTGTGTGCTTGTGTCTAGGTGGTAGAACCAAAGAACACAACCCTTCTACATACAAGCTCAAGAGTACCTAGTTCCAGCCCTCATAAGTTGGAGGTAGGAGCTACTATCAAAATAGTGGAGATGCCGATTAGCTGAGAAGGACTCTTCTGTGGAGTGTAGCCCATGGAGACTTTGACTTAATTATGGTGACCAGAACTGAATGGTCTGAGCTCCCTCTCTGGATTTGCCATCCTTAGTTATTTCCAGGTGTTAACTCATGCTTGTTTAATGGGACAGGGGTGGTTATCAAACAGATGAAAAGAAAAACAACTCATCCCTCACTCCTGGAAAAAGTATTCAATAGGAGAGATAACTTAGGAGATTTAAGACAAACTACCAAAATTAATATATTAATATTAATATCATTAATAGGTTTTCTGCCCTGCAGCTTCCTGCTGTGTAATTTTTTGAAATCCTTTCATGAGACACCAAAGTCTGGTTTCTTGGAAACAGGTTCCTTTTCCACGTAGGTTTTGCCTCCCGCTTCCCTGAGTTTTCTATTTTGCGCAGCCCTGTGTCATACTTGAGACCTGCACATCACTATCTGTGACTGATTCTTACGAGACAGCCAGGTTAGTGCGTGAACTCAGGCCACATACACCACATCTATTAAAATGATCAATTTCAGCGAGGGAGCCAAAGACACTACAAAATCATTTGTCTTAAATAAGATCTAGATCAAAGTTAACTGAGTCTGAGGAGATGGCATTTGCTTTGCTTAAAAATTAATGAGCAACCTTGTTAGTCAAAATTTAGAAACTTAGGATAGAATTAGACCTTGAGTGCTCCCCCCTAAATGCCTGTCTGTCATTGGCTGAAGAATAACTAGAATCAGCATACATCAGTACTGAGCCTCCAAGTGTTGCTTGTGGTTTCCTCTATATGTTTTCACCTATTGGCACTAAGATGGTAAATACCCTGGGATTCTGTGGTGTCTGCTTCCTCTTGAGATCTTGAGCAGGACCCTTGCTTTATTTGGGTTTCCTGTCACTGTTAATGCACACAGAGCTGGTATCATTCAAGTGCACAAACAATTTGCTGAGCTCTTACAGTGCGGAGGCATTTTGCTGGCACCATGGAACACTGAAAGGAAAGTTAAATATGGCTCCTGACCTCTAGAAATTCATAATCTAATAGGTGAAAAAGAGACATCCAGCCATAATTCATGTTACATTAAAGCAATGCTACATGGAAAGCTGTAATAGAGGCCTAATTGAATCCCAGGCTGACACGGTTTAGAGTTTAAAAGAGTTTCAATATCCTTCTCAGTAGATCCTGAAAAGGAGATTCTAGTTACCAGATTATTCTCCAGACAGGACTGGCTACATAATTTGTGGGGCCCAGTGCCAAATGAAAATGCAGGGCCCCTTACTGAAAAACTAAGAATGTCAAGACAGTGACAGCATTAAACCAAGCGTGGAGTCCTTCTAAATGCGGGGACCTCTATGACTGCACAGGTCACACGTCCGTGAAACCGGCCCTGTCTTCAAATATAGTCTGAATATAAAGAAGAGGCAAATTTTGAGCAGTCCAAAGGAGGAAATTATACACAGGAAATTTTCTTCCAAGTAGTTCACTGGGAAATAAACTCACTCTAAGGAAAGAAAATAATTCAATCTTTCCCAAATTAGCAAATGGGATTGGTATCTAAAAGATAGAAAGTTACAAATTGGAAAGACAATTTCACAGGTATTTCCCAGCTACAAGGTAAGGATAATAATAATAGCAGTAGTAGTAGTAGTAGTAGTTGACACCAACATGTAGAGCATATTAAGTGCCAGGATTCTTCTGAGTCTATTACGTATATTTACTCATTTAATCCTCAAAACAGCCCTGCAGGGTATATACCATTTTCTCCCTATTTTAGAGATAAGGAAACTGAACTTAGAGAGGTTGAATAATTGCCCCTGGTCACACAGCAAATAAGTGGTAGAACCAGGATTTGAACCCAGACAGCCTAGCTCCAGAGTCTGTCCTCTTAACCACTACAGTCACGTGCTGCTTAACAATGGGGATACTACACACCTAGGCTGTATGGTACTAATCTTATGGGACCACTCTTGTATATGCGGTCCGTCATTGACTGAAACATTACTATGCGGCACAACTGTATTTATGCTACTTCTCATAAAATAAAGACGCATTTGGAAGGAAAGAAGGAAGGAAGGAGTTATCCCAGTATATTCATTCATTAATATCACAGATGTGGCTTAACCAGGGTATACTGTGTGTTGTGTGCATGTTTTTAATTTTTTCTTTTTTTGCATTTTATATTCATAGTTTAACAGCACCCGTTCGCCCTCCCCCACTGAGTGTTGCCACATGACCCCATGGAGTAGAAAGGTACTGGTTCCGAGAACATTCCGTCACAGCCCTATCCCATCTCCCCAGACACTTTCACTTCCTTCTCTCTTTTAACTTTATGGCAAACTCTGTTGTTTCTAACTAACTGTTTCCTTTTAAATCAACTTAAAGAATGGTATTTTCCTAACTTGAATTAAATAAAATATAATGTAGACATCCATGCCATTGGCTTTTTTCCCCACTTACTTCCCCCGCCCCCCAAATTGCATTTAAAGCTCTCTTCAAGATGGGCATCACCTAATGCCGCTCCTGGACTTTGTAGTTAGGAGGAAAGAAATTCCAACTTGCCCTATATTTATCAGAACTGTAAAGGTTCAGCTTCTCAAATCAAAAAACAAAAAGGGAACAGGACAAAAGGATTCTCTGGCAGCCAATTGTCCCTGTCACCATTAAATAAAAAGTGCCTTTGGCTCCTGGTCAGAGCCTGTAGTCAGGTCACTATTCTTTCTTTGTTTCCAGTCCATTGTTATTCAAGGAAGGAATCGCCTACAAAATGTGGCTCTGGTGGTGGGGGTTTCTCTCTGGCTCTTGCTCTCTCTCTCTCCCTCGCTTTCTGTCTCTCTTTTTGCATGCACCAAACTTTTTTTTCTTTTTGGAAGTTACCTAGGAAACAAAGTCTTTTGTGCTCCAACTTTATTTGAGCTATTCACTTCGCTGGGAATCTGCACAAAAGCTGAAGAGAGAAAGAAGTTTGCAATGTTTTACTAAAACGTTCATAGCGAACACATTTTTCTCAAGGGGGGGAATCATATCCTGTTGGGTGTTTGGGGGGCTTTGCAGATACCTCTGACAAGGTAAGAAAATGCTGGGGGTTAGTTTAAACAAGTGGTTCTGGAATCTTCTCTTTAAGGGGACTTGAGAACAGTTCATTTGACAATATGTGAAATCCTCTGAGTCAACAGGGCATGATGCTTCCAAATGTGAGGATGAGAAAATTTTTTAAATGATCCTGATTTTAGGATAGAATTATTATTAAAACTTAACTGAAATAAGAGGAAAAAATATTTATTATATACAAACACCTACCTTCCTCCAAACTATGGAACGAAATAAAAGTAGATTCAGTGGTAAAAACTGGGTCTTTTAGTAATCTGGTTTAGAAACCCAACCGTGAAATCAAAATTGGGATGGAGACTTTTTAATAATCTGGGCCAGGATCCCAGCTCTGAAATGAAAATTAGAAAATATTAATATCTATCAAAGGTTTGGATGGAGAATTTTCAAAGGTCATATAGAAGTCAAGACCTCTCCATAGCTGGAAGAAAAGCTTCATACTGCAAAGCTGAAAGAAAATAAACCAGGACTGTTTTACTCTTCTGAATTTGAAAAAGAAGCCCACTTGAATCTTTCTCCCCAGTAACAGCATTTGTATTTTTCACTAGAGTTGGTGGGGGCAGATTCTTCACTTTTGCTTTTCCATGTGCATACAGTGTTGACGAAACTGCATTTTTAAAGCGTTATTCACAAACACCGTAATCCTGCAGTAAAATTGACTCCTGTGTTTTAATCTGGCCTCTCAGATTAGGTTGGCGTGTCCTTGAGGTGATATGTTCTGGAATCTCTCCTGACTCCAGATTTTCTGGCATGTTTGCCGAACCTTTTCATAGGCATCTAAATCATCTTCTCCCTTTGTTCCTAGTCATCTAGAGCTCTCAAGACTTTCAGTAGGAATTTATGGCGAGACGGAGATCCAGAAAGTGGATCTACCTTTCATTGGGTTGGAGACTCACATTTTTCTTCAGTTTTAAGTTTGAGGATTTCTGGCTACCTTGTCTCTCCTCTTAATTCCACTTGACCTTAAAAGCTTGTTTACTTAGCCCATTTTTTTCCCCTTTTCTGTCGCTTGACTATTGAAATTATAACTTTCAATGAGTTGTGCCTACTAACTATTTCTAGGAATTCTTCCTTTGACCTAAAAGCTTATTTCTGACTTCATTTTTCTTAACTAAACTATAAAATTCCTCATATCTGTGCTTATGTGTAACCATGATGGCTGAGTCTGAATGTACTTCATTTGCAGTCCCATCCCCCAGAGGATGAAGATACAGATGTCATGTTAGGGCAGAGGCCGAAAAACCCAGTACACAATATCCCCTCGACACTGGACAAGCAGACCAACTGGAGCAAAGCACTACCTCTCCCGACGCCAGAGGAGAAGATGAAACAAGATGCTCAAGTGATTTCTTCTTGCATTATTCCCATCAATGTCACCGGTATTGTTCTGTTCTTTTCTTAGGGGCAGTTGGGTCAGAGTATTCTGTCTATTAAATATGTTTAAAACCTGTGCTGCTGGGCATACCAGTTAAGAACACCAATTTGTAAGCAAGTAATACTTTTTTCATCGGAATACAACCAGATGATGCTCAATATGCTTTTGTCAGGTTTTGAACATCAATTTGCATATGTTCTGCTGGGCCACTTGTTATGTAAATGATGGACATTTTCTTTTTGAAAAAAAAGTCACCAAATAGCTCTTTGGCCATGGCTGACTGAAATAATGGAGAAAGCGGCAGTGATTAATCATATGATAATGATGCGAGGCACTGCAAGAAAGGAAACAGCAAACCCCAGGTTTCTAAAACCGCAAGTAATGATCCTGTAGACCAACTATAAAATCTGTTTTCATGCTTCCTTGGATGAAGGTAGGCTTGTTTAAAAGATTGCTTAGACTTCCGCATTGATTTTAGGAATTTTTGACCTAAAAATATATGGATTCATAGATAAAGTCTGAATTCTACTCTCAACCCAGCAAGACTGTCTTCCGTTCACTCTCTGTTTTCCTCCTCCTATGTACTGAGAGTTTGAATATTAGTCTAGATTGAATGCAAGCCTTTCCAGACTTTTCTTGAAAACTTTATTGGGAGCAATTGTAAATTCCAGAATTGGATCTGGTAATCTTAGTTGTAAGTAAAACAATGTTATAAAATATTCTAACTTTCAAAGATACAAATTAAATGATCTATCCATTGGGCTTTCTTTAAACATCTCTAATAGTTATATTTTAACTTATTTATATATTGGAAATTTCAAAATGGCCATATCATGACTGATTTTCATCCTGGGACCATGTGACCAAAGATTGCATGTCGCTTGAGATGCATTTTGGACACAGCTATTATTAACCCCACTCAAATTTTGCTCACATAAAGTGGCAGCAAATGATGATGAGGTATCTGGGATAGATATTATTTCCTTCCTGAAGAAAAGGAGTGCTGGTTGATCTGCTGATTGTGAGCAGGGAGTTAATTTTCCTGATGACCTATTCAACTTGTAGGATAAATTGTTCTAAGGATGTGCACTTTATCTGATCTACGTAATCTAAATGGGATGGATTAGGGGAGTTCAGCTGTCAAAATGGATCATTTTGGCATCCCTTAAACTAACTTTCAGTTCTTGGAACATCTGATTATTAGCAGCACCTGCTTTCTTCATGGCACTGTAAGTAAAATCTTGTTTTCAAATTTAGTTCTTTGATTATGGGTCTTGTGATTCAGGAAAAGGGAAGATCTTTCCTTCTGCTTTATTTCAGGGACTCAGATTAAAGCCTAGATTATACGTTGATTTCAAGAGCTTTAATGAGAAAGTTGTTAATTATGTCCATATAACACATAGTGTCTGTATGCCATGATTATTACGACTAGAGTGAAGGATTTTAATTTTTGGTTGGAACTAAGAAAGGAAAATTCCATTAGTACAAATTCTCCGATAATTTTGTAATTATTCATCATGTAGTATCTCATATAGATTTTTCAAAGTGAGTTCTAGCAACTGTTGTCACTGTGATGCTAAGCAGAACTCAAACTGCTTCATTATATAGCTGAACCAAGGTTTAACATGCCATCCTGCCCCATGCTTAATAATCAGGATAAATGATGAGGCAACCAGCTTCCAAAGCTCTTTTTTAATCATGGCTTTCTGAGGCAAAGCTCGCTCTGAAAAATCCATGGTGCGTGCCTGTGCCAGAAAGGAATTTGAGTTCCTCACCTCCTCCCGCAATGTTCTAGTTTTGATCGGGTTGCATGTAGCGGGTCAATAACGTAATTATGGGGAGAAACTAACAAGCATCATGGTTTGCCCCCTGTATGTACAAAAGCAAACAGACACACATAAAGACTGGGGATTCCAGCTTTATTTAGAGGTGATACAGAAGGTAGATCCACTTAAGTGCAGAGCTGGAAACTATCTTGTATTTTTATTTTATATTGATAAGACACTGGCACTAAACCAAAAAATGTCCAATTTAGAAAGTAGACAGAGTTACATGATGATTTAAAAAACAAATCTCTAGGCTTTTTCCTCACAGCAAGCGTGTGTATGTGTGTGTGGAGGGTTTGGGCATAGTGGGTAGAGGGGGAAAAAACTCACAAAGATGCTTTTAATGAAGAAATGGGTAAGGATATGTTAGCTGAACTAATTCAGATTAACATCTTGGCTACGGATCTACTATGCAAAGATATCAGCTTCAGAGAGCCCAGAAGTAGACCGGTAAATAGTAGTAACTAAAGGTTGGAAGTCCTTAAGGAGCCATTTCTGTGTGACAGGGATTCTTTGATGTTATTTTTCTCTCCTCTTTCTTTTGATTTTCCTTCTTTGCTTGTTACTTTTGGCAGTGTAAGCTGCCGTGGAGAGCTGCATTTAGAAGTAAAGCTTAATGTACTGCAGCATAATTTAAATAAGAGCTGAATAAGGGCTCCCTTATATTTGTTCACAGGCTTAATCCAAACTCTTCCTTTACTTCCAATCAATAAATATCACTGTGTTCCAAGCAAATGAAAATTTGTTTGCCATTTCTAAAGGCTAATGAGACCTATTTGTGGGTTGCAGGAGTTGGTTTTGACAGAGAGGCTAGTATACGCTGCTCTCTTGTTCATTCACAATCCGTACTACAGCGGAGACGAAAACTGAGGAGGAGGAAAACCATCTCGGGTATCCCCAGAAGAGTCCAACAAGAAATAGGTGTGGTATAAAACTGTTAACGGTTAACATTCTGTCGGGTGCTAACTATAAGGAGATGAAATAGAAGCCGGCCTTCAACCAGCTTCCTTAGAAATTGTCAATGTTGTAACTTGTAGAGGTTTTGAAATGGGGTGTACTTCTTTTATGTTCAGCAAGCCAGGTGGTATTACTTTTTAAATCTCTATTCTTGACTGTGAAGGTTTGACCTTATGGATTTAGGCATATATGTTCAGGTCTTATAGCTAAAATGTAATATTTTGCTATTTTTAAAAAAATTATTAAGGTTGAAATTATGAATAAAAACTAACAAGAGTCAATAAAAGAATCTTTTAGAAAAGTATACCTTATTCAAATAAAGGTATACTTTTATAGCACTATTTTAAAAGGTAAATTTCAAGCATACTCAATTAAATATTGAATATGGATAATATGATACCCTTGGTGACATTTTTTTCCTGTTTTTTCTGTTCCATGTGATTAGGATATCTCTTCCTATGGTTTATTATTATTATTATTGTAGCATCTCTTGTAAATAAGATTTTTATTTCTTATAATTAATTCTATGATTTTTATTTTGTTATGTTTATATTACAAAATAAAAATGAATAGTGGCCAAGAAGATAAAATGTACTTTAGTTAAAAAATATCGTAGTCTCTTATTGGGGCACGGTAATTTGATAGTGAAGAGAGAGAGAATTCACAAAAGATCGAAAAGCGTATCTTCTCTTAGTCTACATACACACATACATACATATATAGTGTGTGTGTGTGTGTTTGTGTGTGTGTATAGAGAGAAAGAGACAGAGACAGAAAGGCAGAGGGAGAGAGATTCTCCAAAGCATTTTAACTTTCTCTTAACTTTATATGCTAATTTTTTTCTGTGAGAAAAAACTCCAACAGGCCAGCACTCAGATTTGTGAGCATCTCTCAGAATGTCTGTTAGTCTGCTGATGTAAAAAATATCTGTGCTTTCCATGTGCCCTAGATTCTGATGAATCGCCCGTGGCCAGGGAAAGGAATGTGATTGTGCACACAAATCCAGACCCTTCCAACACTGCCAATAGGAGGTCTGGAACCAGAGACTCAGAGTGCCAAACTGAGGATATTCTGATTGCTGCTCCATCCAGAAGGAGAATCAGAGCTCAGAGGGGTCAAAGCATTGCAGCTTCCCTTTCTCATTCCGCTGGCAACATTTCTGCATTGGCAGACAAAGGCGACACCATGTTTACTACTGCAGTGAGCAGCCGCACAAGATCTCGGAGCCTTCCCCGGGAGGGCAATAGAGGTGGGGATGCTGAGCCTAAAGTTGGTGCTAAACCCTCAGCATATGAAGAGGGGGAGCCTTTTGTGGGCGACCGAGAAAGAACCTCTAATGATTGCAGCGAGGCTCCCAGCAGTCCAAGTGCACAGGAACACCAGCCTGCTTTGGGCCTGTCCTGTTCGCAACATCTTCACAGCCCCCAGCACAAGTTAAGTGAGAGAGGGAGGTCACGTCTGTCCCGAATGGCTACCGACTCTGGCAGCTGTGACATCTCCTCCAACTCAGACACCTTTGGGAGCCCCATCCACTGCATCTCCACAGCTGGTGTCCTCCTCAGCAGCCACATGGACCAGAAGGACGACCACCAGTCATCCAGTGGCAACTGGAGTGGGAGCAGCTCCACATGCCCCTCACAGACCTCAGAGACAATCCCTCCTGCAGCTTCTCCTCCCCTCACTGGCTCTTCGCACTGTGACTCAGAGTTGTCACTAAACACAGCTCCTCATGCTAATGAGGACACCAGTGTCTTTGTGACAGAACAGTACAATGACCATCTGGATAAAGTGAGAGGCCACCGGGCAAACTCCTTTACCTCCACTGTGGCAGATCTGCTGGATGACCCCAACAATAGCAACACAAGTGACAGTGAGTGGAATTATCTACATCACCATCATGATGCCTCCTGTCGCCAGGATTTTAGTCCTGAGCGCCCCAAGGCAGACAGCCTGGGCTGCCCTAGCTTCACGAGCATGGCCACTTACGACAGCTTTCTGGAAAAGTCTCCATCAGACAAAGCAGACACTAGCTCTCACTTTTCGGTGGACACAGAAGGATACTACACCTCCATGCACTTTGACTGTGGTCTCAAAGGTAGTAAGAGTTATGTCTGTCACTATGCAGCCCTGGGCCCAGAGAATGGCCAGGGCATTGGGATCCCTCCTACTCTTCCGGACTGTGCCTGGCAGGACTACTTAGACCACAGGAAGCAAGGGAGACCAAGCATCTCTTTCAGGAAACCAAAGGCAAAGCCGACCCCACCAAAACGTAGCTCATCGCTGAGGAAGTCCGATGGAAATGCAGACATTTCTGAGAAGAAAGAACCAAAGATAAGCAGTGGCCAGCTCCCGCCTCATAGTTCCAGGGAAATGAAGCTGCCTCTTGATTTCTCCAACACGCCTTCTCGAATGGAAAATGCCAGTCTTCCCACCAAGCAGGAACCTTCTTGGATGAACCAGAGTGAACATGGTATTAAGGAACCTCAGTTAGACACTTCAGATATTCCACCATTCAAAGATGAAGGTGCTGAATCAACTCACTATGCAGACCTCTGGCTTCTAAATGACTTGAAAACAAATGATCCTTACAGATCTTTATCTAATTCAAGCACTGCTACGGGTACCACAGTTATCGAATGCATCAAATCTCCAGAGAGCTCTGAATCCCAAACATCCCAGTCAGAATCAAGAGCCACCACCCCATCCCTTCCTTCTGTTGACAATGAGTTTAAACTGGCTTCACCAGAAAAGCTGGCTGGCTTGGCATCTCCATCAAGTGGCTACTCAAGCCAGTCTGAAACGCCAACATCCTCTTTCCCTACAGCTTTCTTTTCTGGTCCATTGTCTCCTGGAGGTAGCAAAAGAAAACCGAAAGTCCCAGAAAGGAAATCCTCACTACAGCAACCCTCTTTAAAAGATGGAGCTCTATCACTGAGTAAAGATCTTGAACTTCCAATTATACCTCCTACCCATCTTGACCTAAGTGCTCTTCATAACGTCTTGAATAAACCATTCCACCACCGTCACCCATTGCATGTTTTTAGTCATAATAAGCAGAACACAGTAGGAGACACACTGAGGTCAAATCCTCCACCGTCCCTTGCAATTACACCGACAGTCCTGAAATCTGTTAACCTTAGGTCCATCAGTAAGTCTGAAGAAGTTAAGCAAAAAGAAGGCAACAATACAGATCTCCCCTACTTAGAGGAAAGCACTCTCACAATGGCTGCCCTGTCTCCAGGTAAGATTAGGCCACATATGGCTAAGAAATCACTATCACGTCAGTACTCCACTGAAGACACCATACTGTCCTTTTTAGACTCCTCTGCAGTGGAAATGGGACCAGATAAACTACAGTTAGAAAAAAACTGTACTTTTGATGTGAAGAATCATTGTGATCCAGAAACAGTAACCTCAGCTGGCAGCAATCTTCTAGATTCAAGTGTCACAAAAGACCAAATACACATGGAGAGTGAGCCTATTCCAGAAAACACACCAAGCAAAAATGGTGACTTTCCCACAGAAGGATTTCAGAGGGTCTCTGCTGCCCGCCCAAATGACTTGGATGGCAAAATACTCCAATATGAAGCTGGTCCAGATGGAGCCCTGGCACAGGTCCAGAAGGCATCCTCTGTAGATCGGGAGGAAGTTGCACACCCTGAGTCTGTGGATGTGCTCACATCTCAGTCAAACTCCCCAACTAGAGTGACAGACATAAGCAATCAACTTAAACATCAACTGGGGATGAGCCGCCACCATGACAAAGTGCCTGGGAATATCAGCTACAAAGCAGAGATATCAACTGCAAATTCATGCCCTGAAAAATGTTCCGAGCAGGAAAATATTGCTTCAGGTATTTCAGCCAAAAGTGCCTCTGATAACAGCGGAGCAGAGGAGACCCACGGAGGTGTGGATGACACTTCATTGAAAGGTCAGTGGTTGATAACTTTGTCACAATGGAAAGGTGTCTCATGGTACTTTCTGAAGTTTTTCTTCCTTACATTCCCTATAACACATTACAGCCCTGAGTATTGGTTTCCCTCCACTATTTCTCTTCACTTATTAAAACAATTGAGGGGCCGGCCCTGTGGCCAAGCGATTAAGTTCGCGCGCTCCGCTTCGGCAGCCCAGGGTTTCACAGGTTCAGATCCCGGGCGCAGACATGGTACCGCTCATCAGGCCACGCTGAGGCAGCATCCCGCATGCCACAACCAGAAGGACCCACAACTAAAAATACACAACTGTGTACCAGGGGGCTTTGGGGAGAAAAAGGAAAAATAAAATCTTTAAAAACAACAACAAAAAAACCAATTGAGATAAAACCTTTTGTTATTGAGGGACTAAGCTGTGACAGATATCTCTCTCATTTAAAAAATGGCAGTGAGGTAACTGTTGTTTATTTTTTCCCTGAATCAGTGAAGCGCAGCAGTGTGCCGGGTAACTTGCCTAAAGATGGTTTTTGTTCTTAATTTAAGAATCGTCACCGAGTGATGACTCTCTGATTTCACCACTTAGTGAAGACTCTCAGGCTGAAGCAGAAGGTGTGTTCGTGTCTCCAAACAAACCTCGAACAACTGAGGATTTATTTGCAGTCATTCACAGGTGAGGTAACGATACCAAAGGTTTTGCTCCTTAAGAAACAAATGCTTCTGTCAAATGCAAATATGGGAAAGCCTTGTGTATTTGTAATACATTCAGCAAAAAACAAAAGCAAGCAAAGAAAAGTTATTTTTCCAGATCAAACTGATAGACATATTCAAGTTGGGAAATATGAATCTTCATATATAGATAGACCTCAATTGAGAGACTTTCATAAGAATTGTTGAGAGAAGATTTTTTTTCCTAGAAAATACATTCTGAATCAGATTTTTATTTGAAAACAATTTGTGGTTAAGCAACTTAGAGTGAAAGCTCAAACTCTAGTGTAATCTCTGACTTTTAAATAATTTCCTGAACCTAAAAACCATGCTCATAGCTGTAATCCTACACTAGCAGAGATAAATGTCAGTTGATTCACGAAACCGTCAGAGCTCCAAGGTTGAGACAAAACAGTGTATAAGCCTGCCCTTTTCATAGCTCAGAACAACTAATCACTGCTCCCTTTTTTCCCTCTTTTCCTAAAACTTAAATTTCTTTAATAACACAGGCCTTCTAACATAACATAGGCTCCATATCCCACTGACAGGGGATGTCCTCTGCGCTGCTTTTCCAGGACAGCGTAGGGTCCATACTGCCCGTTCACATTCTCTCATCTGCCCTCTGCACCCTTGTGATCAAGTCCCATATTTGCAAGAACGCTCCTCACAGCCTGTGTCTGAAGAACAGAGCAAGAACTAGCTCTTGGAAACTAAACCCAATCCAACTCAACTATCCAATCCTGATGTGCCTGCTCCTTTCACAACCGTGACTGCCCTCTTCCACTAGAGCTTGGTGACCTAGATGGGACTCCCAAGAGACAAAACGTGGGGACTGTCTTTGCTACCTCATAAAGTTAAACTTTTTGAAGCAAGCTCTTTGCAGGCAGCTTGCCATCATTTTTCCTGGGATTCTACCTGTTAAGGGAACTTGTGTTTTCTGTTGATGTGGTTCTCTTGTAAAGAAGGAGCACTACTCTTCAACACCTTTTTAAAGGAGCCAATCAGCAATGCCTTGTGTGTATACCTTAGCAGGCACACTTCTCCTCTCAGACAGTAAAGAATCATTAGTTTAGTTTTATTTGCCCCTGTGTGTAGTCTAAGCTCCAATTATATTCCCCTTGCCCCTACAATTTATCCTCAACCTTAGGACGAGTTACTAAAATGCTATATAAGTTAAAGAACCAAGTTCTTGCCCCACAGAACCAAATGCTAGTGTCTGTAATAGTGGGTAGAACATAAGTAGTGGAGTCAGAAAGACCTGGAATTGAATCTCAACACTGCCACTTCCTATCCAGTCTTGAGTCAGTTAAAACCTCTGTACCTATCCCCTTAATGTAAATGGGGATACCTAAAGCTCACATATTCAGTTCTGATGATAAAATAACATTTTAGTGTTCAGAATAATGGTAGGTGCTAAAAGTCAATGTTAGTTGGAAACTTCTACCCTATTGGAGTGCCAAACACTGGCATATGCAAGACAACAGCCACAAGGGTTTCAGTGAACCAAAATCAGGCTGGTCTCCAATTGGAAAGCTGACATTTTCTCTACTCTGTGGATTTTGAGGTTGGTGAGAGAGCTTGTTGCCAATAGTTATCAATGAACTGAGTCACAATGAAGATTCAATTTACGCCTGTTTACTTATCAAAAGAAATAATATGATGATGGGTGCCTAGGTTTGGTAGACACTGAGTTTCGTAATCTTAGATTTGCATTTGTGTAGGATTTATTTATTTATGTGCAGCGCAGTGACAGGAATGATTTTGTTTTCTTGAGAGCTTACAGTATACAGAGCTTTAAGAGCTCCAGAGGTGGTCCAGATTTTTAGCTCCTCACAGAAAACTGGCTTACTGATTAATACACTGTTGATGTTCCTAGGCAGCAATGAAAAATGGTATTTGCAGCCAAAAATGGATTGACAATTAAAAAGTCGTGTAAGAAATTTTTTTATATAGAGGAACTTATAAAGTAGACAGAATAGTGTAATGCACCACCCACCCCCAACCCCGACACACATGTCTATCACCCAAGCCTATCAACCATCAACCTATGGCAAATCTTGTTCCATCCATACCTCCATCCACTTTGGTCTTCTGGTTTTCATTGGAAGCCAACCCCAGACATCAGAGCATTTTATCTGTGTTGCAGAGACAGATTTAATGAGAGAAAGCTACAGTCCTTCACTACCTACACTCTAACCAGAAGTGAGATAGCAGTATTTTCTTATACTCTTATAAAACATCCCAATAAGTCCTCCTCTAGAACCTCTAGCCTTCACATTAGTCATTATTTGAAATGGTCGTTTCCAGAACCTAATTTATGTCCACTGGTTATCGGAGAATTTCCCACAGGCTGTGAGTGAAATAAGGGCGAGGGACGTATCTGACTCCTCTTCCCCACAGCCAAATGCTTAGTATTTTTATCGGATAGGGTGCACCAAAATACTCTTTAAGGAGATGCGTGAATGTGACTCAACACTTGTAGTTTCATAAAAGTGCATGTGGTTTGAGATATTTCCTTTTCTTAAAAGGTCCAAGAGGAAAGTACTTGGAAGAAAAGATTCTGGGGACATGTCTGTTCGAAGCAAATCAAGAGCTTCCCTTGGCAGCAGCAGCAGCAGCAGCAGCAGCACTGGCTCCGTCACTTCACCTAACAGCAATGTGACCACCCCAAACAGCCAGAGGTCTCCTGGCCTCATCTACCGAAATGCCAAAAAGTCCAACACATCGAACGAAGAGTTTAAGCTGTTACTCCTCAAGAAAGGCAGTCGCTCGGATTCCAGTTACCGTATGTCTGCTACCGAGATCCTGAAGAGTCCCATCCTGCCCAAACCTCCTGGGGAGCTCACAGCCGAGTCCCCCCAAAGCACCCATGAGGCCCATCAGGGGGCGCCTGGGGCCGAGGCACTGTCCCCACTCTCTCCATGCACCCCGCGAGTTAATGCAGAAGGGTTTTCCTCAAAGAATTTTGCCACCTCAGCATCGGCAAGGGTTGGACGTTCCCGGGCACCCCCTGCAGCCAGCAGCAGCCGCTACAGTGTCCGCTGCAGGCTGTACAACGCACCCATGCAGGCCATCTCTGAGGGCGAGACGGAAAATTCTGACGGAAGCCCGCACGACGACCGATCCTCCCAGAGTTCAACATAAGTGGCCTGTGCCAGGCTGGCTGTCAAAGGCCAAAACCCTTAGCTATATGAGGACGGAGGAATAGCACAGAGGACTTGGGAGAAGTCAGGACACCATGGGGTACCATCACTGCTTACCAATGAATTCCTAAATATTTGCTGGGGAAGCGGAAGGTGGTTTGATCTTTCTTGATTATTTTCCATGTTTTTAAGTAGCTGCACTGTCTTTCATATTTTTCTTTAGCTTAGTTTGATTTATCCAATCTCATTCCTTTTGATAATATAGAATTCGAAAATGTCTGCTTTTCGTGGAACTTAGAAAAAGATTTCCCAGAGCTGCCTATTCAGAAAACAAAGCCCTCACTGTCATAATTCTTAAGATGAAATTACTCTGGAGGTTTGGTATTTTTTTACATTAAAATGAACTAAAGCAAAATTTAGAAGAAAGAACTACACACATGTAAATACCATATTTTTGATAAAAATGTGTAAATAGATTTATCAATGATGAGTGGACATGTGGCCAATTATCTACCACACACCAACTGTTTATAGAACACAACAAATAAAGTGTAATAATTGTATTCTGTGAATACCATTTTCATATCAAATACCATATTTAAATGTCCACCAATATGATTTCTGAGTGATAAACCTCAATATGAATCTTAAAGTGGTGAAATAAAGGAAATCCTGAGGTCATATATGGAGTGTGATTAATTTAAAATAATGAATTCAGACCTAACCATTTTTGTGACAAATTGCAGCACCCAACAAGCTAATAGTAACATGTGGCTGTGATTGGCCACGTGGTGATTCGGACAGAATGAAAAGCATGCTTTTGATTTTTCTTTTAAATCAATGAGAGAAATCTCGTTCTCAACACAAAGCCCTGAACAACAGCATTTGACAGTGTCCTTTAGACTTTAATTTTTCAGCGGATTGCTTTAAAGAGAATGAGTAGGGACAACAATAGCTAATTTTAGGTTATGTTTTATATTAGGCTACTGGGGACATAAACAGTCATAATCTAATGACTATAATCTTTAAACTCCTTAAACAGTTTAGCAATGAGCTCCAGGTTTTTTAACTAACAAAAGTAAAACATAAGCATGCCACAGAGCTGTTGATTTATCAGTCAGTACCTGCAGTGAGTTTTCAGTGAAGCTCTCTGTGCTTATGAGATTCATGCTACCTACAAATGAACAGAAATGACACTGTGAACAACGTAGTTGGGAAATAGGTATGTGTATATGCATTATTTATATTCGCTGTTAAACTGGGAATGGGGAACAGCTCTGGTTCACAATGCTACATGCAACTGAGTTTTTGTCTGATTTTACTATATCTGCTTGATGGCAAAAGGGGAGGGGTGGCGGGTGGGAGAGGAAATGTCAGGGCAAGTGCTCTGATAAAATGAAGGCAGGGAAACAAGCTGAATTACTTGAAATTACTTGAATTTTCTTGTCTTAAAACTGAAAAAAATGTAGTTACAAGTTGAAATCTGCAAATGGTTTTTACACCTCTGATTTTAACATGAACTGATACTAATGTTTGAAATGATATGTCAGAAATATAAGCAGCTATGTACTTAGAATATGTTTTGAATGGGAGAAGGTAGAAAGTAGAAAGAACCAAGAAGGGATGTGGCCTATACAAGAATAGAATGTGATTAGAATGATAGAACATACCAGAGTTACTAAGAAATTGATAAGCGGCTGGCTTTAAGCTTATGCAAGTGGTATTTGGGAAAGTAGGATGTGTGGAAGGGGGTTTGTGGTTTTGGTTTAATTCATGCAATATGAAGGAGAAAGCCTGGTCTAAGAAGATGCTGTCTTTTAATAGAAACACTTTCTAAGATGTTACAGATAAGAATTAGAGAATCTGATTGCTGTTGGTTTGTTTGGAAAGAAAAAAGTATGGCTTCTTCTACTATTTGTTTTCATGATCAAATTGTGTTTCTTAATTTCTAGTCATCCTTATATGTAAAATGGGTGCTGGGGGTGGTGGGGTAGAGCAGGGAGAATGTGTGTGTGTGTGTGTGTGTGTGTGAGAGAGAGCTTGTGCTAGGATAGATAAGCTACTTGGTAAAGGGTACATTCGAACATTTACAAAGTGTTATACTTTTTATCAAATGAAAAATGTTTGGGGGTTTGAAAACATAGACCATCATTTCTCATTGGAACCCATTAGTTAAGAAAACCAGCATGGTTTAACACCACATGGGAACATGAAGAACTTTTCTCATGCTTTGAAAAGTACACTTGGCAAAATTTTAAAAGTAAAGTTTTTAGACAAATGTGATAAGAAACAGTCATTTCCAGTCACAATAGGTGATCTTTTGTAACTTTCATAAAAGCAGTTCGTTTGCAGTATGGCTTTTGTGTAGTTAGGAGTTTTTTAAGCGTAAAGAAAGGTATATGGGCTTTAAAAATGATTCTAAATCTTGAATAGAAAACACATGAATTGGTTTAATAAATATGTCACCTTTTTATTATTGACATTAATTTAAGTAATGGTACCATATATATTTAAAAATACATATTGACTTGAATTGTGAGGCAATAAGATACCTTCTATATGTAATGATCACAGAACTAACCCTTATAACATAGTTTTACTTATTTTGTTTACTCTAAAAATCTATAGCAGAGTTTCTCTATTTTATATTTCATAGATTTAAAAAAACCCAAATAAAGATGGATTTTAAATTCACTGTGGAAAAGAGTAGTGAGTAACAAACTGAGTAAAAAAGCAAGAAATCCCTTAGTAATCTGGAAGAGTTTACATGACTTTATTACATAGCATATAAAACCAAGATTTAGAGGGCTGTCTTCAGCGTCACTACCGTCTTGAAGCAGGGCACACACGTTAGGTATTGTGAAAACATCAATCCAAACTTTTCTTCTGTTTGCACTGATGCTGATTTTTAGTTCTTTTGTTTATACAACATGTCTATGTTGTGTGGGGAAAATTTTTTCCCTTACTTTTTGATTTTTTTTGGCTAAGTAGAGGACATGGACTAGTTGTAGCAAACAAAACACACCGTTTGCTCTTGCCAAAGGTCAGTGAGTGAGTACATTTGCTGCAGTGGTGGCAGACTTAGAGAACTAGATCATGACAAAGATTTAAAACTATGAAGAAGGTTACAGTGTAACTATTTCGGTACTAGAACCAGTTCATGCTGGCCGAAAAGACAATGGTTTATGGACTTGCATCCATTTTGTATTTTTGTAATATTTGTAAATATGAACTTTTTAAATCGTTGCAAAAATGGTTTCTTTTGTAAGATGTTTTCAACGTTTACATTCAATTCAAGCCTTTGTATATTTTAGAGCTGTGCAACACTTTAAGTCTTGTATTTATTTTTAGTAAAAATGGTGACAGTTTCGTTGTGAACCCCTCTCAAAAAAATGTACCAGAAAAGTTTGATTACCTAGAAAGTGTGTATAGAAACTGCAAATAAACGTGACTGCAATTAAACAACTGGTTTCTCTCTTCATTGTTATGTAATTGCATTCTTGGGGTTTCACGGACAGCAAGTGTTTCACAGGGAACTGGACATAAAGGAGAGGCAGTGCTATAGCAAAAGTAGGGGCAAAATAATAAATATTGTCTCTATAATGGGCTCTAATCTAGTTTTGTATTTGAGAGGAGAAAGAATACAGTTCCAATGTCCTGTATACCTTCCTTGCAGCTCCTCTGTGGGCCAGGAAAAGATTTATGGCTTTACTCTGGAATACTCACCTGCTTTGCTTCTGATAATTACTCAGATTGTGCCTCCTTTCCAAGATGGGCAGCCTCGATATACATAAGACAGTATGCCACTAAATAGTGTCCTGCACCCTCTACTACATAACAAATTTATGTCCCAGATACTGTTCTAAGTGCTTTGCTTACTCTAATTCATGTACTCCCCACATTGTGCCCATTTTACAGATGGGAAAAGTTAAGCACACAGCCATCACTTGACTTGCCTAAAGCCATAGAGCGACTAAGTGTTGGGGCTGGGCTTCAAACCCAGCAAATCTGGCTCCAAGGTCTGTGTGGAGAGGTAACAACTTTTTAAAATAAGTTTTCCCCTGTTAGTACCAAAACACGATTGCTAAGTTCCATTGCTAAGGCCCTGCTCCTCTCTCCTTTCAAATTCCAGCACTGACGTGCACACTTAGGATGGAGTCAACGTCGACGTCAGTGGCGGGCGGGGGGCGGGGGAGCAGGGAAGGAATTACATTGAAAAAAAAAAGCTTCAATGAACTAACCAACGACAGCAGGGAGGCAACACGCCTAAGTACCTCACTCCCGCCAGAAGAGTCGCGCGCACGCCCGCACTGCTGCGCAGCCCCAGAAACCCCTCTCAGTATTGGAGGTTCGCGTCTGTGGTCTACGGGTGGGCTCCAATCCCACCAGACTCCGCGAATGGAAACCTGAGCTCCGACGCGAGCGCCCGGAGGCGGACACTGCAGCCGCGCAGTGAAAAGCAAAGCCCCTCCCCTCGGCTGTCTCCCTAGCAACATCCCGCCCCCCGAGGGCTGCGCAGGCGCCCGCGGGACTGGTCAGTTAATGGCCGAGGTGTGTCTGGTAGCGGCCGCTGATTGGTCAGCGGCCGGCCACCTGCGTGGGAAACCTGTGCGCCGTGGGTGGTCCCTGGTGCACTGGTGGATCGGGAGCTTCCCTGGGACTTTGGCGGGCGCGTCACTTGGTCGGACCTGACTTCCGGTGCGAGGGCCGTTGTAGAAGGTTGAAAGGTGTTAACGGTCTTCGCCGCTGCCACTCGGGAAGGCCGGCACGGCTGACTGGTTTCCGCACGCTCCGGAGGCTGGTGTGGCAGGCTCTGGCGCCAGAAAAGGTCTGTCCAGCGGCACTTTTTCCTCTTCGTGAACTTTCTTGCCTCGGGTGTGCGCGAGGAGCAGTTGAGGAGCGATTTGGCTTAAGGGCTGAAGAGTTCTGGGGCGTGAGGGGTGAGGGGAGAGGATTTGCTTTGCGGGAAGGGCGAGTCTACCCTCACATTTCAGCGGCGCTGTGGTGAGGTGGTTAGGGGTGGTTCGAAGTGATTCCCACTGGCCCTTCAGGGAGGCCAGCGCTTGTGAGCTGTTGAGATTTGGCTGCTTAGTGAGTCCTTGGTGCTGATTTTCTGGGACGAGTTGATCCTTTTTCATCCTTTCTCTTCCCTGGTGGAGGCGCGGGGCCGGGGGCGGGGCGAGGAACGACCAAGTCTCTCAAACTTTATATAGAATTTGAGTTTAATGAATTGACAAACTAGCGAGTTGATTCGTGTAACATCGTTTGAGATTGAGAGGTTGATTTCGAGGCTTTGATGGTAACCGCGTTTGTTCAAAGATAGTGCAGCCTCGCTGTTTTACTGTAAATACGTAAGCCAGGAGAAAGAGCATAAAGATGTAAGTTGAGCACGGTCATTTGATAACTTCGTCTGTTGGGATCGCTTCCCTCCCTCCTCTGCCTGGTTCTCCCCGAATTCGGACTGCTCTCGGGTTTTAAACTGGTTTAATGTTTACAAATCGTGATTTTAGAAGCAACTTTTCTGCATGGTGTTTTATGAAGCAAGACATGGGCTCGAATGGGCGGTGGGCTACAGTTGGGCGGCATTATCCCCCGTCTGGTCGACTTTGTAGTCTCTAAAGTTTGTCATGGACCGCAGAAGGGCTCCTTTTGAGAGTCCTGACAGAATTTTTAGAAACTGTTTAGTATATTGACACACAGTTGTTTAACAAAAAATTTGGAGCAGTCTGGCTGTTGTAATCTGCCCTGTTTTTCTGTGTGTTCCTTGCAGTGGTTTTCGGGTGAAACACCGTTTTCATCCCTCACCCTCGTGATGAGTTTATGGCAAGTGAATGCCTTGTACCTTCGGCGCAAAAATCTTTAAATGGCTTTTGAAAACTGTCCTTGCAATATCTTTAATGTCTAAAAAATGTCTTTTAAAAAACCAGATGGTTGGGGTTGGCCTCATGGCCTAGTGGTTAAGTTCCACCCTCCACTGAGGCAGGCCGGGGTTCGGTTCCAGGCGCCGAGCTATACCGCTGTCTGTCAGCAGCCATGCTGTGGCGCGTCCTACATACAAAATAGAGCAAGATTGGCACGGATATTAGCTCAGTGACAATCTTCCTCACAAAAAAAATCACCAAATGACTTCTTGTTCTTGTGTTATCAAGAGTTTAGATTTTCTATTGTAAGGTATAGATGAGCTTCATTTTAAGCTCACTTTGCAGGATTTTGAATTTAACGAATTATATTAATTTTGCATAATCTGATCATGGCTGGGCTCTAAGAAAATGTTCCAGAAACTTTAATTATCTACTTTGTGGGAAGAAGTGAAAGGGAACTAAAATTTATGCTGTGCCTGCTATAAACCAGACATGATGCTAAGTGCTTAACTGTGTCATTTGGTCTTACACAACCCTGTGAAGTACCAGGTCGCAACTTTACAGGTTGAGAAATTGAGACACAGAGAGGTTAAATGCCTGCCTAAAGCAAATAGCAAATTTTGCAATTCGGATTTGGATTCAAGTATTTCTTAACTCCCAGTCCTTTGCACTATGTCCTGGTACTTAAAATTTGTTTACAATGGGGGCCAGTTTGCATGTTCTGCTTCAGCGGCCCAGGGTTCGCAGGTTCGGATCCCGGGTGTGGACATGGCACTGCACATGAACTGCTTAGAACATTGCCTGGCACAGAGTAAGCAGTGAAATCTGTTAGATATTATTGTCTGTGCCTTGTGGTATATTCCAGATTTTCTATAGTGAAATCATATTTAATGAACAATTATACATATACATCTATCTCTCTCTCGCTATATATAACAAAAATGTTACAAATACAGTGAGAGTATAAGAAATACTGTTACAGTTGGGAAACTTGGACTCACTCTTCTCATTCTGTGAGAGTTCAAGTAGAGGTGCAAGACTGCTCTGCAGTTTTCTTTGCAAGAGCAAAACTTTAGAAGTGACATGAATGTTCATGGATTGGGAACTAGTTAAATTTTGCAAGATAGGAAACTAAGAAGCTGTTAAAATGACTGCAGTATATCTAAAGGTATTGGTTTGGAAAGACTTCTCCCGCAGTTGATTACTTTGGCCTCTTTTTGAGCTTTAGATCACTTGATTCATATACACTCTTTTGTGTCTGGCTTTTACTCAATGTTACGGTTGTGAGATTTGTCTTCGTTGTGTGTAGCAATAGTTGGTTTATTCTGATTGCTGTGTCGTCTTCCTTTGTATGAAATCACCACAATTTAATTGTTCATAGCTTGTTTTAGTCTTATAATCAGAAAAACTAAACGTCTAAAAAGTAAAATTTGGTTGAAGCTACAGCTCAAATTGGAGGTATTTTGTAACTTGATTCTTTCCCACAGTATTAGCCTGCATTTATCTAACTAGGGAGTTAATTCTTCCTTCATCCTGCCTCTCATTACTGCCCTGGCTCAGGATGGCTAAAGGGAATCAGCTCCCACGTTAATGCACCCCTCCCAGGACCATGATGCCAGCCTTCCAGTCTCTACTGCAAGATATAATGTGATAACATTGCACTCAGTGTCTTTTTCTGGTTGCAGAGTTAAATGACTCAGAACCATAACTGAGCCTACATAATTCTAGAAGATTTTTTGGCTTCTATTTCACATACATTTATTTAGGTTGAATATAAAATGGAGCTACAGAAGCAATCCTAATGTTAGAGCTGAAGTGCCCTTAGAGACAGTCTCAACCAGTTTTCACCTGGCAGGTGAGGAGGCGGCGTCTTTAGTGGTCTGCCCAGTCCACACCGTGGTGGGGGCCCAAGAATAGACTGCTGACTCACATTTGGAGGCCTGCTGCCTCCCTAAGTAAAAAGCCTTTTTGAGCTCCTTGACAAAAGCAGTTAGGAGCCGTGTCCTCTTGTTCATCTGTTTCCAGCATTTACTCTGCAGCCTTCATGTTGGGAAGCATCCACTTCACAGTTTGGAACTGTGTTTGGTCTTGATTCTTACTCCTAGACGTGGGCAATATAGCCTTTCAATTATTAAAGATTTATTCGAAATCACTAATGGAAAATGTCTTGTTCTGTCACTCTCTAACATTCAACCAGGACTCCGATTCAATTCAAGTTGGCATTCTGAGAACATATCCATATTAAGTTTATTAAGGTAGTAGTGTGTGAAGTTAACTTCTTTATGCATTGCTTTTCAGAAGTAGAAGGTTTACCAATCCTAGCTGACGAAGCAGTTTTACAAATAAACTCTCCAACAAGTTAAAAAATAATTAGGCCTAACTCAGAGGAAGTGGACTTACTCCTGTTGCACAAAAAAGATGTCTAGTGGCTCCAGTGAAGCCGACGTGGTTTGTATTTCAAATTGAAAATCTGTCTTTGTTCTTTTCATTGTGCTGTATTTCTTTTCTAAATTGAATTTAATTTCAGTGAAATGCAGAAATAGTAAGTGTACAGTTCATGAGTCTTGACAGTGATATATAAAGCTGCTATGAATATTCATGTAAACTGTTTTTGTGAACAGATACTAACATTTCTTTTGGGTAAATACTCAGGAGTTGAATTGCTAGGTCATAGGGTTGATGTAACTTTAACTTTATGAGAATCTGCCAAGCAGTTTTTCAAAGTGGTTGTGCTGTTGTACATTTCTGTCACATTCTGTTGTTTCTTGACTCCTGAAGGTGAACAAAAACAGAGATTATTAAACTATATGTAATTTGGCTTAACAGAAGACACATTTCTTTACTTACATGAGGATGTGGATATTAATGCCACCTAAGTGGTATAGGCAGTTCTCTTAACTTCTATCAGTCCCAGTATTCTTCATCTTTGGAGATAATGTTAACTGCCTACTAAGCCATTTTTTTCTGACATAATTATGTGGAAAGCACTTTGAAAAGCATAAGGCACTATACAAGGGTAAGATGGTATATTTTTATAAGTACTAATCTATAGCCCAATTCCATATTATTTTGGTTATGTGGTTTGAAACAAAGACATACATAGCTTCTAAATATGTTTATTTTAAAGTTATTTCTATAGTTAATGATTCATTCTTAAAGTTATTAAATGAGATGTAATAGTTATTTACTGTCTAAATTTGTTTATACCCTGTCTTATTCCAAAAAGTGTTCTAAGATGATTTAGAGATGAATTTATCAGGAAATACAGGTGCGTAAGTGTTTCCTGTTTTGTCCACAGAGTGGCACTGTTGAATTATTTAAAAATCAAAAGCCACGTAACATGGTTCTTTGTTTGTGGTTAGAAACATTTGCTTTTACAGCCCTTCTGGTGCCAGATTACTAGAAGACTAGTTTTTGTACCCTGAGGTACACAAGAGGTTAAGCTTGATGGAAAATTATGTCTTAAGTGTAGTTAGATTAATGAGAAAACAGTTCTGCAGGTACATCTTGTCTTGTAGTCATATTTACAATGGACAAAGGTCCTTTGATAACACAAACAGGCTTTTGGAGCTTCTTGAAAGTGTAATTGAAGTCCTCAGTTTTTCTTTCACTTATACCTTCCATCTTTCCTTTTAATTTGTTAATAAATCTTCCTTAGATAAAAACACGAATACCTCTTCATGACCATGATGATGACACTGTTCTTTATGCATTTGAACCAAACCCTGCATATGTCAAGAGGGTAAGTAATGTTAATTGCCATTTGCCAAATATATTGACACTTAGCCATTTTAAAGAAAAAGATTTAAATTCTTCAAATGCGATGGAGTTCCTCTAAACTCATACTCAACAACATATTAGTCTCTCCTGAATTTGTTTGCTTAACCATTTACTTCCCTCTTTTCCTTATATAGTAGGAAAATCGGAGTAGTTTTTACTCATTTTTAGTACAAAACTCTAAAGGTCCTCCTGATACAGTTCTTTCCTAACTCCCTCTCTTAATTCGCAGTTATCATTTTCATTCTCATATTAATGTGAGTTTCTATTTTATTTTGTCTCTGCTTCAGATTAAGACTTCTGAAACCCTTGGGAAAGTTGGTGGAAAATGAAAACAATTTTAATAAATAGAAAGTGTTTTTTTCTCCTAGTGTTCAGTTTGACTCTTATAGAAGTAAAGCATTAACTACTTAACTTTTAAAATATTAGCAGGAAAGTGTTCTATCTGACACATCCTACAACGAAGAGCAAGAAAAAACACTTCTGGATGTCTTTAACCATTGCCAGGTACAAAAGTTCTGTCTCTGAAATGTAGTTTTCTAAAATATTAAGCTAAAATTCTCTTTATGTCATATAAAGAGAAAGTATACAAGTAGCTAAAAGTTTGCTGTATCAAATTATTTATGATTATCATCCCATTGTGATGATTTTTAACAGTTTCTAGTTAGAATAGCATCTCCAGGTGAGAATTTTGAAATAGCAATATGTAGATTTTATAGCTTTTTTTAAAAGCCCTAAACTGATCAAATGTAGTTATGTCTCTTTCATCTAGGTTGCTCAGTAGTAAATTAATTTCCCCTATAAAATCTCTAAAGGAAATTGGCTGATTTGGATGAAATTTAGGATGTCCCTAAATGCATATCAGGATATCTCCATTGAAACAAAATGGCAGCCCACCACTGTTCTTTAAAGAGTCTATCTTACATAGCTTTGAGGGGATTTTGCAAAAATTAGCATGTTGGTAGAGATTGATAGAAGTATGTAATTATCAAGTATTTTATGAGCTGCATACCCTAGAGCTAAGGAAAGTTTATTTTTAAAAAGTGTTTCTTAACATATAAAGTTTCTTGAATAAAATAAGCTAACATACTTAGAAAAGTAAAAAATGTGTATATGAGTTTTATCATTATTACTGTAGAGAACAGAAGTGAAATGCTTAAAGGGAACATATCAATTTTTGGGGGGAGGGATGTACAGAGGGTAGGATGTAGGAGGGACTATACTCTAGCACTTTGCTTTGTCCTCCAGAGAACTCTGAGAGAGATTTTCATCCCGATTCTATACATGAGGAAATTGAAACACAGAGAAGTTAAGGAACTTGCCCAAGGTCACAGAGCTAATAAGGGGCAGAATGCTAGTGTTTGAACCCAACCTCATCCTCTAGAGCCTGTGCTGTTTACCTTAGTGCTCTAGGCCAGTGGGTCTCACACTTGACTGTGCATCAGAATCACCTGGAGGGCTTGTGAAAACACAGATCTCGGCGCCCCACTCTCAGAGTTCCCGAGTCAGTAGGTGATATTGATGTTGCTGGTCCACGGACCACACTTTGAGACCCGCTGCTCCAGGCTGCTGATCACTTTCTCTGTTGAAATTGTCTCTTTACTTGTCTCTCTTTCCAGCTACAGTGGGAGTTCCTAGGGCAGGAGCTGGCTTTTTCCTTGTTTTTAACGTCTGTGTTCCCAGCATCTAGCAAAGTAGCCCTGACAGGTGGTGGGCCCTCAGTAAATGTTTATGTGAATGCGTGAGTGAGGAAGTGGTTCTGGCCTCTTCCTTAAGTGTATCTTCTGCCCAAATGAAATTTCTGCGTATTTCAAGAATTCTCAGGTTTTATCAGTCACACACCTGATTGGCATGCAGGGACGTATACGCAAAGGTTTTCTAAGGTTCATTGTTGATTGCACGATTGTAAAATACTTTGAAGCCAAAAGTCACATCTATTCTCTTTGGCTCATTGTTCTTTCCTGAGTGGAACGCTCACTGCCTAGTTCAATACCATCATTATATGGAAAGAGGCTCTTTGGCCTTGTAGCGGATTTGAAAGTTTCTTTCCTAAAATAGCACCTTCCTTGATGTAAAATGCCTCCATCATAAATGTGACGGCTTCCAGGAATTGTGGTACGCTGACTCTCCAGTAGCAAAGCTGAAAATGCTGGCATGACGTGGAGTAGCTGAGGAGGAGATGTGGCTCCTTACCTCAGCCGGCTCAGCTCCACGTCGCCTAAAACCAGGCATCAAGTGGGAAACAAGACATTTGTGACGGCTTGAGAACTTTGTTTCCACCATTTAAATTTTGGCTTATTTATCTTTTTATATGTTACTTTTCTTTTGAAATAGAAACTTCTAATAGCTTGTATTATAATAGGCGATCTATGATGCTGTTCAAAACCTGGATAAGAAGTTTGATGTCATTAATGGAAAGGTTTCAAAAATCCGGCGTTTTCGTGTGAAACCATTATGGCAAAGTCGCGTAAGTGTTATAAAAATATTTTCACAACTATAATAAGCCTCTGGTGTCTAAAGATGCCAATTAGTTAGAAGTGAGAGAAAACTAATAGCTCTGAGATTGCAAGGCTGATCTATGCGTGCTGTAGCAGCGGAAGGAATACTAAAACTGTTGGAAAAATGCTGAAGTTTAGGTTTAAGAAATGTATGACAATGGGTATTGTGTTTGTAACCATAATTTATAAAATGCAATCACAATGTAGGGTTGAAGAAGAATAAAAATATAATCAAAATAGAGCATTAATATTTAATTATATAAAGAATGTTGCATGGAAAATAAATATTAATGTGTTTACTACTTTATTTCCTTTTTTTACTCACAGTTGGTTTATGATGGTTTGTGTCATTTCAGAAATTTGGCTATTCATACAAAATTTGTAATTACCTGCTTTGTAGAAAGATCAGATTGAAGAAAATGAAGAAGAAGGAGGCTCCTTCTCCGTTCTCTTACCCTGAAAGTTATAGCCCGACTATACCAGTAAAAAGGCCGGAAATTGATTATGATAGCAACCCTATAGGATCACCTTACCAGTCACAGGAGTCCCCGGGACAGGTGTTGGAGTCATTCCCCGAGGACCTGGAGCAGAGCCTCAGCCAAAATCTGTCGCCTGCCTCCATCTTCTCTTCACATTCATATCCGTCATGTTTTGCGCCCACTGAGCCAATGCAGGACACCCCCTCCATGCCCTGCTTTGCCAGCCCAGAAGCACACAGCACCAGGAGTATCATCTCATCTGCCCAAGCTTCCTCACCAGGATCTGCAGCCCTGCTGGGCCAAGACGAACCCAGTCCAGCACATGACCCTGAGATGATGGCTTACCCAAGTTTACTGGAAAATAACAGCTTTGGCCTTACTGCCTCATCTCTCTGCATGCCGCCTGGCATGGGTGAGTGTGAAATGACACGTATAAGTAGCACTATTTAACGTATATTCCTCAACATCTTTGATGCACACTAGTGGAAGCTGTTTGTTTCCTATTTTGAGGGCTGGTTTTGGGTGAGATTCATAATGGTGACTAACATTTTGGGAGTGTCTGCTATGTGCCAGGCACTATGCTAATCAACCAACATGCCTCTTCTCCACTAACACTCATAATAACCCCATTGTGAGTTCTTTTATCTTCTGTTGTTCTTTGCCCTTTCCCTGGGTAAATACTGAAAATGCTCCTGAAATGGCCAGAGCCCAGTTGATAGGAAAGAAAAGGTACACCTTCAGCTAATTCACACACAAGAAAGATCCAATTTGTGTTGACGGTCCTTGGTTAAAGAAACATCTTCCTAGCAAATCATGAAACTCACTTCTGTTATCACACACTAACTTTAGAGAGTCGAGCGCTCTGGTTGAATAAATGAATGCTTGTCTGGACACAAAGAAACTTCAGCACAACTTAGTGAACAGCACAGATAAAGCTTTTTGAGGTCTAAGCACTTAAATTGTTTCACGTCTTGGTTATTTCTTTTTTAAACTTATAACCCTTCAACCAAAATATCTATTGCTATGCACTAAAACTTGAAAGAGGTATTCAGCATAATATTAAAGTTACTTTTAACCTAGCTAAGCAGAAAATAATCTTGTTTTCTTCAAAATGCAGATAAGCATCTAAACTGGAGACACAGAAATTTAAAGAATAAAGTGATGCTAAAAATATCCATATTGAATGTAGGAGAGAGATTCAGGAGAAGAACTAATTTGGTTCTCTAAGATGATGGGGTTATTGAAATTCATTGGTTAAAGCAAGTAAATTTAAGCAATTATAAAACTGTAGTTTGGAGAATTTTCATTGTAATTAGCTAGTAAAGTAAAACTAATTTGGACAGACCAAGAGTAGAGAGATTGAGAGAAATTCATTGAAATACTCAAAGTAAGAGAGTAATAGGTTAGCATAGATTAATTTAATATAACCCAGGTAATGGATCTTTTTCCACATTTGCCTGTGGCCAAAGTGGCCTCCAATTGCTCAGTCTGTTGTGTGATCTTTGAAGCTTTATGGTGACTTCTGAAGCTGCTTTTGTTGTTTGGGGGAGGTCAGATGGGATGCTCTTGGGTAGCCATCCTCAAGTCATCTTCATCTAGGCTTTCACTGGATTTTACACTTGGAGTCCTGGGTCCTTGCCGGGGTACTTAACGGAAGGTTCCAGGAATGAGACCATTACTCCCTACCTAACATCTCTTCTTTCAGGATAATGATTGTGAGGGCAAGTATGATTTTGTCTTTTTTCCCCCATTGAAGCTCCAGGTTCATCAGTTAGAACTGACCCGGGTATGCTAAGACAAAGCTTCGCTGATGACCCTTCAACTTGGTCCGTGGAGGAAGTGATCCTGTTTCTGAAATATATGGATCCTCAGATATCAGACCACCTCGCCGACCTCTTCAGGCAGCATGTAATGTATCTTTTGATCCGGTTTTCCTGCCGTAATGCCTTTAAATGACCTCTGTGCAGGCCCTTCAGATGGATACTGAATAGGGTGGATGGTGGGGGAACCCTATCAACTGATTTTTCCCTATGTGAGAAAGGTTACTTTGCCCAAAATTAGATCCTTAGATGGTAGAGACTGGATCTGTGCTTTAAATGGGTACCCAGGTACCTAGAATACTACACGTCTTCAAGTTCTCAAGAGAAGATGATTCAGCATGGCCAGTCTCAGGTGTCTTCTCCTTTGTAAGGACAGGGACAAGGATCCTCCTCCCCACCTGCTCCCTGCTCGGCCCCAGGACCGTGAGTAGGAGGGGGTGACCACAAGCTGTGACAGGGTGTCCTGTCCTCCGTATTATCATGCTCAGTGAATCCAGCAGCTGATTCCATTGTCAGTTCTGTTATATGTTTATTTACATTTTGGGATGCTGATACCCTCATGGCATTGACAAAGTAACGTCATGGGCTAAGTTTTATAAGTTCTAATTTCTTTAATTTCTAGGTTTGCTTAGTAGAAAAAGCATAGAAGGTGTCTGACAAAGGCAGTACTTTAACAGATTTCAGGTCTTTTTAGACAGTGATAGATGATTTAGTACAGTTTTATTCTTAAACCAGAACTCATGAAAACCAAATAACAGGCTTCAGTAACATCAGTTGGTCAATTAATGTAATAAATAATTTTAGGAGGATGCCTTGTGACTATCAAGTAATATTTTTATAGTGTTTCTTAATCCATAAAATTAGTGGCCACATATCTGATGTATCCTCTTCAATCTGGTAAGAAAATCAGTAGTTTTTAGCATCTAATTAGCTTCGGACACCTGAACTGATGAGCTTTCAACATCAAGACCATACTGTGTAGCACATTTGCAGCTTGCACTGATGCTGACTTGCTCATATTCCCAGTCTTTCTAAGAAAGTTAATGACCGTCTGAAATTCATTTCTACCATTCATAGTTTTTATTCTTTTTGTCATAGCTGTACAGTATTTTATTCAGCACACAGTATTTAAAATTAGATAGTTTGACCCTTCTGACAAATATTTTTTAAAATTTATTTTTTAATAAATCTTAGATTTATTAAAGATTTAACATTTTTAAAATCTTAAATCTTTAAATATTAAAATGAGTTAATTTATTTTAATATTTAACTTAATATTTTTAAGATTTAGATTAAATTTTCTTTTTCTTAAAATTCGAAGCAAATTTATAAATGGTGCTTCACTGTATAAATTATATTTTTAAAAGTTTTCATCAAATGCATATTCAGAGAATATATATCTGGAATGAGCTAGTCTCTAGTTGGTGTTATATGTTCTTATGTATAAAGAAATAACCATTCTGGTAAAAATATGAAAGCATTAATTATTGTGATTTTCTTCTTTCTGTAGGACATTGATGGGAAAGCTCTGCTACTTCTCCAGAGTGACATGATGATAAAGTACATGGGGCTGAAGCTGGGGACAACTGTGAAGTTGTGCCACTACATCCAAAGGCTTAAAGAGAAGATTGCTTTAACAATTGACAAATCGTTTGTGCCGGTTTAGGTTGGACTTAATTCTCGGGAGAGCAATGCCATCTTAGTGTAAAATCATTTTTCTACCCTTAGAAGTTTGTGTTGTTTAGAAGGTTCCTCTAAAAATAGGTTATATCTAGAATTGCAGAGCTGCATTACAGTCTGGTCTACTTCTGTAGAAACCATTTAACGTGTTAGTATTAGCATATTGAAATTGTCAGTTTGTTCTTTATAACTTTCTCTTATTTTCATTGTATTGTGTACAAATATATTTAATTCAGGAAACAGAAACAGCTTTGATTTCCGTTAAAACAGCTAAATCCCAATGAGAAAATATCAGGGATTGACAAGTTCTCTAATGAAATCCATGAAAAGTTTTCCTTAGAAGAGAATTTAAAGATGCAACTATAGATATCATCTCTTTCTCAAATATTTTATGTCTGTTACTGCAATGTTCATGTTTTACCAGTTTCCCAAAAGGGAATAGCCATATGAATTCTTTTCCTGTCTGTCATTATTTCTCTGTGTGTTGTGCTTGTTCCCTTTTAGAGAAAAACAACCTTGTAAACTTTCATGAAGTGTTCTTACCAGTTTTTTGATCATTAGAAGATAGATAGCATGGTCATTTTATGCAGGAGATATTGTATTTCAGTGTGGTTTTGATGGAGTCTGACTATGCTCTTTTCAACGAAATAACTTTTTTAAAGTTTAAAACTTCCATAGTATTACAACGTCCATATTTTGCTGAAGCTGGGACATTTAACTAGGCATTCATTGCTCACATCTCTCTTCGAAGATGCCTGTGTCCAAATTTTTAAAAGATATATATTTTATTGTCTGTGTTTATTCCTCATTTGGATCCTGTTTCATATTTGCATTTTATTCTATGTCTGAAGTATACACACAAGTAAATCTGTTCTTTTTGAGTTTAAAATGGCACTTTGCACTTCCACAGAGGTAAAGATTAACTCTGTGTATAGTGAGATGTTTTTATTCTGTAAAAAACATGCACATCATTTGCCGTCACTGGTACCTCTCAGGTCACTCTTCAGGGTTTCCATACAGGGAAGTTCTCTGTCTTGTGCAATTGTTCTAGTCAATTTGCTTTCTGAGCCATTTATCCTACTAAACTTTGGAAGCTATGTTAGTTCTGATTTGTCATTTTGGACTTTATTTTAAAAATTAGAACTTACAAGTGAAACATGTTCACTGTTGTTTATTACATCATTATACTGTATCGCATTTGGTGTAATGTTTATAAGCTATGAGAATTGGTGCTAACTGTATTAGCCATTTGTTATAAATGCTGATAAAGTATTCACTGGGGGCAAGAATGTACTCTTTTTTTTTTTTTGGAGAACCAAGTGTACTTTATAAACAAATGCAACTATTTACTGGGCATATATGATTTAAAGAGTAGTTTCATTTATGTTATTCCTTTTGTGTTGTATGGCAAGATTCTAATTGAAACTTTGTCTTCTCTCAAATTGTTTGTGTGAAGATGCTCTGCCCAGTTGAACAATCCTCAGGTGTTTGTGTGACTACTACAGTTTTATAGTTCTCAGATTTTAAAATATAATAAAGTTGAATGCAACAATTAATGTCAAAGCCTCAGATTTCATTTTACTCACTTTCACTGTATTACGTTAATGCTTGAATTGGTTATATTGAAAAAGAAGCACTCTAGTGAGTCTGTGGTTTTCTATGTCCAAATACTCGAGTTGTAATCCTTGACCTCATTCTGTGGGTAAACAGATTCCCAGGAGCAGAGGGCTGATCTCTTGTAGGGGCCTTAAATGAGACCCCAGGGGAGCAGTAAGAAGTTAAACCAATGAGCTTATCTGTGCTCAAAACATTTGTTGCTTACGGTTATTGATGATGCAAGCATACTGGAAAATGCCAGTGCCCCCAGTTATCTCGTTCCACCAAAGTTCATACGTCTGCCTGGCAATTCTGGCTGCTTTTTTACCACTGGGGACCAGAAGCCATACTTGCCTATGCCTTCAGCTCTTGTGGCTTACATGGTGGGAAAGCCTTAGAGGCTCCAGGTTGTGGTTGAGTTGCCTTCAGTATCTGACCCCTCAGCCCACCCCGCCCCAGTAGCTGCTGCTCGATGCCTCGGAACCCAGAAACTCTTAGTGCTGGTTCTTCTCAGCAGCGTGCGCTGTAGTTCATTGGAGACGATAGAGCCCTAATGGAGGCTCCAGGGATGATGCTCAACTGCCTGGAATGGAGGTGTCAGTTTGCTGTCTGGGACTTTGGGTGATTCAGCACCACTTGTTGTTCACTGTCTGGTTTGTAAATTTTTAGCCCAGAGAATATCATGCCATGTCTTCCTGTGAACTTTCCAGGCTTTTAAAATGATCTTTCCTTCTCAGTCCATCCTTGGACCCACTGTAGCCAGCAGAATTCTGCAACTTGAGCTCTAAAGCCCTCTCAGCACATTGAGCATTTGCTTTTGTCTTTCATCCATGTGATTTCTAATTGTTGGAATGTCGAAGTGTTTTGTTTTTTTTTAAAGATTGGCACCTGAGCGAACATCTATTGCCAGTCTTTTTTTTTTCCCTTAATCTCCTCAAAGTCCCCCAGTACATAGTTGTATATTGTAGTTGTAGGTCCTTCTGGCTGTGCTCTGTGGGACCCTGCCTCAGCATGGCTTGATGAGCAGTGTATAGGTCCACGCCCTGGATCTGAACCGGTGAAACCCTGGGCTGCTGAAGCGGAGCACGTGAACTTAACCACTTGGGCACAGGCTGACCCCTGGAATGTCTAATTCTTGTACAAGTTCCAGAGGAGGACTTCCCAGACTTTTAAACCTAAGCCCCCTCTGTAAGCTTGAAATAGCCATGCCCTTCTGTAATATTAGAAATTCAGAATTAAACATCATGCCTAGGAACAATGTAACTGTCAGGAAAAGCACTGCTTTCTCAAGCTACATAAGGGATCATACTCACAGTTGGCTGTGTAAGTGAAGCATGTTTGCCTTTCTGTTTCTACAGTGTGATGCTGAGACTTGCTTGTATTAGTCTGCTGAGGCTGATCCAGGGAGTGAGGGAGGGCTCTGGGTGAGCAAGATGTGCAAACAAGGGCCCACCTTCGGAACGCAGCTTTCCCTTCCTCTACCTCCTGACATTTCCCCAGCAGCTTGATGAAGCTGAACCTTGAAAGTGACTCTCCACAGTGAGCGCATACTCAGATAGAGCTTGCCCACTCTCCCTGCGAGAGTCACCCTAGAGGTAACTCTGGTGTTAGGGGAACACCTCTGGCTTTAGGGGAACTATTAGCCCTGAGGGGAGATCCTTAAGAAATAAGGGACCTAGCTCCTCCCCTCAAGCTGCCTAGAACATAATTGGGGTGACCCAACGTTCATTGAAAGGAGAGCCTCACAATGCTTGTGGTACAGCATGTGAGTCAGCTCCAAGTGACAAGTGTCATAATACTTCAGTAATTCTGTGTCCTGCTCTTCAGCCGAAGAAGAACCAAAGCACTTAAGTAAGCTCATTCATTTGAGGAAATAATCCCTCAGGGGCAGGGGGGCGGCCGGGGCAGACTTATGACCCTTGCAAGCCCCAGCCCACCTTTGGCCTCACTGCTCCGTCTGCCTTTGGCTGGCCTGGGCTGCCCAAGTCTAGTGATGTCAGGAGTTGGGGTGTACATACTCCATGAGGCACAGAAGTCAATCCACTGGGAGCAGGATGAATATATTACATGTTCCTTTTATATTTCTATGAGAGAAACTAAGCTCTTTTATAGTTAATGTATGGATTGACTAGTGTGAAGTGTTCCAAGGGCTGGGTGTTGACACTTGCTACCACCCCAGCCCTTCTAAATTCTCCCCTGTGCTTAGAGCCATAAAACCTGGAAGCAGCATTTTCCACACTCCCTTACCAGAAGCCTGGGGTAGATTCTTCTATGATTGAGAAGGAGGAAGATAAGGAGAAGGAATTTTCCTCCTTTGGCTGCTAAGGACAGGCCTATGGGCCTCAGCAGAAGGCAGATGTACATTTTGCCAGCGACCTCTGCATGTCATCTTGCGATTCACCTACTTCAGTCCTGCAGGAAGCTGAAACTGTTGAGGGAGCTTCCCTGCAACCCTTGAACTCCTGGATCTCTGGAAACTTCCTCCCTCACCTTGTCCCCCTGCCTTCCAGCAGCTATATAAGCTTCTGATTCTGTATGAAACCACTTCCATTCTGAAGATTGAGAATGGCTTGTATGTCCCACTCAAACTCTGACTGGTTGACCACCCTCGGTATGTTGTCCTATAGAGGCTACCCACTGTTCAGAGGAAAGAGTAGACATTCCACAGGGAGGGGCCTTTATATCCTCTAGTTTAAATAAACTAGTACATTTAATCAAATGTAAAACTCCTTTGATTGTAAGATTCGCCATTGTTTTATGAGTCAGATAGGAAAGAAGAATCCCCTATTAAACTATGCCTCACCATCAGTTATAATATGCAACCAATTTCATAGATGTTAGGATATGAAAAAAATGGGTGGCTTAAGACATAAAATGTTAACTCTCAAAAGCTGAACAGGTACCTGTAAAATGTTAATGCAAAGAAACAGAACTAAAGACTAATGACGTGAACGAAGCGAACAGCAAGAAAGCAGCAGAGCTAGTCTGAGCTTTGCAGCAACCACACTGCAAATTAAAACAAAAGCAGTCTGATCAGGTCTGCCAAAAATTCGCAATTATCAAGACTTTGAAATGTGAAAGTATATCCACTATCATAAGGAAAAAGCCTTGTCATGAATGTATGTTTTACCTTTAGGTAGCAGCTAATGCTAGGATGAAGCCATCACATTTAGCAAGACATTTAACAATTTCCTTGCATCTAGCAAGGAAAAAAAAGAGGAAATTGGAACGATAATAGATTAATACAGTCTTAAAAACGTGTCATCCAAATGCCACACATAGACCTTGTTTGGATACTGACTAAAAGAAGCCAACAGTAGAAAGGCATTTATGAGACAATCCAGGAGAGGTGACCATCCAGTGGATATTAGATGTTATTAAGGATATTAAAGAGGTATTCATTTATGACAATGGTGCTAATGGTATTATAATTATGTTTTGAAAGGGGAATGCCCTTATCTCTTAGGGATACATACTGAAGTTTTATAGATGAAATGAGGTGATATCTGGGACTGTTTTGAAATAATCCAGTTGGGAAGAGGGGTATAGATGAAATAGGATTAGTCCTGTGTTATTTGTTGTTGGGTAATGAGGACATGGAAGTTCTTTATACAAATCTCTGTACTCTTATGGATGTCTGAAAATTCCCATAATAAAACATTTAAGAAAAGTAAGTGTCCAGTGGCAGGCCCCATGGCTGAGTGGTTAAGTTTGCACGCTCCACTTCGGTAGCCCAGGGTTTCGCTGGTTCAGATCCAGGGCACGGACTTGGCACCACTCACCAAGCCATGCTGAGGTGGCGTCCCACATAGTACAACCAGAAGGACCTACAGCTAGAACATACAACTATATACTGGGGGGCTTTGGGGAGAAGAAGAAGAAGAAGAAGAAGAAAAGAAGATTGGCAACAGATGTTAGCTCAGGTGCCAATCTTAAAAAGAAAAGTAAGTGTCCAGAACGTGAAGACAAATCTATTTTTTTTCAGAGATGTCTAAATTTAAGCAGCATTCAGTCTATATGGAATTTCAGTGAGTTAATGATAAATATTTAGACATCTTCCTCAAGATTTCTTAATATTAGCTGCTTACCACTGAGAAACACCTGTTCTTCCTGATGTGGTTAAAGAAGGAGACAAGAGTGAAGTTAACGTATATAAAATAATATGGTTTAAAGTGAAAACACATTCCTTGGTCAGCAAATACTATTAGAAGGCATGTAGAAGACACTGTGAAGAACTGAAGAAACAAATAAGATAAATTGCACAATGTGGCAGCTCTGCCATTCTGTTGAATGAAAATATAGATATTTTTCAAACGTCAGTTTATGACGTAATCTCAGGGGGCTTTTCTGGAAGAAGCAATTGTCAGAAAGGAAAGACCCTCATCACATCACTAACACCCCTCCTCAAAAGCTGCCTCTTTACCTCTTGAGCCTCCTGGTAAATTGCTCCAAGTACCAGGCCTGGTTGTTTCAAAGTTGTTAGCACTCTCTCTTAATTTCATTATTCCAGTGATTATTTCTCTAAATATATTTGCTTTTCAGACACAGGGACTTACTTCCTTGTCCGTTCTTTTTCCACACATGTAATCCTCTTACATACACCTGAAAAGCCCCTCATGATTCATTTTGCCAATATACTCCGTTCCCCATGTTTACAGGTCTCTCCCTCCAGGGAGAGTCCACTTAAATGAATATTACTGTGAACGATGGCACTACCAGGTGGGTTTCCATACATCATAAATTTCCTGTTTTAACCTTGATAGTTTGCACACTTTGTAAGAGCACAGCCTGTGCTTTAGTTGCCCTAATTAGTGCTTGACATGGCATTAGCAGTTGACATCACTGTTACATGGAAAGCTAGACTGGGTTTTGGAACTGGAACTTTTGTGCAACACCCTCTCCCAAGTTTTCCTCTTGTTGAAGTGCTGCAGATAAAGTATCTGCAAGGTCAGGGTGTTTGGGGAGGCTCCATGATGTCTTAGGACACCCTAGGCTGTTGGCACTAATAGACCCAAAATATATTGTGTCTCAAATACAGTAGAAGGGTATTTCTTGCTCACAATCCAAAGCAGATGTCCCACTTCCCTGGGGTGATCTGGGGACCCAGGCTCCTTCCATCTTGTCCCTCCACCTTCCTCTAGGGCCTTGGGATCCTCTGATTCCAGGTGGCAGGGGAAATGGCACACATCACTTCTGTTCCCATTCCATTGACTAGGGCTCAGTCACATGGCCACACCAGACTGTAATGGTGACCAGAAAAGTAGTCTGTGGGTCCAGGAAGACAAGAAAATGGCTCTTTGGGAAACAGCAGTCTTGATCATACATGGTGATCCTAATAGCAAAACATAGCACGTTAATACCTCCTTGAAATGTCGATTTCCCTTTTATTCTCCATCCCCCCATTACATTCAACACACGTGGCTGCTCTAATCCTCCCTCCCTGCTTTATTTCTCCACAGCACTTAAACTTGGGGTTGGTTGTATTATTGTTCCCAATCCTTGACTCTTCTCTTCCCTTCCGTGTCAAAGCATCTTGCGTCCCCTCCATTCCCAAGGGACTTGCAGTTCCTCCTTGAAGGCAAAATCTACTGCCCACCCCTTTTTGGCCCTGAACCCTGCTTGGGCCAACAGGACGTAAGAGGACCTGGAACACATCACATGCCAGCAGAAGCTTTACAGTGGCTTCTTGAGCATCTCTCTCTCATTTGTTCCCCTCTGCTATGAGCACGGAGTGTACCACATAGGGGCTGCTCCTTCAGACTGGGTTCTGGAGCGAGAAGGCCTGTGAGGCTGGGCCAAGCCATCTCACCGCTTTCTACAGTGTATGTGAGGAGGAAGTCGATGTGTGTGGTTGTAAAGGACTGGGTTTTGGTGACTTAGGACCACAGCTCAAAAATATGGCACAGCGTAGCGTATGCACTTCCTGACATTGTTTATTTGTACGTTGGATGCTTCCCCACTGGAATGAACCCTTCACAAGGGCAGTGAGTCTCACTAGCTTGTTTCCTACTATCCTCAGTGTCTAGATGGGCACCCAGCACAGAGTAGGGCTCAAATATTTGTTGACTGAATCATACTCCTGGGAATCAAATTTAGCTTGATGTTTTTTGGTATCAAATTCATCCTGAGCCTTTCCACAAGTATGAGAGTTAATGCCATAAATTGCCATTTGGCCTTTAGATTATTTTCCGGTTGGTTTTACATACACACCCCAAGCATTGAAACTAGAGAAAGAAAGAGTGAATTATTAGAGAACAGTGTGGCTCTGATGAGAATTAAAAACTGTAAAATTCCCAACCTGTCATCTGTTTTAACATGACATCTTGCTGGTAGCCACTGAATCGCTCATTCTTGGCTTCTCACTATTTACCTGTAAAAAAATGAAAATGATGAAAGTGCCTGGTACCTCAGAAAACTAAGATGGGCAGGCTAGCTTTTGCTAGAGGTTTGGGAAATATTCCTCCTAACTCTAAGGTCCCTGAAGTTGGAGTGAGAAATACCCATGCCGTCAATTTTAAGATGTACTTTTTCCCCATGCATGAACATATCTGCTTTCTGGGGGGGTTTACAGTCCAGGGCGTCTTCAGATTCTGTGCAGTACGGTCACGCTGGGCTTGGCCGTGCCCCACCTCTTGCTTTTTCATCCAGCCTACGTCAATTCCAAATCACGCAGCAAACCGTAGGGAAGGGGGCAGAGGAGACAGATGCTGTTCTTGGAGGTGGGTTTGTGTGTCTTGCACCTGGATCCCACAGGCCCAGCACTATAGGTGGGAGCTGAAACAAGAAGGGCGCTGTAGGAGCACATGCTGGGAATAGTATTTGTTTTTTAATGTATTTTAAAAAGTGGAGGTAGGCGAAAGTGCCCCAGAAAAGTACAAAATAATTGGCAGGCAACTGAGTATATATGAGTAAACCAGATAGGCGAGATCCCTGATCTTAGTCAACTTACTATCTATCTGGGAATGTGGCAAATGTCAAGTAGCCATAGAGGTACACCAGATGACCTTTACCTGGTGGAGAGGATCACGAGCAACTTGCCTGAGGAAGTGTCGTTTCAGCCAAGACCAGAAGGGTGATGCAGGCCAGGGATGAAGGGAGGTGTGCGTAGTTTAAGGCCGAGGACACTGAGCGGGGGTGAGCATCTATGAGTACATGCCAGTGGCTCTTCTAGAAGATTTGTGGGTTTCTTTTTAAGACGTCATAAATATATCTGGCCATCATTTTACTGAAAACCTTAATCTTTTTCCTTCATGTTAAATCAGTTGTTCCCACGTCATTTACTGAACAATCCATCTTTCCTCAAATAGTAAAAAAAAAGAAAAAAAAATCACATTTATCATATGTTACATCCTTAAAGATAAATGTTAAGAAAACATGAAAATGTTCAACTTGACTGGTAATTAAACAAGTACAAATCAAAACAGGATGCATGTTATCCTTCACCTTTTATCAAATTAGCAAAGGTCAAAAACAATAGTAAGTATTCATGGTGATGAGAAGTAAATTTGCTACAAACTGTCCAGAGGGCAGTTTGAAAACATATCTAAGGCCTGAACAGGTCCACAAGAAGGGAACTTTCAAAATTAAGTGGAGGAGATTTATTTACACGGAAAGACATTCATGATATGTTGCTCAAAGTCAGTCACAGAAGCAGATGTGTAGCATGACTTCTCTAGAGGATTCTATTGTGTTTGTGCATTTGTGTATGCATTTACATGTCTAGGAGCTGGTTTGGAAGATAATATACAAACGTTTACAGTGAGCATCTCTGGATGGGTGGGCTTCTGGATATGTTTCACTTCATTTTGCTTATCTTTACTTATTTTTCTGCCATGTATTGCTTTTATAATAATTGTTTAATTACAAAAACACAGGCCATATCATGTTCAAATCACTGCTCAAGATAAAAGGAAAACACATTGCCATTTAGTGGGTGGTAGAAACAGCAAAAACATAAAAAGTGCATAACATACGTCAGAAGACCAAGTTAACTTGATAACTATGTGTAAATATATCGAACAGATTCAAGGATTTATTTGAAAAACAATCATATGCTTTTGCCTACCTTTAAACATTAAAACTAAAGTACTGGACAGGAATTGCTCTGCAAATAAAAAGTAGGCCACGGTGATAATACTGATCCTAGCAAGGTACAATCACAGGCAAGAAGCAGTCAGTGCATCAGGAGTCGTCACATTGGTAAGAGGGACAAGTACAGGGAAGACAGTGTGTGCACTAGTGTATGATCAATTACACAGAATCACAAAGTAGAAGCAAAACCAGATAGACCATATGAATAGTTTAATAGAAATGCAGTAGAAAAAAAGACTTTATTGTACCTTTCAGCCTTTGACATAAGTAGTCGTGTGTGTGTGTGTGTGTGTGTGTGTGTGTGTGCATGTGTGTTTCTGTGTGTGGGACTAGGATTTGAAGATGTAACTATGAGCTGTCAAGACTTAAGACCAGTTTTAACAAAGCTGTCCTATGTCCTACAGACAATTTATATCTTATGTCTCCAAACCAATTGTTGCATGATTCCATTTTTATTGAGCAAGCTAATATTTTTCTTTCTGACTCTGGGGCCACCTTTTTCATGCTTTGGTATTGGAATTTAAAAATAAAAATATAGAAGGTCGAGTTGTGCTTGGTGTTTGTTCTCCTATAAAACACCTGTTTCCATCAGCAAACACTGGCTCTATCAAACACTCCCTTCTTTTTAAAGAGCTTTGTTATAGCACGTTTCAAGCACCTGCAAAAACAGAATAGCAAAGGAAGCCCCGTCACCCAACTTCAATAATTATCAGCTCACGACCTGTCTTGTTTCATCCACACTCGCACCCACATCTCATCTCCCATTTCCTTGTTGTTTTGAAGCAAATCTGATATATCACTTAATCTATAAATAGATCATTTCGTATATCTAAAAGATAAAAGAATCTTTGAAAAAAGTAACCATACATTATCACACTTTGAAAATTAATAGTTCGTTTCTAACAGCATTCTCTAATAAAAGGAACCAGAGCTCCTTGGAGAAATGACTGATTCTAGGACTGGGACAGGGAACAAACATGAGTCTAGAGTATCTTGTAGTGTCAGAAGGGTATCTTCAGAAAAGCACAATGATGAGCTGTGTCAAAGCGACATAGGAGCCAACTGAAAAAGCTCCCAATGACCAAATCTGGAATGATTTTGAGCAACAAAATAAAGTAGGACTGGATTATAACCCAAAGCATAAAATAGATATCCTTGAGTCCATACTGCTGTCAACAAATGATTAAGTGAACAAATGGGGAGAATGGACAAATCTGTGCAGAAGAATCCCAAATGATGTAGCTACTCACCCTCGAGGAGGGGGCGCATTACTCCAGTCCTCAGGTGTGGGCCGTGCATACAGACTTCCTCCCAAAGAGGACAGTGTGGAAAGGGGGGAAAGGGGCTTTGCAGTGGAGAGACCTGACAAACACTACCTCAGCCAGGTGACCAAGGTCAACAGCAACAGTGAGAAGTCATGTTGACAGCACGTGTCATTGACAGGATGTGATGAGAAGGGCACTTCGCCTCTGTGGTCTTCCTCCCCAAAACCCATAACCCCAGTCTCATCATGAGGAAAATCATCAGAAAAATCCCAATTGTGGAACAGTCTACAAAATACTGACCAGTACTCCTCAAAACTGCCAAGGTCATCAAATACAAGGAAAGTCTGAGAAACTGTCACCGACTAGAGAAGCCCAAGGAGACGTGATGACTGAACATAATAGGGGATCCTGGAGCAGAAAAAGGTAAAAAGTAAGGAAATCTGAATACAGTATGGGCTTTAGTTAATAATAATGTGTCAGCATTGATCCATTAGCTGCGGCAAATGTACCATAATATAAGATACTAACAGTAGGGGGAATAATCTCTCTACTATCTTAGCAACTTTTCTGTAAATCTAAAACTATTCTAAAATTAAAAATTTATTAAAACATAACAATTCCTTAATATCATCATACATTCATGCAGCATTCAAATTTCTAATCATCTCAAGTACTAAACTTCTTTTTTACAGTTTATCTTCTTTTAATTATCTGTTACAGAGCTGTCCAGTAGAAATATAATTCAAGCCATACATGTAATTTTAAATTTCCCACTAGCCACATTAAAAAGTAGAAATGAACAGGTGATATCAATTTCAATAATAATATTTAACCTAGTATATCCAAACTATTATCATTTCACCATGTAATTCATATGAAATTAGTAGAGAGAGAGTTTACATTCTTTTTGTGTGATGTCTTTAAAGTCCAATGTGTATTTTGCACCTAGAGCACATCTCATTTCAGCCTGGCCCCATCCAAGTGCTCAACAGCCATGTGTGGCTGCAGTATTGAAAGGCCCAGTCCGACAGATCAAAGGTGGGTCTCCAAGTGGGTCCCCTGACCAGCAGCATCAGCCTCACCTGGGAACTTGTTAGAAATGCAAATTCTCAGGCCCACCCCAGACCTGCTGAATCAGAAAGTGGGAGTGGGAGTGGGGCCCCACAATCTGTGTTTTAACAAGCTCTCCAGGTGGTTCTGGTGCACTCTGAAGTTTGAGAACCATCACTGGGTGTTAGAAGACAAACTATTTAAATGCCGGTCTGAAGCAACCAATGAGTTACTAGAGATGAAAGGACATGTCTCTATCTTCTAGAAGAAGGGCCACATGGAATAGAGAGGCAGAGAGGATGCTTTTTTACGGAGGAAGTAGGCTTTGGCCTAGTGGGGATGGGAGAAGGCTTTGTAATCATCACAAAAATGAATGTGAACGAGAAAGGAAACAGGAGCCACATAGGAAGTGGCGCGTGTGCGGAAAGATCCATCCTCCCCAGCCCCTTGTCCGGGAGCCCAGAGAGTGGCATGGGCTTGGAGGAGGGAGGGGGAGGGGGCCTGGAGGACCAGGAGGAAGAGCTGGTTGGCCCAGAGGCTGCAGAACAGGCGTGTGGCCCTTCCAGAGAGCTGCATGGAAGCCAGGTCCCCGCATGGGAGAAGTCTTGTCAGGAGAGTGGATTTTCCATCCACTGCCACCTGTGGCACACCCACAATCCATCAGGACACACTCACCTGAGCCCCAAGCTGCCCGTGTTAACCCTCCCACTTTCTCAATAGCCCAGGACGCTAAACAAATCAACAGGCAAACAGCCTGGAGGGGATAGGGTGGCGTGCAGAGGAAAGCAAGGAGTGGTGAAATGCCTTCCTCCTCTCCTTCAGTTGTTATTGTAGTGGGTCAGGATACGGGCTCGGGTACTTTAACAGAAAGACCTCAAAGCCCAGGAGCTTCAGAAAGATAGAAATTTAGTTCTCATTTACTCTCATGTTGGAAGTTTGAAGGTGCTCCATATATATCAGACATCCATACTCCTTCCATCTTGTTCTGCTTTCCTCAGCATGTGCCTTCCACCTCGTCACCTGATGTGGCTGCTCTAGCTCCTGCCTTCACATTCAGCCACTCTGGGGAGTCTTTTAATAGGTGGCCACACGCCCAGCCATAAGGCTCTTACTCTAAGAACAGGAGAACTGATTTTTTAAACAACTAGCATTCTCTGTCTTATACATATATTTGATCATCATTCACATAGAGATGAAAGTCAAATTTTATGTGTCAGTAAGATAGCAAATGTGACAGGAACAAAGTCTATGACTGAGTCTGTGGCATAGCAGGCTGTGGGCAGATGTGCGGCAGTGAGAGCTGGAAAGAACAAGGGAATTTTAGAGGAGGTACAATTTATGATTGGTGGCTCCTTCGATGATAACGTAAAAACAAGTGAATATTAGAATTTGTTTTCAACTATTTTTGGTTACTGACCTGTTTATTTGAAAGCCTCACCAGGCTAAGACTGGACATAATTTTGGGTTAAAATTGAAATGAGAGGAGCAGAGTGAAAGGGAGCAAATCTTGGGGGAATTTTGATACTCCAGGAGTGCCTCTGGCAGTGGTATGAGTGGAGTACAGAAGGGATGAGAGATGCCTCAGAATCACAGTCACATCTTCCTTCTCCCATTCCCCTGCTGCCCGAGCCCTGGACCACAGCAGCACCCCTCAATGGTCTCCGTTCGTTCTTAAACATTGCAGTCCAATCTCCATACAGCAGCCCAAGTGATTTAAATATATATATATATAAAATATCATCTCAAAACTCTGTCTTCCAGTGGCTTCGTTTTGTGCTTAGAGTAAAATTCCAGATCCCTCCCCATGGCCTACAAGACTCTGCATGATCTGACCCTGCCCACAACTTTCTTCTTACTGTGATCTATCTATAGCACCCGATCTGATCCTTTGTATCTCTCTCTGTCTTACTGTGATCCACACCCACGCATGATCTGGCCACTGTCTATTTCTTGCTGTCTTCTTAGGATCCATACCCACACATGGTCTGTTCCTGCCCACTTCTTCCTCTCCTGTTATAATCCATACTCACACATGATCTGGCACATCTCTCCCTGTCTTATGAGCCATACCCACACATGGTCTGTTCTTGCCCATCTCTTTCTGTCTTCTATGATCCCAAACCACACATAATATGGCCCCTGACCATCACTTTATGTCTACTATGATCTGTACCTATGCAAGATATGTCCCTGGTCATCTCTATCTTCCTGTTACCCACACCTAACCTCCTCAGGTCCTGCCCGTGAACCCAAACATGGTCCCAGTCATGATCTGGTCCTCTTTTGTCTGTGATCCATATCCAGACATGATATGGCCCCTGACCATCTCTTCCTGTTCTGTTATGATCCTGAGCCGTCAAAGATCTGGCTCTGCCCATTTATTTCTGTCCTGATATGGTCCAGACTCATAAATGACCTGGCCCTGCCCATCTCTTCCTGTGATCCACACCCACACGTGATCTTGTCCCTGTCCACCTCTTTCTTTGTTCCAGTGATACATGTGCACACACGATCTGGTGCTGCACATTTTTTTTCTTTGTTTGTGATCCATACACATACATTATCTGTTCCTGCTCATTTCTTTGTGTCTTGCTGTGATCCATATACACATGCTATCTGGCCTCCCCATCTCTTTGTCTTCTTGATAGCCATATGACACAGGATCTGGTCTCTGCCCATCTCTTTCTGTCTTATTATGACCCATAACCCCACATGATTTGATGCCTGCCCATCTCTTTCTGTCCTATTCTGGCCCATATCCATACATAATGTGGGCCCGAACATCTCTTTCTGCCTTGTTATAAATTGAAACTCGCACACAAACTTGCCCCTGTTCCCCTCTTTCTTTCTATGATCCACACACACGTTACCTTGTCCAGTCGGGGGAAAGGGCCTGGGGTTCCTGGTGTGTAGGCAGAGCGCTTGACCTCAGGCACAAGGAGCCCTTCTGTTCTACCCACAAGAAGGCAGAGGAGCCTGGCGGACTGATGTTTGGAGAAGGACTTGCCCAGAGGGAGAGTTAGAGGCAGGAGAACTGGCTGGGGTGGAACTCACTTGTGATGGCCTCAGGCTCGGTGAGCGGGGGGAGCTTGATTGGTTCCCAGTGGAGCAGTGGGATTCAAGAGAGCAGTAGAGATGGAGACAGTTAGAAAGAGCCGCTGGGCCAGACAGGGGAGGGTCCAGTTGTCATCGGCCTGTCTTTGCAGTGGGATAAGTCACGGAGCTTGAAGGGACGGCTCAGAGGCTTCTGGAGCAATCCTCGGAACACGCAGGGTAACAAGGCAGCCACCAGTGGGGGCTCAGTTCTCGGAAGCTGTGGAGTTGAGAGTCAGGATGGGGGCGCACCTTGGGGAAGGGTCACTACATAGACTCCAGTGCTAATGTGCTCATGTTACAAAACCACTCCCAAATCCAAAAGTTAACAGGAGAGGACTGCATTAAACGGAAAGAGACCTTCCTCACTCTTCCTGAGCCCCAGTGGACTCTCGAGTGTTCCATTGCGGGGAGTCCTGGTGTGGAGGTCTGTGCAGGCCGCTGGGTGTGCTGGGGCCCAACGTCCTCAGGGCAGGCCCCACCCTGCTTTACCCTGTCCACAATGGTTCCTGGGCGTTTTTCCTGTCTCTCCTCTTGGAGCATCTCCTTGGCCCAAGTGCATTGGAGTCTTTCCAGGTTGTGTTCCAGAAGTCTGAGAAAGACCTACCCAAGGGACTCAGGGCCACACCCGCCTCTCCATTTCTCTCTGTGTGACTTTGGTTACATTGCTTCAGCTCTCAGAGACGAGGAGCCCCCCTTCCCCCTAGGGCTGTGAGAATTCGGGGAGATGGAGGATGAGAAGCAGCTTGACACAATAAGTGCTGAAACTGCCCCTTCCCTTATTCCTGCAGTGCCCCTCCCCTCAGTCCCTGCTGCTCTCTTTGCCATATCCTGTTCACAGCTCCCCCCGATTGTACTGGAGCCCCAGCAAGCAGCTGTGTGGCTTTCAGATTAAAGAAGACTTTAAATTTGTTCTTCACATAAACCTCAGACTAGGTTCTGGAGTCACTAGCAATGCATAAGCTGTGCAGTCTTGGTCTCTGTTTCCCTTTCTATGAAGGATTACATCCATCAGTATAGACTGGCTTCACACAGCATCCTGGGGTAGGACGATCACTTTTTCCTGACAGTGAAGGCAGCGTAATTATTGGCCTCTGTCCCCATTCTGTTCACTTCATCCCGGGGCAAGTGGGGGATTTTTCTGATCAGTGATTTGGGGAAGAATAACTGGCTATGTTCTATCGGTGCTGTCTTCTTCCCCTTGGGAGAAAGACTGCTGGCAGGGTGGGATTTCTGTGTGGATGAGTCCAACTAATGTTGGATTCGACCTGCATGCTCCCTGGGTGCTCAAAGCAAGCTGTGTCCTCCGACTTAGCTCTAGTAGGAGAAAGATGTTATTTAGCCTCCATCTTTACTCTTTTATTTCTTAACTTTTCAGAACCTGGGAGCAGGGAAAAGAGGGGTGATATTTACTGGAGTACCCTTGGAAATCTCAATATGCAGCATTAGTAGGTATCTAATCTCTCTCTCCCTCTGTCTCTCACACACCTAGTCAGTTATCAGGTTCTGTTGCTTCCTTCTCCAGTACACAGCTGATTCTGTCCGCCCCTTTTGGCATCATCTCTTGCTGCATCATTTTAGAGACACTAGTTACCTTTGTTCATGATCAGTAATTCCTGTCTTCTCCAGGACGTTATGCACCATGAATCTAAAATAAATTTTTATGTCAACTAAATACATATTCAAAATTGTGGCCTTCAGAACTCTAATACAATTCTCTCTTACCTGGCTAATCTCATTTCTTGCTATGTCCTAGCCCACACATTTCATACCAGCCAAGTTATCTTCACACCGCTTTCATTTTCTATACTCAGGTCTTTCTCCTGCCCCATTAAATTCATAAACCCCGTTAGAAATACTTAAAGCAGCTCTTTTCTCCTCACTAGTGAAGATGTGCCCATGATCCCTGTTCCCTGGTACCCACACCCTTGTGTAATCCCCTCCCACTGAATGTGGCTGGACTTCCTTCCTTCTAATAAACAGAATGCAGGAGAAGTGATGAGATGTCAATTCTTAGATCAGATTGAAAAGACTATGGCTTCTGTCTTAGGCAACGTTTCAAATTGCTCTCTCCAGGGGAAGCCAGCTGCCACATCATGAGGCAGCCCTTGAAGGGTTTCGTGTGTGAAGGCCAAGGACTGCCAACAACTTTGTGAGTGAGCTGGGAACTGGATTCCCACTTCACCCCCATCGAGCCTTCAGATGAGATCACAGCCCCAACTGACAGCTTGACTGCAACTTCATGAGAGACCTTGAGATAGGGGCAACCAGCTAAGTCACTCCTAAATTCCTGACCCACAGAAAACATGAGCTAACAGATGTCTGTTGTTACACAGCAATCTATATCTAAAACAACGGTTTCTACCTTTTCTGCCCTGTTTTCAAAGGCAAAAGTTTTGTTTGAAAGTTCTATTTTCCACAAATCTCACTCCCAAGCCATTCTCCCCCTGCTTCCCTCCTTCTCCACTGATAATGACCACAAAACCTGGTGGAAAGCTGTCTGTTGCCTATGGTGTATCAAAAATTCTTATTAGCTGGTTTCTGTTTAAAGTCCTGATCTCTTAAATCTGAACTGTGAAAAATCTTTGCCCAAAGTCCCAGTGAGATTTTGAAGGAGTGAATGCTCTTCCCCAAAAAGGAAAATATGCAAAGTTTCTTCTTGGCACATGAAATATTTGATATGTGCAACCTGCTCTTGTAGTTATTTTTAGATCTTCTCTCTGACGGAGTGCCTGGGTCTTGTTTTCACTTGTCTTTCAATGTTTGTGTATGACTGAATGAGGTCAACTCCCAGGAAGAATAAGGGGTTCCTGCATATGCTTTATGGGGAAGTTATGTATGTACATGTAGATTTATTGCTTCTTCTTTTAAGTTTTTCCCTTTTATTCTTTTAAAAATATTTTGCTGTTTGCTTTTCCTATGCATGAGTATATATCTCATTTCTATACGGAATAATCAGCACATGAGTGTCACCATTTAGAAATATTCATTGAGTGAGGATTACTGGTTTATAATGCTGTATCTTGTTTGTTAATTTATGTATCAATATGTTCTAGCAATTAGCATGGATTCTGGTGAAATCAATAGTAATGCTTCTGTTAGAAAAAGTGCAGGTACACAGGAAAGACTCTGGTCAGAAAAGAGTGCCCTGATGCAATTCCTTCTTGAAATGCCCAAGTTTGTCAGTGACATATGGATGAGCCTCTCTCCATCAGGGGACTGTGGAGAGGCACTGGCCAGGCTGGGGAATGGTGACAATCAGCACTGAGTTCCACTCCAGACAATGCCAGATGTTTGTATTACCTGCTAAATAGATACACTCTCGACAATAGTGCAAAGGATTTTAAGCTTTATTATTATGTGATAATAAGTAAACTGCCTGACTAAGATGTGATTTGGTCACTATGCTTATATTGATCAGGATAAACTATGCTATGCCACAGTAACAAACAAACCCTGAAATCCGAGTGGCTTTGCTTTTTCTCCCAGGCAAAGTCTGATTCTCCATAGCTCCTGCTTCTTTATTACGGCTCTGCTCACGTAACACATGGACTCCAAGAATCTTTTTTGTTGCCTTGGTCCGGAGGTGACAAGTGGCACTTCCACTCAGAGCCCACTGGTAGAACTAGTCACGTGGCCCTGCTTAAGTGCAAGAGAGCTGGGTAGAGTGGTTTTCCCAAGAAGAGGAAGAAGAAAATGGACGATTTGGTGAACACATAGCATTGTTTCTACCACAAAGCTTTAAACATTTTTTCAGGCTAAAATGATTGCAGACATGCTTTTGGGCTGGGCCAGGTTGGTGGCCTAACTGTGAGAAGCTGGCTGGGTGTAGTGCACAGGTGTGCACAGGTGACTTGAGGGGACTGGGTCTGGCTGAAGCCCACCTGTTGCTCCTAAGGGAGGTAGTAATCCTTGCAGTTATCGCCATGCAAGATTTTGAGTGTTATGTTACAGATCTTCCAATTTTTCAAAAGTAAGTAGCAATGTAGATTTTAATGTGAAGTCTCCAAATTTTAAAATGCAGGCTTAAGTATATGAAAACACAAACCAAACAAAACATGCTTGCAGGCCTAATCTGACCTATGTGCTGTCAATGTAAGATCATAGCTCTGGCCTAGGAACTGGGATCTTGAAGGGCCCTTCATTTATCTGTGAGGTAGAGCTAACCCCAAATTTCTAAGAAGAATCTTGGCCCTGCCTGTGAACATTTCCTCAGTCCACCTTGGTTCAGGTTCAAATCCTTCCTTGTGCTACCCCTTGCTCAGCTGACTGCTGGAGCACTTGGGGCCACACTTAAAGGAAAACAGATTCCCTGCATTCCAGGACATTGCCAGGCTGTGTAATCTTGAGGCATTTGGGAAACCACAAAATGTTGAGAGAGACTGAAACATGGAATGGGTACTAGGGAATCATTATGAACTTGGAGAGCTGGAACAGGAAGGCCCTTGAGTCAGCTTTGGATGGGATCCCAAGGGCTGTGGGAAGCACTTAAAGGATTATAAATGGCAATGGTGGGGGGGCGGTCACTCAACCAGAACCAGACCCGAATTCTGGACAGAACATTCTGGCAGCTATTGGGGGTGGGGAGGAGAGCTCTCAGCAGGCAGAACCGATGGTCCACTATGCACAGTAGCCTCGATGTAGTCCCATCCAGGTATTTTCCTCAGGGCAACTCCAGCGATTTCATAAAACCTTTTTTGGGGTTGTTCTCAGAAGACTAGGTGTCCCTCTGAGGGTGGCCTGAGTTGTTGGGTTAATTATAGGCAGCAGTCGAGCTCAACCACCTTCCTCTTTAAAATGGTAGAAGTAGTTATGTACTTTAAAGACTTCCCGACGTCTTGGAAGCCCAGCTTTTTGCAGGGGTCTTCGATGAACTCTCCCGCAGAGGTTTTTAATGACTGTCTCTCCCGTTTGCTTTTTCAGCATTAAAATGTCAGGTTAAGAATACAAGAAGGCATGATTCAATATATAGAAAACCCTAAAGAATCCACCAAAAAACTATTAGAAATAATTAATGAATATAATAAAGTTGCAAGGTACAAAATCAACATATAAAAATCAGTTTCTATACACTAACAACAAACTAGCAGAAAGAGAACTCGAGAACACAATCCCATTTACAATCACAACAAAAAGAATAAAATACACGGGGATAAATTTAACCAGGAGGTGAAAGACCTATACACTGAAAATTGAGACATTATTGAAAGAAACTGAAGAAGACATAAAAAAATGGAAAGATATTCTGTGCTCGTGAATTGGAAGAATAAATATAATTAGAATGTCCATATTTACCTAAAGCAATCTACAGATTCACTGCAATCCCAATCAGAATCCCAATGACATTTTTGACAGAAATAGAGCAAAGAATCCTAAAATTTATGGGGAACAAGAAAAGACCTCGAATACCTAAAGTAATCCTGAGAGAAAAGAACAAAGCTGGAGGCATCACAATCCCTGACTTCAAAATATACTACAAAGCTATGGTAATCAAAACAGTGTGGTACTGGCACAAAAACAGACACACAGATCAATGGAACAGAATCGAGAGCCCAGAAATAAGCCCACACATCTATGGACAGCTAATCTTCGACAAAGGAGCCAAGAACATAACAACAGAGAAAGGAACATCTCTTCAAGAAATGGTGTTGGGAAAATCAGACAGCCACACATAAAAGAATGAAAGTAGACAACCATCTTACACCATACACAAAAATTAACTCAAAATATATTAAACATTTGAATGTAAGACCTGAAACCATAAAAGTTCTAGGAAAAACATAGGCAGTACACTCTTTGACATCAGTCTTGGCAGTATCTTTTTTTAAAAGATTTCATTTTTTTTCCTTTTTCTCCCCAAAGCCCCCCGGTACATAGTTTTATATTCTTTTTGAATACCATGTCTCCTCAGGCAAGGGAAACAAAAGAAAAAATAAACAAACGGGACTACATCAGACTAAAAAGCATCTTCACGGCAAAATAAAACATCAACAAAGTGAAAAGACAACTCACCAACTGGGAGAAAATATTTGCAAATCATACATCTGACAAGGGGTTAATTTCCAAAATATATGAAAAACTCATACATCTCAACAACAAAAAAAGAACAACTGAGTCAAAAAATGGGCAGAGGATCTGAAGAAACATTTTTCCAAAGAAGATACACAGATGGCCAACAGGCACATGAAAGGATGTTCAACATCATTAACTATCAGGGAAATGCAAATCAAAGCTACAATGAGATATCACCTCACTCTGGTCAGAATGGATATAATTAAGGCTATAATTAACAAGACGGGAAACAATGAGTGTTGGAGAGGATGTGGAGAGAAGGGAACCCTCGTACACTGCTTGTGGGAGAGCAAACTGGTGCAGCCACTATAGAAAACAGTATGGAGATTTCTCAAAAAATTAAAAATAGAACTACCATATGACCCAGCTATTCTACTTCTGGATATGTATCCAAAGAACATGAAGACACTAATTTGAAAAGATATATGCACCCCTAGGATCATCGCAGCATTATTCACAATAGCCAAGATGTGGAAGCAACTCAAGTGCCCATCAGCTGATGATTGGATGAAGAAGATGTGGTACACACACACATACACACACACACACACACACACACACACACACACACAATGGAATACTATTCAGCCATAAAAAAGACAAAGTTGTGCCATTTGTGACAACATGGATTGACCTTGAGGGTATTATGCTAAGCAAAGTCAGTCAGACAGAAAAAGAAAAATACCATATGATTTCACTCCTATGTGGAAAATACACAAATAAACGCACACATAGATACAGAAAACAGATTGGTGGTTACCAGAGGGGAAGGGGTGGGGGAGGGCAAAAGGCACAATATGTATGGTAATGGATGGAAACTAGACTTTTGGTGGTGAACACGATACAGTCCATACAGAAGCCGAAATATAATGACGTGCGCCTGAAATTTACACAATGTTATAAACCAATGTGACCTCAATAGTTTTACAAAAAGAATACAGGAAGGCAACCAGAAGCTTTGACTGCTTGCGATCTGAATTACAGTCTGCAGACTCCCTGTGCATCATGGTGAGGAGCAGAAAGTTCTGGGCCCGGTGGGGAGGACCTCGTGTGCAGCAGCCGAACCAGTGATGCGCTGTGGATGGACGGATGGGTCTCCCCACCCAACCCAGGTGCTGAGCAGCCACGCACCGTGCCCAGGAAACGATGGGGCACTTGCGTCACCACCAGAGAGAAGGCAAGTGAGGAGAGGTCCTGAGTTCTGCACCTGGCAGCCACGCGGCCAATGGGGCGGGACAAGGTGTCACCCCTGGCCACACTGCTTCCCGGAGCTGGGCTGCCCTGCTGCCCCCACCCCCTGGGGGTCTCGGGCCAAGAGTCAGCCTGGGAGACAGACTAGCTGTGGGTCAGACTTATCTTGCCCAAAGCCACCTCCTCACAGGTCACACAATGGGAAGGTGTTAGCTTTTATTTGCACCGTCTCCTTCCGAGTTCCTTTTTTGTTCTCTGCCCCCATCGCCTCTGTCTCTCACACATTCTCTCTGTCTCTCCTTGTCTGTCACACATATGCGCACATGCCTGTTTTAATGAGCCAATGAGATCCAGCTTTACGAGCACAAGGATGCAGCCTGGTGCTCTGTGCCTCTTCTGGGCCTTTCCCTGTCTTTACAAAGAAAACATAGGTTCCTCCAACTTGCTCCTGCGTTCTTGCCCGCTCCCCTGCCCACCCCGCACTGAGAAGGGTTCTTAATGCCTTGGAGCCATGACCACTCACAGTGCCTTGTGACGTCCACTCCCCAGGTGGCAGTAGTTTTAATGGAGTCGAAGAGAAACCATCAGCATGTGCTGCATACAAGAAGGGTCATGCTGTTCTGTGAGAATGCTGAATCTGTCCTGGGCCTTGTGGGCAGGGGGTGGCAGAGCTGTCATCTGCATTGAAAGTCACTTCACACCCTCTTCTCGCCTGCACCATGGGCGCAACCTGCTTGCTTCCATCTGCACATAAACCAGGTTGATGGCATGAACCTGCCTGGAGTACAGAGCAGCGCACCTCAGCCTGATGCCCATGAGAATGCTCTGGAACTTTTCAATCCCAGCATCCGGCCACCCCTGACCAGTGACATGGGGACCTCTGGGGCTCAGGCCTGGCCAGCAGGAGTTTTTACGGTTCCGCTGGTGATTCCGGGTGCAGCCAGGGTCGGGAACAGGCGCCTAGAAGCACGACCAATGCCAGTTGTGACGCGGGTGGGCCCCTTGCCTGCTCTCCCTCGAGGGCAGTGGCTGGAGTCTAGGCCTGGGCCTCACCAGCTCGCCTGCCCTCCTCTTCCAGCTCCCTTGGGGACCACACCTTCCGTACTTCCCTCTGTTGCATCTAAGAACCCCACCAACCTTGCCCTGCTCCAGTTTTCTGGTCCCCACAGACGTGGAGGTGGTTGCTTCAGGTCCATACTCGCTGCAGCTTGTATTGCAGCCTGTGAGGGAAGCTGGAAAGGCATGGGCCTGCGAGCCTCTCTCCCTGGCTTTGCAGGAAAAGTTTTCCGTTCCTAGGGTGAGAAGGCTCCTTCCTGAAAACTTAGGCCCTCGAGGATTTCTGATCTGGATCCTTCCCTCGGGTGTCCTAAGATGCTCACAGACTAGCCTCCTTCAGAGGACCAAGGTCACCAGCAAGCTGCCTGTGTCAGGACCACTATGTGCAGGAGTGCCCTGTGGTTGCCACCGCGGCTGGCAGCAGAGGGCACTGTCGCCCCAGCTCGGATGGAGTGGGTCCAGGGTGGTTTCTCTCTAGCAGGCCAGTGGAGAAGCAGTGGCTGTTCTGATTTTTTTGAAAATTCCTTTGCTACAAAGGCTCCTCTTCCCATCGCAGAGAGGTCAGCAGCTCCTACACAGGATGAGCAAGGGATTCCTTTTCTACACTCACCCCACAAACCCTTTTCTGTAGTTATTTCAAATACAGTTGGCCCCTATCTACCTGGTAGCTGTGGTCCTGAGAGGTCACTCACATGCCAGATAGTGTTTAAAGGGTACTCAAGAAAGCTCTCTCATTGCAAAAAGAAACTGCTGTTATCTCTTGTAAAGCAAATTTATATTTCTAATTCAAATAAAGGTTTATCTGCTCCAAGACATCAGACATTTATAATAAGGGTTTGATAAAAGAGAATAAAGCTCTATCTGTTTACCTTGGAGGAAGGCTCCATCGGCCCTGCTCACCAGGTTGCACAGCCCCACGGGCTACAACAGAGCTGCCCCTGGGGCTTGGCTTTCGATGGACCCTGGGGCTGGGCAGTGGTGTGTGGACAGGGTCTGTCTCTGGGGGCCCCCTGAGAGCCCCATGCCCCACCTGGGGGCCTATCTGCTGTGGGAGAGGAAGGGAATGGTGGCCCATGTGAGCCTCCTACTTGCAGGCTCTGGGCTATGCGTTATGTCATCATTCTCAGAGAAAGGCAGCAGAGTCATGGATTCACAGATGAGGAACGCAAAGCGAAGTGAGGTTTAAGAACATGAGCCACTTTGATTCCGTGGCCAATCTCGCCTTTGAGGTTTATTTTTCTCCCAACCAGTGTTTCTTTTTCTCCTTTTCTAACTAGTCTATTTTCCTGCTGATAGCCAAGTGTTCAACCTCTCCCTCAGGCCAAAAGGAAGGAAAATGAGATGACATTTTATGTTGCTTCAACTATTAGGCAGTAGTCTGGAGGAAGGCGTGAAAAGTGCCTGGCTAGAAACCCAACTTTGTGGAACAAAGTGGAATCTAAAAATATGCCGGCTGCAATGAAAGGCTTTGTAAAATCAGGGATTTCCAAGGCCTTCATTGGCCTTGCTCTCTATTACTATCTGTAAACAAAGTATAACGTGAATTTATTTATTGAGCCCTCTGTCCTTGGTGCCCCAAATGTGCTAGTTCATGCACTCACAGATACTTCATTACTCTCACTTTATACATGAAGAAATGGGGGCAGAGAGGTTAAGTGATTGGCCCAAAGTCACACAGCTAGAAAGGAGAAGAGGTGGGAACTGAATCTGGACTCTGTAGCTCTAAAGTCAGAATTCCTCACTTCCACCCAGGGTCCCTAGCCACCCCCTCACTTAGGTGTAGTGACACAAACTGTTTCTAGTTCTGACATGGAAATATCTTGTGCTTGGGTATCTTCCACATTTCAAGACAGAGGGATGCCTGGATCCACAGGAGGATTTAAATGCTCATCCAGTCAGTTGAAAGATTTAGAATATTCTCATTTCACTATAACCCAGTGGGGTACATAAGATGGTGAATTGGGATGCAGAAAGAAAATGTTGAACCTCTTTATATTTGTTTCATTCTTTCCAAATTTTGAGTTTTGCCATATTTTATAATCTGTGCATTTATAGTCCATGCATGTAAGTTATAAGTAAATCCACAAACTCTGAGGAGGCTCATGCTGAAACATTTTCTTTGTATACCACTGATGAGATTTTGACTATTCCGTGCTTTATGTTCTAAGTGTGTTTCTCTAAGAGTGTAGAAAATACATTTGAAGAAGCCATCTTGTTTTGAAGCATAGTGAACCATATGACTTAAAAGAGTCAATCAGTACATCTTTTTTTGCAAAGTGAATTATAGATTCCAGATATTTCTATTTTGTATGTCTGGATTTCCATGTGCTGTACTGGTCTGGCTAAGAGGGGCATATTTGTACCTTCCCCATGGGTTCAGTTGAGTCCACACACATTAATTGAGAGCCCCATAAATGCCAAGGACTGTGCTAGGCGTGTGAGATACAATGGCCTGGATCTTGGCCCGAGGGGAGTTTATGGTAGGGTAGACAGAGACATACTTTCAGTTGAATGAGGTGGACGAGATGATAGAAGTATGCACGTGTCACTACGGGAGGGTGGGAGATGGCTCTTAGCTTATGCTGGAGCAACCATGGAAAGCTTTCTGGAGGAGGTGTTGTTTAAAGGTAAGTCTTGAAGGATCAGCCAGAGTAAGAAGGTGAGGAGAGAGTGTCAGGACACTCAAGGGTGGAACCACAGAGGCTTGTGCTGGAGTGTGTTCACCTTCTGTATTCCTGGAGCTTACACATAGGGGGGAAGCAAGGAGCTCCAGCCACAGAGGTGGTCTGGGGCCTGATCTCAGAAGGCCTGATATGGGAGGCTTCTGCAGGGTCTGGGGAGATACCTAACACCAAAAGATTTTATGCAGTGGAACAACATGGCAAGACTTGGCTTTTACCAAAACTATGCTGGTGGAAGTATAGAAGAGAGATGTGGGGGGGCTAAAAATGGAGGCATGGTGCCCACCCAGTTCTGAGAGTATTTTAAAAGTCTGGGCAAAGGATGATGTGGGTTGGGTCAAGAACAGTAAGTGTAGAGGAAAGGAGTGATGCATTTGAGGAATATCAAGGAGGCAAAGTCAGCAAGATAGGATGTAGGAGGTGAAAGTGAGGGAGAAGTCACAGAACACAGCTCCACGTTTCTCTCTTGGGCAACCGAGAAGAGGGCAGCAGTAGAGAATGTGCAGCATAGTTGGATCTGGGGCAGAGGTGAGGAAGGCAGATGCTGAGTTAAGTTTTAGGGATGATGACTCGGAAGAACCTATAGAACCACCCTGTGAAGACGACAGGTTGGACCTTGGGTATTTAAGTCTGAGGTGAAGTGGGGTGGGAGGGAGTCAGAGCTGGAGACAGAGAGGAACAAACACAGTAAAGATGCTGGAAACAACTAGGAGAGCGGCTGAGGTTACTGTAGGAGAGCACATGGAATGACAAGAATCTTGGGCCTAGGACAGAATCTGCAAGGGAGAAAGAGAAAGAGGCGGAGCATCGGCAGCATTATCGGAGGAGGGCAAAAGAAAGGAGCCATCAGAGAGACAGGAGCAGGTGGAGAGAGCCGTGCCGGGAATGCTATGGAGGGAGGGCGGGTAAAAGCATCCCACACCTCCGAGAGGTCAGGAAGATGCGGCCTGAGAGGCGACCATGGCTCCCTGGGTAATTATTGTCACTTGGAGAATTAAATAAAAGCAGCACTTCTGGGAGTTTAAACAAAAAACAAAGTAAAAGGAAAGAAAGAAAGAGAGAGAGAGAGAAAGAAAGAAAGGGAGAAAGAAAGAAAGAAGGAAAAAGAAAGAAGCTTCAGTCAAACATTGATTAAAACCTCAATAATTTGGAAATTTGCAATGACTCAGATGCACTCTGCTGGATTTTAACTTTAATGGTGGCAACAAGGGAAGGGTCTAAAGAGTAAATAAATAGGACAGGCGGGCTGTAAGTGAAATGTCTAAAACCCAGTGTCCTGTTCATCTGGTGCACGCACAGGTTACCTTTGACCAGGATCCAGAACAGGCTCAAAGCAGAAGAGCCTGACAATGGTCAAGCCTGGGGCTGGGGCTGGTACAGCAAAGAAGTGATAAATAACAAAGTCAAGAAGGCAGTGTGCGTTTCGATTCAATAAGCAATGGTTGGGGCTTTCCCAGCTACTCTGCACTGTGGGAGAAAAGCTGAGGACCCAGCAGGCACTTCTAAGACGTGGGCCTGACTCAGGGAGCTTACCACCTAAGGGCCAGAGACTTGCTCAGTAATGGAAGAGGCCTTCCCCAGCTGGCTCACTCCTCTGCAGTGGGTCTCAAACAAGTGTGCAGAGGAAGGGAGCTGGGGAATATCTTCCCAGAGGTGGCACTGGGGCTAGGCTTCACAGGGCAGTGAGGAGGCACTTGCCAAGGGAGTGGGGACCATTTCATGCTATGGGTCAGGTTATGGACGAGAGCCAGTTGGCCAGCGATAGCTGTCCAGACATGCGCTGTTGTCATGGAAGCCAAGAAGGGAAGTGATTGGAAGAGATTTAAAAAAAAAATGAAAAGAAAGAGAGACACTAGTGAGTGGACAGTGGGGACAGGAGAGCCCAAACCGACTAGAGACAAGCAGCACCCCTTCCCCGGATGGCTGGGAGGGTGTCATGTCATTCTAGGTCAGGCCGGTCACCAACGCCGTAACAACCGAGTCAAGGAAAGCTTTCCTTTTCGAGATGTTTAATGCATTTTGAAAAGATTCCCATTGAAAGCAGTAGCTTAAAGAATTAGCTCTCCATTATCTGGCTCTCCCACTGCCTGCCTAGTCACATTCCCAGCAGCACAAAGAAAACAGACTGTTCTCATCCACTCTCAAGTACCTTAGGAGCACCCATTCACTTACAAATAGTTGATACCCTCTTAACAAACAATGCTATCCCAGTGTTAACGTGATTCCCCCAAGGACTTCCTCCAGGCAAGACCTTGTTAGCTGGTTTCCATTAGTAAGGTACTTGAAATCATAAAGCCGCATTAAGAAAACATCACTTATTAACAAAAAACTGTTAACTCTGTCTGCTGGCCTTGCCTCCAGGAAGACTGAATTCCCAGGGCACTTCAATTGTCTCCATTGCCAGTGTGGTCATCTTGGGGACTGACACCTGCTGACATCCTGTATTCAGGGGCTGAGTCTTTGTTTTGTGAGAATATTGCTTGGATCCTTGACTGTTTCTCTGCCTGCCCGGAACCCAGGCCCTCTTCCCGAAGACGGAACGATGGTTGGGATCCTGGCCCCTAATTCTGAGCTTGGAGGTCATTAGACCATATGTGCCCCCAATGTCCCCCTACTCCTTGATAAGATGTAAGATAAAATAGTAGACAGCACACTGCCCTGGTATGCAAAGTCCTGATGGAGCAGGTGCTGAGGGGGATGACAAAAGCAGCAGTGCCAGGGCATATACAGTGCCACCATTGTGTGGTAGATTTTCTTAACCATGCGTGCAGGCCCTGCAGGGGGAGGGGGAGGTCAGGTGGGACTCCAGACCAGAGCAGCTGCTGTTCTGTGATTTTTTTAATACAGTGCTCTTCTTCATGTGATTTTGTTTGAATTAAGAAGCCTGTGGCCCAAATATGGTTTGAACCCTAGTAGGGAGATGGTGAGGACCAAGCTGAAGGTCTGGGAAGGGCACTTGGAGGAAGAGATGCCAGATTCCAAGAAATGAGACATGGGGGATGATGTTCCAAGCAAAGTTCTGACCGTAAAGAGAAACCTGGGAAAGTCAGACAGGTGGGGTCCAAAGAGAAGTGAGGACATACGAACAGGCATATAACCAGTCAAAGATGGCAGGGCCCAATGGGAAGTGGGGCTACATTATCAGGGACATAACTGATCAAGGATGAGAAGTGGCTATTCAGCTCTAGGAGGCTTTGCTGAAACCTACAGTCAGTTCCCAATTTCTATCTGGGGTTCTTTCATTATTTTTCAAAAGATAAAAGCTTTATTGAGACTTAATTCACATACCATACAATTCACCCATTTAAAGTGTACAATTCAGTTTTTTAAAGTATATTCACAGAGTTGTACAATCTTCACTGCAATCAAGTTTAGAACATTTTCATCACCTACCTGGGGTTCTTGACTCTACAAAGTAGATGGAGAAACTGGGGAAAGGGCAACCAAATGACAAAAGGATGATAAAGCAGGAGCTCAGAGCGCAAGAGGGGACAGGACTCTCGAGTCCAAGGGAGGGAGGCTGCAAAAAGATCCGGTGTATAAATAGGGAACCACTGAAAGGAGGAGATTTGGCCTTTGTTTCCATTAAAGACAAACAAAAAACTGGGCTCGATTACAGCAAGAAGGATTTAGGTAAAACATGAGGGGGAAAAACACACCCAATTTCCTGGCAATGTTTGTAAATTCCTGGGTTATGCTGCCCTTGGAAATAAGACTGATGAGCATTCATCTTGGGGTGGGTTTTGAATAATGGGTCCTTCCACTTCCCTGGTGTTGGTAAAATGACGAGGCAAGCCTTTGGAACTAGGTGAGTGCCTGCCCTTTCTGTGAGGTGGAATAGTCCTGCTGAACCCCATTTAATAGGGAGACGTTTCTAGAGGGTGCTGTTACATGCTGGATGAGTGATGGCCCTTTGGATAGTTTCCTGGTCAGATCAGCCTTGTGGTAGTAAACCAGAAAAATATGAGTCGGGTACCAGAGACCCCAGCCACAGATCTTCCTTCCTGATTGTTTCTTGATTAAATTCATTCTTCAAAGAATTTTTGAGCTCCTGCAGTGGGCCAGGTATATGACAGACCCTAGAGATAAAGTAATGGCTCTCAACGAGGGGTGACTTTGCACCCCAGGGGACTCTTGGCAATATCTGGAGACATTTTTGTTGTCACAATTGGGGCGGAGAGAAGGGTGCTACTTGCATTTCATGAGTAGAGACCAGGGATGCTGCTAAACACCCTGCAATGCACAGGACAGTGCCCTACAAAAGAATCATCATCCAGTCCCAAATGTCAGTAGTGCCGAGGTGGAGAAACTTTGCAATAAAGGAATAAGATTCAGTCCCTGCCCTCAAAGAACTTGGTCTGTTCATTGTGACACTTCTTAATACGGCTTGAAATGTGTCATAATGAAAATTCTGCATTGAAAACAACTCCAAGTTTCTTATTTAAAGTGATTATAAATAAAACAGAATCTTCAGTACCATTCAGGACTGACAGTGTGACGCTATCAATGTAAAGGGGTTCATTACATTCTTACTAATTGACTCAGTTATCAAACCTTAGATTTAAAAAATTATTTAGCAGAGGGAGGGCAGTTTCCAGGTGACCTTTATCATCTTTATCAGCAGAGTGAGGCTGCGCTTTTATTTGAGTGTATATATAGAATACAGTTGGATGGGAAATAACCTACAAGCTGGGTTAATACAGTAAACCTCAACATCCATCTCATTTAACTTGAAGTTGTTCATAATTTCAGCAGGGAAGAACTAAAACCTCATTTTGCTTAGAACTCTCCTGGTCTAATAACAGTTGCAGATGGATTATTTGCACTGTTTAGGAACTAGCTCTTTCAAGCACTCATACATACCACTTACTATAAAATCAACCAATATGTTAATTAAAATAGAATATCAATTTATTAAAATGGTACCCCAAGGACCTCAAATACACCCTATTTTGTTTCGCTGATGTGGGAGGTCAGTTATTTGACCTGGTGGTAGTGAGCTGTTCTGGAAAATTGCCTTTTTTATTTAATGAGGAGTAAAGTCGGCCAGAATGACCTCTAACGCTTTTTTCCCTGCTGTTAAAGTTTTCAGCTTAGCAGCTTTTCAGTGTGGCTTTTAGAGGCTTGGCATCCCCACCCTTCAGCTTGAAATCTCCCCTTTACCATTGTGCCAAGTGATGCAGGCGTTCCAGTTAACTGGAATGGTCTTGAGAATAATTGAAAAAAAATCTGTAGTTCAGACTCTTCGCTAATTCATACTGGTTTTTGCCCCCAAAGAATCCAAATGCCTGTGGGTTCATTGGGCTTCAAACCCAATATTTAAGAATCATTGCAAAGTACATATTTTTGAGTTGTTGATGCTTAAAAACTGAAAGCAGAAAACTCTTCTGGGCCTCAACTTCCTCACTTGTAAAATGGAATCGAAATCCTTTCCTGCTCTGTTTTATTAATTATGCTATTTATGAAGATGATGACTATATTGACATACTCTCTCAGAAACTGGCTACCTTTCTCTCTCCCCCATTTTTTCTTCCTTCCTCCCCTCCTCCTTTCCCTCTTTCCCCTCTTCCTTTCTTTCTTCTTCCTCCCCTCCTTCCCTCCTTCTTTCCCTTCTACCTTTTGTTTGGCATTTTCACCATTGCAGACATATTTTTTTGTGCTTGAAGTGTGAGAGTTTTGCCTTTGAATCTAAACAAATCTTTGGGCTCACTTTAGAATTTTCTGCTCACTGTCAGGGACTTCCTTGGTTAGGATGGTAACTGTATCCTCTTTAAATATTTCTTTTTTCCTCTAGATCAACTAGTTTTTACTTTACCAGGAGGATCACTACATCCAAATATGGATCTTCGTAACTTGTTCCAATTTTTTATCATTTCCGAACTGAGGCCAGCTGAAGCCATCTTGACAAATCTGAGCAAATATCAACATTCCTGGGGACTAATCCTATTTCCTAAAAGACTCTGAAAGGCTGTTCTTTAGGCTAGTTGGCCCAAACATGTTTTGGGCGAAGAGATGGGAAATTAAGTCATGAGAAAAAAACCTGACGGAAATCCGGCATGGCTGAAACCTGAAAGTGGGTTAGCTGGAGACAGTTGTGAGGGGTGGGGAGCTACGAGTGACCACAACTGTCTGAACCAAGCAGAAAAATGATGGGGCCTGAGAGTTTGCCAGTGGCCCACTCTGTGAGCCCTGTGGCAATCACATGGCTCAGACGAGGAACCTTGGTTCCAGGCTGATGGTTCTTACTTAAGGTTTGTGTGAAAGGCTGCAAACTTCTGACTGGAGAGGGAGCATGGAATGAACTACCAGGGAACCCTAGGCTCACTCTGGCCACAGCAACAAGCCCTTTGCCCTCTCCTGATTCCCTGGCCTACTCGAGGCCAAGTGATTCCAGTTTCCATCAAAGGCTGGACAAGGGGGCAGGCAGAGAACGTCACTGTCCCTGTAGCACAACCCTGGTCCTGATACAAGAGCCTTCACAGACCTCAATGGGCAAATCTCTGAATGCTACAGCTAGTCCCCACCACAAGAGCCTCTCCTCAAATCCCCCAGTGATGACGGCAAGGCCCACGAATGGACACGGCTCGGGGTGGGGCGGCCTGTTGCAGGAATCCATTCCAGGGCTGGGGGATAGCCGAGGCTGGCTCAACACCCAGGGTTGGCTGTGGAGCCAACATTTCTCACCCAACCAGAGCTGACATCTGAAGAGAAAAGGGCATTTCCAGATACAACAAAGAGGACTTCGTGCTTGAGGTTTATAATGTAAATACAGGCTCCAAATGCCTTCCTTTCTACCTATACGTCACTCAGCTGTAAGCACTTGGTTCTAAAGGGCAAACTGAGAATTCTATTCCCTCAAAGCCAGATAAGCAGCAGCTCTTCCCAGTATACTGTGAAGACAGGGCCCCTGCCGGCTGGTGTAGAAAGGCTGCCTGGCGCTGCAGGAGCAGCAGAAACAGCCACAGACGTGGTAAGCAAAGACATCAGGTGAATGCGAAATGCTAGTCCCTAGGCACATTTGTGTTGGTTGTTTCTGAAACTAGTATACACACGCCAGGCTCAGGAAACGTGGTCAGAAAGCCACAATGGGAGTACAAATGGAAGAAGGCTGCAGCATGTAGAAGCTGGAAGGATGGAGGCCGACTGGTGCCGGAGGATGGGACGAGTTAGCCTGACGAGGAGCAGCTATTCGGTTATTTACTATCGTGTCACACTTTGAAAAAGACATTTTAACAACACGGGAAAAGAGCAGGAGAAAGAAAATCCATTCTAGGTGTATGGTACAGGACCAGCTAAAACTGTAACCCTAGACACGGAGAGCCTGGTAATAAAAGAACAGTCTCCCAACTGCTTTTCCTCCTGCTCGTGTTCACAGTAACAGCTGGATACATACTAATTGCAAGAAGTGAAAGAAAGAGCTTTAAGTTTAAAAGCAGGCATGCCATAATCAGTCTCTCACCAGCGCAGTTTCAGACACAAGTGTGATGTTCCACCTAGCAGGTCTATTTTAAATGTACACTCACAGTTCCTCATTTGTGTGGGTGGCTTTATGCTGTCAGAGAAGAGCAACGCGCTGTCTCTCCTGCCAGCTGCATTGCTTCCATCCATCAAGAAATGGCATCAACAGGGACTCTCAGCATTTGAGCTGGATCACTTTCTGTTGTGGGGGCTGGCCTGTGCATTGTGGGATGTTTAGCAATGTCCCGGGTCTCAATCCACCAGATGCCAGTAGCATCCCCTCCCCCAGCTGTGACAACCAAAAGTGTCTCCAGGCACTACCAGATGTTCCCTGGGGGGCACGATCACCCCCAGTTAAGAATTATTGGGCCAAACTAACAAGGAATCACTTTCTCTTCCCTTCCCCACTCCACTCCCAGATATCTCTACCCAGGGCTGGGGACAGTTATGAGACATCTCCTAATCCACCCGTAATGGACTTTCCTCTCCTTCTGAGTGGCCTTCGGTCACTGTTTTGACTTGCAAGACTTTCAGTCATTCAGAACAATGCTCTTATTGCCCTTAAAAAGAAGGTCCTTTCCAGCTAAATTCTGGGAGGGGGCGGGGAGGAAGCCGGTAAATTTTCCTTTTAGAGACATTTGTCTGTTTTTGTCCATGAAAAGTTCGGACAGCATTCTACACACCCAGGGCCTCTGTGACCTGGAAGGGGGCCTCGGGTCCTTGAAACTCACCTCCCCACCCCCTCTCTTTGCCACATTTTTACAAATGAAGAAACGAAGGTCTAGCCGGGGAAGTGACTTGCTCAAGGTCATACATATTCCTAATCCTCTTTTTATGGGGCACGGACCAATATGGTTCTTCTTTGCCCAATATGCCCGAAGAGCTTAGTCTCTAAACTCAAACAACTTGTAGTGCTTTACAGGCAACAATTTTGACCAAACCATGCCAGTTAAGGAATGCAAATTTTTTAAATGATAGAAGACTGCAACCAATTAGTGCAAACAAACATTTATTGTGAAATATTCATCCTACCCTTTATTAGGTATTACATCATCAAAGCACTTTGTGGCAATGAAAATAGCTTTTTTACCCCTCTGATTCACCCAATATTCCATTAAAGCTGCAAAAAATGTGCAATCTGCTTGAAAAATAGGTTGCTCTTATTTATTCATTTGTGAAAAGTCAAAAATTAAAAAAGAAAATGATACTAGCTTACAGGGCCTCTACAGCCAATTTACCTTCCCACTTCCCAACTACTCCCCCAAATAATTAACAAAGATAATTTGTTTTAAATGCCTTTTTATAAAACCAATGCACCTTTCCCCATATTATAATCATAAAAATTTTAAAAAGCCATTATTTACTTTCTTGGAAAAAAGGTGGCCAGCCGTTGTTTTTTGATTGGGAGCATGTGTATCTCCTGGGAGTTCACTTTCTTTAACTTTATGCTCCGGTTTTTGACAGGTTTCCTAAGGGACTCCATGTTCCCCATGGCCTCTTCTCCTTGGCTGTTGATGTCATAGCCCTGAAGCACGGAGTCTTCTCTTTTGAAGGAGAAGTTTTTGGTGGACACGCCCGAGAGGCCTTTGATCTTGCCACAGAAGACGGCAGGTACAGCGTCTTCCACCGAGACAATCACCTTGGCCACCTGGGACTCGCTCCCAACCTCAATGTTATTTTCAGCCTTGACCTCGCTGCTGGGCTGGCTGGGCTGGCTGAGTGGTTCGGCAGTGTCGCTGCTGCCCATGTGGCTATCCATCATGGCTGAGGCCTCACGGGGCGTGGCAGGGCCAAAGGGCATTTCCATGCTGCCGGGAAGTTTCTCCATCAGGGTGTGACCTGGGCTGTCCACTGACCCACTGCTGTCATAAAGTGTCTCAGGGAGAGGCTCAGATTTCCGGTGGGCTGCCAGTGACAGGTCTAGGGCTGCATCTTCCTGACAGATCGGGGGACTGACTTCGCCAGTCTTGAGCCAGGGCACTGACTTCATGGAGAGATCCAGGGCCTCGTTCTCACTCCCCATCTTGATGACTGTGTGGCGGCTGAGCTGGAAGTACTCCCTCGGCTGGATGATGTCAAAGGGCTTTAGTTCCTCCTTCTCTAGAGGGGTCTGGGTGCCTTTAAAGGGGTGCAGGCCAAAGGATGATGGCGCCTTGGGGAAGCTGGGGCTGAACTTGGATTCAGAACTCTGAGGTACGGGGATGGGGATGGGAATGGGGACTGGAACAGGCAAGGGCACGATCACAGGGTAGGGCACCAAGAGGGTGGCCGGTGGGACCAGAGGGGACAAGGGGGAGTTAAAAGGCTGGGGGGGCACAGGGGCATATCCAGGGGGAGGCTGACAGGGTGGGGGGCCGAGAGCACCCTGGGAGGGAAACAAATTCTGGAGCACAGCTTCAAATGGCAACGTGGGCTCCTGTGGCTGGCTGGGGATCCGCAGGTCCAGGAGCTGGGGCTGGGCCTCGGGGTCCTCGGCTCCCTGAAAGAGGTTGTTGTGGATGGCACTGGAGGAGCACGGAGCCTCCTGTGGCAGGACCAGAGGGGAGTTGAGGTGCTGGAAGACGTGCTGCTCCAGCACCACAGGCAGCTGCACGGGGCCCTGCGTGGTCATGACGTAGGTGGCATTGCTGTTAGGGTTGAGCTCTGGTGCGGAGCTTCCCTCCACTTGCATGTGAATGGGCATCACCACCGGGCTCTCCCCGAGGCACAGGGGCTGGAGCACGGTGGCCGCCACCTTCAGAGCCATGCCACTCTGGGACTCGGCTGGGGGGTTCAGAATGGATGGGGCCGGCACGGTCACCAGGGCCTTCTTTACCAGGTCAGTGGAGTTGATGTTCCAGGCCTCAGTGGTGATCAGCTGGGCCATGCCATTCTCTAGTCTGTTATTGGCCAAGGCCGGAGAGGAGTCGGTCATGTCCATGGAGAGGTTCTGAGACTGCAAATCGTCCATCACTCAGCTCCGATGCCACTCGGCCTGCAACACAGAACACACAATGTGAAACTTCCGTCCGAGACTATTTATAATGGCCTTCAGAGCTCTCTCCACATCTTTTATAAGTTTCCATATCTTAGTTCACCAGGGGGCACACCTATCTCTATGTATACATACGTGTTATGGATATTTCCTAATATATACAAACACACCCATATGATCAGCTGTGCGTGGAGAGCCCCAATTTAACAGATGATTAAGCTATAAACACAGATGATGTAATGACTAAATAGCCAAGTGAGGTTAAACAGAGTATTTTTAAGCCTAATACTCAGCTTATATGTTTAGCCTTCAACAAAAACAAAGTTTCATTCCACATTGCTATATCAGACAGTTAAGATATGCAGAGTTTTGACTTGTTCAAATTCAAATAGGCAGCAAAGACTTCCTTTCCTTCAAGAAAAAAATAAAACCCTGTCACATTAGAATATTCTGTGAAAATGGAAGGGGGCCATCCCAATTATGGAAAGCATTTAAAAAACTCTTTGTGGCAGTAATTCTTCCAAAGAGGCTTGATGAGAGGAATGGCACTGCATTTACACAAGAGTCATTACAGTTGTCTCACTGTCTCCCTCCCACCAGCGACATCCCCTTTCTTCCCAATAATAGGAAAATCCCCTCCACGGAGCAAGGCCAAGATGGGATAACTTGTATGAGTGATCACCAGGTCCAGTGTCACTTTCCCCAATCAGCTCATCTGTCTGACCCGTGACCTCTCCTAACTTCTAGCTGTCAGGAAGAGAGGATGTTGACTACTCTAGGGCTGGGGAAATGGAACACTTGTTGGAAAGAAGCATTCTCAAAGGTGAGATAGGCTTTCTTGATGTCTGTGGCACCTCTGGCTGCCTCCTGAGAGGCCAAAGGAACCCAACTTGGGTGCTTCCTGGAGGAAGCAGGGCTGCAGCCGTGATATGGCTCTCCATGGAAACACGTCCATATTTAGCCTTGTTACCATGGAGAAGGCAGGCACCATGTCTAACTCAGGGATCTGTGCAGCCCTGGAGTCTGGTTGGGCTCAATAATAATTCAATAATCCTCAGTCTCACTGGGCAGGCCTTAGGCAGCTCCAATTCTTGACCTCACCTGTCTGAGCAGTCTAGACGTTAGTCCTGTGGTCATCTCGGCCTCCTCTCCTCGCCCTCAAATTACCAACACAACTTCCAAAACAAGTAAGGGAAGCCACCCGCACATGGTGGGAGTAGAAATAAATAAATGAGGGCTCACTACAGGAAGGCAGCTTTAACAAATGAAGAACTCTGTGATATTTCCAGACAATCAAAACGTGTCAAATGCAAGAAACAAGGAGTTTCTCCGAAGCAGGAGAAGGATGCTGTGCAAACAATTTTGTGGGCAAGGACTAGTGGGTGACACCCTTGGTAGGGTGTACTGTGGTGTCCCTGAGGGAGGGCTCCAGAGCCTGGCTCCCTAGGGCTAGGGTGCCCTCTGGAAACCACCAAGTGACCCAACATGCTGGCCAATAATAACCTTGGGGCACAGTAGAGAGGCAGCCTGCCCCCAGGGAAGCTCAGGGGGCTTGCCCCAGATGAAGGGCCTGGTTTTTCCTGAGAGGAGCGCTTTCTGATTCAGCCCAGAAAACACCATGCCTTCAATACACCATTCATTCATTCTTGCATGCATGCATTCATTCATTCACCCAATCAATTAATTTGCTGAATGCCTACTGCATGCCAGCACTTTGCTAGGGTCTGGAGATGCTGTCATGAGCCACACAGACAAAGTTCCTGCTTTCATGGGGATTATAGCCTAGTCGGGGGCACTTGTCTTTGATCAGACAGAGATTTGCTAGCATGAGAAGGCATCAAAGTTCTGCAAGGAGAGGCATCAACATCAACAGGACAAAGCTTTGTTGGCCACTTGCTCGCAGCTCTGTGAAGGTCCTGGGAACCTAAAGCCTCTTCCAGAAGGGTCTGCCTTGTCCCTCACAGTGGCCAGAACTCTCAGGGAGGGGTGAGAAAAGGTTGAAGGTAAGCTGAGGTGGGACTGGCGAGGACAAGGACAGCAATGGTCAGAGAAGGCACCTGCAGCCACCCATCTGAAGTGGCTTCTGATGGCCTGCGAGGGAACTCACTGCGAGAAGTCAAGACGTGATCTGTGCCATCTTCGGGCTTCCTGTGGGTTTAGGAGCATCCAGCAGTGAGACTCCTTTCTTATAACGGGCTGCACTATCCACACTTCCAGGTGACAGCCTCACTCCCTCTCTGCCTCCCACCTCCCCCCACTCCCACCAAGGGAGAGAAGACAAACTTCTCAGTGTCTCCCCTCCTGCTCCTGGCACATGCCTGCAGCTCAAGTGCCAGCTCTCATGTCTTCCTGGAAACCTCACTCCTCTCCCTTGCTGGCCCTGGTTCTAGGCCTGCTACTCCCCCAGAACCTTCCTGCTCAGAGTGTGAGGAGGGGACCTCACCAGGGTGGGGTGCCTCCCACAGGCCCCTGGTCCTCTCACAAATGGCTGGAGCTAAAACTCGTTGAGCATTTGCTGTGGGCCAGGCCCTCTTCTGAGAATGCTAAGAACTTTCTATCCAGTGCCTCATTTAATCCTCAGAACAACCCTACGAGAGGGGTCCTAAAATTATGCCCATTTTACTGATGAGAACACTGATTCCCTAGGAAGGTTAGATAACTAGCCCGAGGGTACAATGAGGCTTGGATTAGAGGTCAGGGTCAATCCCAGGCTCTGTCTCCCTGTGGGAGCTGGGAGGTCCACACTCGTCCATGCATTTTGTTTCTTGGCAAGAGCTGTCCCCTTCAAGGCTGAGTGCATATGCCTGAAGAGCTGTGCAAGAGAGAGCACTCGAGCGTAAGATTTCTTCAAAGTTGTGTCCAGATCCTTTCCAGAAAATCATGGAACGGTTGGCTCATTCTCTTTTCTCCACCAGAGCCCTCCTCTGTCCCTCTCACTGGGGAAGGAACCGAAGGGTTGCAAGAGTTCCTATCTTTGGGGAGTGCAGCCCAAAGCAGCTAAGGTTCTGTTATGGAAGGGCTAGGAGGCCTCCACCCTCTCAGCCTCAGCCTTCCTGAGACAGATATCACATGGGTGGGAAGGCATCTGAGGACCCATGAGTTACAGGGAGGCCCTCAGATCCCCTGCTCGGGCCTCAAGTCTCTGGGAACAGGACTGGGGCAAAAGGGAAAGAAAGGAAGCCCTGGGCTAAAATCTCACTTCCACCTCCTGCCACATGACAGCTTTGGACCTGCCTGATTACTCAGCCAAAGTAGGCCCCGTGAGCACCCCCAGCCCCTTCCCTAGGGAGCCACTGGCCCGCTGAGATGAGGCTTGCACTTCCTCCACCACGGACTGAGTACCAGCTCCCCACCAGGTACCATGACCAGCCTCCCCTTGTCATTCACCCTGCCATCAGGCATCCCAACTCTGGGTCAGCAGCTAGGGCACCTGAGGGTGCCCAGTGCGAGCAGCGTGGGCATCGCTGCTGCAGGAGCCAGTGCTGGAAGCCCCAGCTCTGATGCCCTGGGAATAACAACCAGCTCATGAGATGAGGGTTCAAAGGGCAGGTCTTTGTCTTTGAGGACGAGCCAAGAAGCCAGATAACGACTGATTAGCAAGGGCCCGGGGACATCTTCAAGTCAAGGAGTGTGACAGGAGCCACCAACTAATGCTGAAGTTGAGGGAGCGTGATTTCTTCAGAGGTGACAGGGAACGTTTTGTTTGGGTTTTTCAAAACATCATTTGCCAATGGGTTTAAATGTGGTCACTCGTCCATTCCATCTGTGCCCATTATCACTGGGGGCATGGGTGGGGGTCGGTAAGCGAAGGCAGTGTGGCTGGGTGGGCAGTGGGCAATCTGGATCTGCAGGTCGCTGGAGACCCTCACTCTCCTGGGCGTTGGCCAGTTGCTGGGGCTGGAGGGCTGGAGGCTAGATGGAGACTCTGGGGAAAAGTTTCAGGGCCCGGGGCAGATGGGGAGGTGGGGAGGGCCTGCGTGGGGCAGAAGTCAGGCTCAGAAACCTGGGAGGGTAACAAAATTGTTATCTGAACCCCTCATCTAACTGTCACAAAGATCTAAGCTTACATCTCTATCCTCTTCCTGACCCTGTTTACTGATGAGGAAACTGTGACCCAGAAAGGCTGACTAAAACTCACCCAAGGCCAGTTATTACAGAGCTCACCATGCTGTCACTACAGAAAGAGCAGAGGGTCAGGCCCCACAGCTGCCATAGAGGGTAACATGGCAGCCACCCGCCTTCACCAGCCAGTGGGAGACTCTGCTGAGACAGTAGTTGCAAAAGCACTTTGTGGACAGTGAAGAGTCTGATGGGGGTGACATGGAAATGAATTCATCCTGGGTTCCTGTGTTTCTCTGACACACCCAGAAAAAGAAAACCAAAGCAAAGCAGCATGCACGCTGCTTTCCTTATAAGGAGTTATGTTCGTGAAGAAGCCAACCTGGAGCCGAACTCCTGGCAGTCAGTCAGTGACCCGCCCCACATCTGCACCCACCAGGTACCCCCACAAGCCATGCCCACCTCTCAAGCCTCCTGCTTCCAGAGCTTTGCAGAAAGCACTCATTTCACCCTATGGACCTCTGTACAGACTGATGTTTTTATAATGAGGATTCATTTAAGGCGTAATTTAAAAAACGAAAACACTTGATTTAGACTATTCTCTAAATCCTAGAGTCTATTTCCTTCTGAGCATTTAACACTAAGTCACACACACACAAGTAACCTAATACCCTCAGCCCTGATGCCCACAACCATATCCTAAACGATCCCAGGGGACCCCCTGAAGCCTGCACCAACTAAAACTGAAGGAAGTTCAGAATGTGGCTGTGAACCCCACACTGACCCAGAACAGGGTCCCCGAGACCACCTCAGGCAGAGCCTGGTTTCTGAGCTGGGAATTTGAACAAAAGCCTGGGGCATGCCGGGAGCCCCTCTCAGAGGCTTAGATTGCCTTCCGGAGAGGGGCTTGATTTTATCTGGTGAATTGAAAGCATTTTCACCACAGAACCAACTATCAAGACGACCACAAGGCCCCCAGTCTGCAGTGCCAAGCACCCCTGAACAAATGCTTTAGGACTGGGTACCTGAGTATAGTGGGCAGGGGTTACCTCATAGCAACTCAAGCCAGGGGCCACTACCAGCTTGGGGGCCCTGTGAGGCCCCTGGGACTACCTAAGTGAGGTCACTGGAAGGCAAACTCAGCCTCAGGGGAAGCCGTCTTAGAGATCTGGGCTATATTGGGCAGATTCCAACTCCAGGACCCAGATGCTCCAGTGCAGCCTTCAAAATCTCCTCCTCAGGCCTCCCCCCCATGCAGGAGTTCTGGAAAGACGGGGGCCCTGGCCCTGCTCCTGGGGACACCCCCCTTCAGCACCAACAGCCTACAGATATGACTTTCTCTCCTCTTCCACTGAAATAAGCTCTAGATTTTTCTATCAAGAGAAAATTCTTCCTCTAAAACACGCATTAAAAACAAATCCTGATAATTTTCTCAAGATACCCATTTTCCAACTGTAAAATATCGACAGTTTTGGTTTTTATGGAGCCTGTAGGCAGTCATCAATTATTTCAGGTCAAAACTGGGTCGTCTACGTCCTTGTCGCTCAAAGTGGGGTTCTTGAAGCAGCAGCAGTAGCAGCTTCTGGGAACTTGCTAAAAATGCAGAATCTCAGGCCCCACCCCAGACCTCTTGTACCAGAATCTGCATCTCGACAAGCTCCTCAGTGATTTGTATGCACGTTCAAGTCTGACAAGTCCTGGCTTAGCAGGGGTTCTCAAACTTGGCTGTACATTAGAATCACTTGGGAGCTTTAAGAAATACCAATGCCTGGGCCCCACCGCCAAGGCTCTGATTTAACTGGCCTGTGGTGCAGCCAGGACGTTGGGATTTTTAAAAAATTCCCTAGGTGATTCTAATGTGTGGTCAGGTTGGGAACCTTTAAGCAAAAGGCCAGGGAACAAGGCAGCTGGCCAGCCAAGCTTCTTGGTGGCTGATCTTGCTTCTCGCTTCACAGAGAAGACTAAAGCCATCAAGCCTGAATTCCCTCAACTTCCCCCCTGGCCCTCACAGTATCTCCCCAGGCCCCCCCTGCCCCCAGGAAAACATGAGACGTCTCCCCCTCTTGAAAGGCTGACTTCCCGGGGACCTCCGCTGAGAATCCTGCCCCTCTTCCGGTCGCACCCTATTCTGAGTCTATTTTCTGCTTTCCACCTGGTACTTCAACTACACCCTCAATGACTGACCTCATTCTGTATAAAAATCACCAGCCACTTACTATGAGTTAAGTGAGCAAAGCATAATTTTCGTCTTTTAACACAACGTGGATATGGTTTCATGATATTCACTAAATATCTAAGTAATTCCAACTGGGTAAAAAATGGTTTTGCTCTTCTCATAGTGTGTAATAATTGTCAATTACTTGTCCCAGTGATTAAATTTTCTGAGCTTTAAACTTCAGCCCAGGGCCTTTCTATTGAAGCTGTGAACATAATTACCACATGAATGTATTCCCAAATTGGTTAAAATACAGAGAATACACAAAATAGTCGCCCACCTTATGGCCAATTGCCTTTTACATCCAGAGATCTAAACAGCCCTCCAAGAGGAATACGACCTCCCAGGTTAGCCTTGGAAATGAGCTCCCCAACATGTTACTTACTTTATTACAACATTGGCGGCCGTGCAGTTTACAACTGAGTCTCCCCTTCGTGAAGATGGGCAGTGGCTGTGGGGAAGTTCCGCCAGAGAGGACACGGGGCAAACCTTAGCTTTGATGTGATATTGGTGAAAAATGGAAGAGTGGGCGAGCCAGGCAGGGCACGTAGTGGGCCTGAGCATCATAAACTGGCCATTGACACCAGGGTACTGCAAGGTCTTCCCAGGCAGCAGGGTTGGGCCCTCCCTGGGGTTCCATAAAACGAATTTATGTTCGTTTTATCATCTCATCCTTTTAATTCCCATTTTTCTATTTTATAGCATATGTAATAAATAAATACAGGAAGACATATATAATTTAATAATATATGTGTGCATGTGTGTGTGTATGTGTCTTGAGGGGGTGTTCAAATTTTTTTTTCTGACAGGAGTGCAAGAATGAAAAAGTTGCAACTCAGCAGAAGAGATGAAGCTCTCAAGGCCCTGTGAGACTTCCAGGGTCCCCGTGCCTGAACAAGTCTTGGGGTCACTGGCCAAGTTCACCCCTCCCATTTTGCACAGCAGGAAGCTGAGGTTCAGAGGTTGAGTGAGGCTCAGAAATTGTAGAGTAGACTGACTCCCAGACCTGGGCTCCTTCAAAAGCACAATCCCTCACTCCAAATTTGACTTGAATCTAAAGGGTCCCTTGCTACATCTGTCATAAGCAGCATCAAACACCAAAGTATACGGGATCGTCTGATTCACCCACCAAAATGTCAAATAGAGTTTGACGGGTGAAGAGCTTGATAAAAAAGATGAAATAAACACTTGAGTCTGTGATCCCTAATTGACAAGTGATTGAAATAGAAGAGATGAGATTCAAGATACACACATGAGCTTTTCACGACTGCAGGAAAGTCATTTTATGTCCCTGAGACTCAGTTTGCTCTTCTGTAACATGAGGTACTGCCCAACTCCCACAGTGGGGTGGTAAGTTAACTCAGGCTTCCCATGAGTGAGTGGTACCTGCTGGGAAGAATTATACCTGGCCTTCAAGGAATTTCTGTGGGCCATGAAAGATGACCAAGTGTGGGCATTCACGGAGAATTGGTGGGAAGAAGGAAAGTGCACAAAGGGGTAGGAGGTGGGGCAGTTCTGGGCCACTCCCATGACCACTGAGAAGACTCCACTTCTCATTCTCCCAACTCCGAAGGCCACAGGAGGGATGAGGGGAGCATCCTGGAGGGAGGGACCAGAAATGGTGAAGAGAGAGAAGTTCGGGAAACAAGGTAGGTTCTGGGAGTTCTGGTCTGTCTTCAAACCAGGCCAGGGGAGAAGTGACGGCTGAAAGAAAGGGAGAAGGTAAGAATACCACTTCAGCATCTGTCAGAGCCTGCTTTGTCTCTCTTGGGACTCGACTTCCCATAGCAGGGCAATGACTGGGTTGAAGACATCAGAGCACTGGCAAAGAACCCACTAGATACCAAACATACCTACTCTGTGGTCTCTGCAGGGTCTCAGGTTAGGGCTGGGTCTCGCCAAGTAACCAACTGGTGGAAAAGAGAAATATTAAAGCTGGACAGGGGCTGGCCCCGTGGCCGAGTGGTTAAGTTTGTGCACTCCGCTTTGGCAGCCCAGGGTTTCAGCAGTTCGGATCTTGGGTGCGGACATGGCACCGCTCATCAGGCCATGCTGAGGCGGCATCCCACATGGCACAACTAGAAGCACTCACACTGGAATATACAACTGTGTACTGGGGAGCTTTGGGGAGAAGAAGAAGAAGAAAAAAGGAAGATTGGCAATAGTTGTTAGCTTAGGTGCCAATCTTTAAAATAAATAAATAAATAAAAATAAAGCTGGACAGATCCGAAGGCTACAGGGAAAACTTCACAACTAGAGCCAACAGCTCACAGGCCTGGTTTTCTATCATGGGTGGCCTTTGCTGGGTTCTACCAGAGCACAAGAGGGATCCAGAAGGCCGGCTGGGGAGGGCATCATGGGGTTGCCCTGCCTCCTTTCTCGCCCAGGGGAAGAGTGTCAGATGTCTTTGCATTTACGATCTCATTTCATGCTCCCGATTACCTCTAGCCTGCCCATAAAGGACGTACGGTGGCCCTTGGGCCGTGCAGGCCTGGGTGTGGGGCTGGAATAGGGAACTAGGTTCGTGTCCATTCATTTATTTTTTCAAAAACTATCTGAGCACCTACTGTGTTCAGGCACACATCTCCTATTCCTCCATCCTGGTGCTGTTTTCTCCATAAGCTCATCGCCTTCTCTCAGCTCAATTCCCAAAGTATTAACCAATCGATATTGTCTCCGGGTTATCTGCTTCTAACTGGGCTCCTTCAAGGCCCACATTTCTTGCAGAGATAAAGGAGTAAGTCTTTAAAGGAAGAATGCCAGCCCCTAGACAGCGATGGAAAGAGATGCTAGTGCAAGGGCCTCTCTCAGGTAGAAAAGAAATGCTTATTTTCCAGAGAGGGCTGCCCTGAAACGAAGAGGACAAAGTGCCCTCCTCAAGTCTTGGTGGACCTCAGTGGAAGGTGACAGGCACACCTCAGAATCGTAGGAGAAAATCATGGAGAACTGTTATTGGTGGCAGGGGTCATCACCTGGACAGTGGGCTATGAGAGTGAGTGTCTGTCCCTGCATTTGGCTGAGACTCCACAGCCTTCGGCTGGACACACAGAACCCCAAACACCCTCAGGCGCTGGTGTCAGAGCAGCCATCTTGCGCAGGAGCACAGGTCACATTTAAGGTCTCAGGCCAGGGCCTATCATCTTAAAAAGCTATGATTTTTGGAGACTTTTCTGGCAATAAAGAAGCCTGTTAAATATGGAACAAAGGGGGGGGGGAACCTGCCTCTGGAAGAGAAAATACTTCTAATTAGATTGAGATACAAAGGTTACATTTTTGTTCTGGGAAAAGGACTGTTTATAATCCTGTGTCATTAGCAGGACATTTTCCAGAGACTAGTGTGCCAGAAATAGACCCTCTAAGGGGTCACTGGAAAGAAGGGGTGTAGATCTGTAAAGTACAAAGGACTGGAGTTCAGATTTTCCCTTTCTCCTAATGCATGTGAGCCCCTCACCAATCACTGGCATGGAAACAGTGCCAGCCTCACCCGGGGCACTGGGCCCCGGTGAGAGTGGTCAGAAGTATAAGCTCTGGACTCAGACAGGCGTAGGTTCAAATTTCAGCTCTGCCTAACTGCTAGCTGTGTGGCCTTGGGCAAGTTAGTTCTAGGCCTCAGTTCCCCTCTGTGCAAAATGGAGATGAAAAAAGGACCCGAGGTGGTTGTACTAATTAAAGGAAATAATCTATGTAAAGTACTTGGTGCAGTGCCTGGCACATTGAAAGTGCCAATAAAACATGGCTATCACCATCATCATTGCCACCATTGTCATTATCATTGTCTCCATCTTCATCAATATCATTCTCTCTATCATAACCATCATTATCATATCATCATCGTCATCATTATCGTTGTCATCTCATCACTGGCATCACTGTTATCATTATCAGATCCACTGCCCGTATTTCCTCTGAGAATCTTAAGTACCATTACAAATGCTCCCAATGGTTTTTCTACGTTCAGTTCCCAGGTTAAAACCCTGTTTGTTCAAAGGTGAATTTAAAATCAGTGCTAGGAACTGGAAAGGCATTTACCATAGAATTAATGTTACACCTGATGGTGATGTTTCCACAAAAACTCACTTAACCCCCAACGTAGCTGAAATATTGAACATTTGCAGTGAAAATAGAAAACAACACTGTTGCACTACTGGAAATGAAAGACATTGGGAAAACAATTAAATAAATACAAAAATCTATTTCTCTTTCAGGCTGAAAGGCTGGGGGAGAAAGAAGAGGTGGCCAGAGCCTTTAGTATCTTGAATACGGACTCATGAGCATCCGGAAGTTTCCGAAGTTCCCGCTGATTGGCTCTGATGCATAATTTCACTTCAGATCCTACAGTTTTCCTTCTCCTTGATACAAGGGCCTAAGTAGCTCTCCTCTCCTGCTTATCAGAGGGATTAGGGTCATTTTCTCACTCACAAGAGGAACAAAAACAAGAGAGGATGGAAGAGGAGAGGAAGAGGGTAAGGACAAGAGGGAGAGTCAACGCGGAGGGATTTTCTGACACAACTGGGCAAAAGTTGAAGGAAAGAAGTGGGGAGAAAATTAAAAAGCACGTGTAGGTCCAAATTGAGAGAGGTTCTCAGCTGAAAGAAATAAAACAGAGAAACTGAGGAAAGCTGTGAGAAAAGCATTGAATGAGCATTATTCAGCTGGCCACAAGGGGACGCTGTGGAGCTATAACAGCTTGGTTGCTGCACAGTATGGTGGACGGAGAGGTGGGTCAGGAGCTTCTCAGTAGAAGGAAGACATGGGGAAAATAAGAAATTGTTCACCAGGACTAGAGGTACATAAGGAAGGTGATCCAAATTTGGAGAAAGCTTCTCCCATGCTTTTAAAACCACCAAGTACATTCACTTGTGCCTTGGTTGTGCTGTCAGTCCCCCCCAAAAAATGTAGATTTATCTTCTTTTGGTGCCTGATATTCATTTTTGCCTACCCCTCGCCCCTTCTTGGGCAGTCAGAATTGAGTTTCCTCCATCAAAATTGGGTTTTCCAGAAAGAAGCTGATGAACTCACTCTCACTGAGGTCTATGACTGATAAGTTCAACAACTGTTTCCTTTATTGGCATAATAAACATAATTTTGTCAGTGATAAACCTATAGACAAAGAAATGAAACCCTAATTGAGGGATTTCAGATACCAATCATGGGGAGGGACCTTCCTAACTATCTTGAAATCTCTCCATAGAGACAAGAGCCTACAACTGTGACCAAGTTTGCTGGCTCCATTAAAAGGCACTTGAGGTTTAAAAAAGGGGGTAGGATATGGCCTCAACCTTTGGGCACTCAGAGCTAAGAGAGGAAGTGAATTCTTCATTCTTTCATAGATTCAATCAACAAACACTTATTGTTCACCCACTAGGAGCCTCATGAGTATGTGCGTCCCGGGTCCAGAGATTTGAGCAGTGTCTGGAGCTGTCCTTAATTCATGGTACAGTGCCCTGTTACTGAACTGGCTATTTCTTGAAACTCTAGTTTCTGTCTTACCAGGTTTCCATGCAGAAGTTAGGGATTCTCAAAGGACTGTGCCCTGACACACAACATGCTACTGCGGTACTACAGCCACAGTGGAAACTTAATGACCATCACCAATGATGGTGGACCTCATGAGAGGGGTGGAGCGGGGAGGCTGTTGGTTTCTGGTGAACCCAACTGGCTAGTTGTCTTAGTTTGGGCTCCCCCACAAACAGACTGATTTGAGTGAAAGTAGTTTCTTTGTGAAAAGATGCCAGAAGACACCAGTAGAGGAGTGAAGCAGTGAGACAGGGAAAGGAAGGAAGCCAATTTATCAAGTAAGTTACCACTGCAGGCAACTGAGGCTCAGTTCCACTGGGGGATGCTGGGAGACAGTGGAGAACACATGCCTTGGAGTTGGGCCATTTATTCACCGACGCCCATCCATCACAGGTCAACCCTCATCCATCACAAGTCTAGGGCTGCTTCTGGATGATGTGTTAATTCCTAGGCTCTTCCAGCTATCACAGCATGAAGGCCTAGTGCGCTCCTGTGAACAAAAATAAAGTCCTCAGGGAGAGTCACAGATATTTTCAGTAAGAAGCCTTTGGGGTATAGAGCCCAGTCTGAGGGCACACGGGGGCAGGGCACCAACCATGTCTGTTACACCAGCCATGCCCTGGAAAGTTCCAGAGATTATTATGTGAAGACCCAAATGTCACCAATTCAGGCCACCACGACTAGGTGTTTCCCCAATGGGTGGCACTTTCTACGACCCCTGTGAAGAAGACACTCCGTTATGATAACAATCTCCAAGCCACAGAGGGACCAGCCCATGAGAGGTGTGCCTCGAGAACTCGTAAAGAGCCAGGCACACAAGGAAGCCAGAGATGGCTCTTTCCAAAAGCAAAATGGTCCAGAGATGGTCAGCTTGGCTAACGTGTTCCTTTGCTAGAATATAACTGGGGCCCTCGAGAAAATTCTTTTAATCATATTTGTGCTGGCTGGAATACAAGATGTCCCTGGATGAGTCACAGAGGGAGTTTCTCTTCTGGTGATCTTGCGTTCCAACTCAGGGACCAAAAAACAATAAATAAACAAATGCCACTTCACTTCACCAGCTGCATACTGCCTAATAATAATAATAATAATAATAATAACAACCTCAACCTGAGAAGTGCTCAGATAATGCAAGAAGAAGAGGGCTGGGAGTGCTCATCTTTTAAACAAGGAGCCTTCTTTCTGGAATTCTGTTCTGTCAGAAGCACTCCTCTGCCTGGTGGTGAGCTCTCAGGAGCAGAACAACGCATTCTGCAGAATCTTAGGGCTGGTGAGTCTTTTGAAGTCCTATAAATTCACTATATTTATCTTAAAGCAAGAATCGTGGTTACAGCTAATAAAACAAACAATGCAAGGTTGGGATGGGGGAAGGAAGAATCTGTTGTGTAATATCTGGCTAGTTGACAATGAAGATTATAGGTGTTATTTCCTAATTTCTTTCAGGGAAGAGTTCTTCTGGAATGCGTGTGTTTACACACACACATACACACACCCCACGGTGGGCGAGTAGGAATGAGGTCACCTGTTGTCCCTCTAACACTCAAAGCAGAATTCATATCAATTCTACTTTGTCCTCACCTGTTCCACCTCTGAGTTTCAGTCATCAATCTTTTATTCTTGGAGGTGACATGTGAACTGGGCCTTGCCACATGGGGAGGATTTCAGCAGAGGAGATGGTGCAATGGAGGGGATGTGATTTCCAGAAGCACAGAAGGAAAGGCACAAGAGGCAAGGTGTGGGGTGAGGCCAGCAGGCTAGGTGGCTGGAGCCCAGGGCTGGTGAGGGGTTGAGGGAGAGACAGGGTGCTGTGAACCTCAAAAGGGGTGGCTGGCTCTTCCAAAGGGCATTAAAAGTTACCCTTCAGCAATGTACCTTGTGTCCCAGAGGATTGCCAACTCAACCAACACAATTTCGGTGTCTTCACAGCCCTGATGAACAGGAGGCCATGAGTCAGTAGTTTGGTTGGGAGGAAACGAAAAAGTAGACTAATTTTCAGGGTTTTGCTAGCTCCCTCTTCTCTCTCTTTCTCTTTCTCTCTCTCTCACACACTCACAACATGATAATAATAAACTATTTGCTAAGAATTTACTTATTGTGTGCCAGACACCCTGCTAGATATTTTACATTCATTTTCTCAGAAACCCCGGCAGATCGGTATCACCTTGGTGTGAACTGGTTTGTTGATTTTTTTTTCCAGGAACTGAGCCTGTAAATCCCCAGAGAATGGTTGTTTTGATGGGAGGGAGGGACAGAGCTTTCCAGAACATGAACAACATTCAGTGCAAGGAAGGCACGTCTGGGAGAGATGGGGAAAAGAGAGGGCAAAGGTTTCTGGCACCATTTGTGGGGGCAGGTAGGGGTGGGGAAGGTCAGGAAGGAGAGAGAAATGGAAAGCGTCTTCTTGCCTCTGACCAGCCCTGAGCTCCCCCTCCACCATTGCCACTGCAGTCAGTCAGTACTGGCCCCTGAAGGACACAGGAATTCCTATTTCTTTTTTGAAGCACAACTCTTTCTTCCTCAGTGGAATCCCAGGCAGGTGTTCATTCCCATCCTTCACAGGAATATATTTCATCTGTGGCTGACTGGCCGGCTGTTTATCATATCCATTTCCTCTTCTGCCTGGACTACATTTCCCAGCCTCCTTTGTAGTTAGGTGTGGCTATGTGCCTGACTTCTAGTCAACAGAATGTGGGTGGAAGTGAAGAATGCTACTTCCAGGCCTGGTTCCTACAAGCCTTCCACTCATGATGCTCCAATCTCTTTCTCCTTCCCTCAGCTTGATGCACAGGGATCTCTTGGAAGCCACCTGATGAAGACAGTGGAGCCACAAGATGGAAGGGCCTGTATGCTTGAATCATGGCTTAGAGGAGAGCCACCTGCCATCAGGAACAGCCATCTGGGGCTTTATGTGCATGCGAAATAAACTTCTATTGTGTTTGAGTCATGACACACTTCCGATTTGTCCGTAACAGCAGCTACCCTTACCTTAACTGACACAGTGCTTCCTGGGACCCACTCTGTGCACGGGGAGTGCTAGAGACAGGCTGACTTGCAGCCTCAGAGCACAGTGAAGCCCGCTCGCTGAAAACCAGAACTGCAGGAGCAGCCCAAGCACCCAGAGCCCAATTCTGAGCTTCCATGTGCTAACTTTTCTGCACCAAAAGCACTGACACTCTTGGCTGTTCTTCCTGACTTGAATCGATTTATTAACGTGGGTTTGGGACCATTCTTTGCTTGGTTACTGCATAAATATCCACTGAAAGAGTCCATTTCATTGGCATTCACAGAGCTGGCAGGGTTGGGAGAGGGCAGGGTGAGTGGAGCTGCCTTCAGAGAGCAGAAAGAGGCAGGCCCTTCAGCAGCCTTCCTCCCTAGAGACCCACAGGCCACCCTCAGGGTGTGAGCGGGTAGGGGTGTGGGAGGGAGAAGCAGCAGGGCAAACAGACCCTGGAAGCTGTTGCGCCTGGCATCTGGCCAGAGGAAACTGCTGGGACCACAACACCCCTTCTCTCTTTGTACCATTTGATGTTTTGCTGGTTTGCGGAGCAGAGAGGCCTGGGATCTCTGCCCTTTCCCCAGCACACGGGATTCTTTATAGGAAAGGTCTCCGTGGATTTTCCTTTCGAGGAGCTCAGCATCTATGGCTCAAGGGTCTGGGGCCAGCTTTCCCTTAGTGCCCTACATAACTGATTTTCTAGGTAAAGACTGCTCATTCAAAAGTATCCTCCCCTCCACCGAACGCTGAAGTTTCACCACTAGCAAGCTCTTGCCTTGTGTTCAACATTACTGTGCCCTTTCTGGGTTCCTCTCCAAAATACTGGTCTAAAAACTCTGGGTCATTGCCACATTGGAGCGAACTGATGAGAACACTTTCTACACAGTAGGGGCACCCCTGCCTACAGTGGGACATCTGTCTGTGACTTAGGTGAAGCCCTAACCCAGTCAGCCAGTGATGTCATCAAGCATACACACCCCGGGGTGGTCAGCTGAAGTTCTAATCAGGAAGGCCCCATCCCCAGGCTGCTACTGGAGTTCTAGTTATCTGTTCACCTCTATCAGTACTTAAGTCATGGCTACAGAGCACAGTGAACATTAGAAATGTTCTGGGCTGGCCTGGTGGCACAGCGGTTAAGTGCACACGTTCTGCTTTGGCGGCCTGGGGTCTACTGGTTCGGATCCTGGGTGCGGACATGGCACCGCTCATCAAGCCATGCTGTGGCAGGCATCCCACATATAAAGTAGAGGAAGATGGGCACATATGTTAGCTCAGGGCTAGTCTTCCTCAGCAAAAAGAGGAGGGTTGGCTCAGGGCTGATCTCCCCCCCCCCCCACCAAAAAAAAAGAAAGAAATGTTCTTTTGGTGGTGAAATGAGTGGCTTGATGACTATAAGAAATGGGTAAAATTAGTGATATTCAAGATATATGGATTAGCCAAAATATTCTAGAGGTGCTCCCTACCCTTGTGTGCATAGGGTTAGAGAATCTGGGAAAGCCCACAGCTAGCACCCCCCTGGATGGCTCTGATGCTTGCCACCTATGTGGTCCCATGCCTGGTAACTGGTTTTGGAGGATTTCCGGTTGCCTATGCCATCTAGAAGGTAACAAAATTCTGCCTTGGAAATGTTGTTGTATCTGCGTTGAGTGGAGCTTTCACACTGTGTGTGGTCACAGCAGCTGAAAGGACAGCCGGCTGGGACTCTCTAGCACAGGGAACTGGTCTGTGCCTGCTGGCCACCTACATGTTAGATTCTCATTGTCTGTGTGTGCTGCACGATTTGCCCTGAGATTGCTCCTGCGGCTGTCACAGTGTGATCCTGAGCTCCGGTGCAGGAGCCCCTCCCCTCTCCACTCTGACTCTCCTGCCTGTCTCCTTCTCCTGCCCTGTCTTGCCCCTCTGGGGCTCTGGCCTTGAGCTGGCCCTGCGGCAGCCCATAGACAGCCCTCAGGGCTGGAAAGACTCTGCTTCAGGGACAGGGATGATGAGCAGAAACCTGTCCATAAAAACGTCATACTTGGCTTCCCCTCCCACAGGAGCTTTTCAGTGTCTGAGTCGGCATTGACTGACGTGCTTGAAAATTCTTAAATATGTCCTTTAAAATAAAAAAAACTAAGGGATCATATCACATCCATTAGAATGACTAAAATAAACGACTGTAACACCAAAAGTCAATGGGGCTATGGAGCAACTGGGATACTCGTCCACTGCCAAAGGGTACAGCCACTTTGAAGACCTGTCTGGCAGTTTCCAATGAAGTTGAAGAATTGCCCACCCTCTGGCTCAGCAATTCCACTCCTAGATGTCCTCCCCGGAGAAATGAAAACATACATTCACAAAAAGACTTGCACACAGATGTTCACAGCAGCCTGGTCATAAGAGCCACAAACTGGAAACAACCCAAATGTCTGTCAACAGGTGAATGGATAAACACACTGTGCAACACCCACACAGCGGACTTCTGCTCAGCAATAAAACTAGTGAACTCCTGCCACACACAGCGACAGAGATGAGTCTTGAAAACTGTGTTGAGTGAAAGAAGCTGGATAAAAAGTGTACATACTATAAGATTTCATTGACACAAAATCTGAAAACAGGCCCCAAAATGTACAATGATAGAAATCAGAAAGCAGTTGCTCAGCGGAGAGGGTGGGGGAAGGACTTTCCTGGGGTGATGGGAGCATTTTATAGCCTATTTCGGGCGGTGGTTACACAGGTGCACAAAACTGTCAAAACTGATCACTTAAGACTCATTTGATTTTATGTTAATTATCCCTTGATTTAAGAAAAAGACATTGAAAATACTATCAAACTGCAAAAAAGGAATAAACACCCAAAGTAGTTCTGTGTGTGTGCATTGTGAGTTTGACCAATTCTGAGAGTAATGGAGGGAGGGGAGATGGAACAGAGGCTGCTGGTGGCAGGAGGCCCAGGCACCCCCCAGGGCACCTGCCAGGGGCGCTTTCCCTCAGGTACAAACAAAGCAGGCAGCAAACAAATGCTTAGCCCCAAACCAAGGCTCAAGGAAATAAAAGAACAGAGGCCCCAAGGAAAGCTGGCCCGAGAGTGGGGGACAGCTATCAGGCTTTGAGCCAAAACCACTTTCCAGGAAATGCCAATATTTTTGTGTTTGGGAAAGGGGAGGGAGTGTTAAAGCAAGCAAGAGCCAAAATGTGTTGGTCTTTGGACAACAATTGTTGCCCAACTGAGGGGCCCTGTGGGACAGGCTTCAAAGTGCTGCTGCAGAGACCTCCTCCGTGGGTCTCTGGGGTGGGGCACCCAGAAAAGCCTTGCTGAAGGGAAGTTGGAAGTTCCTTAAGGGCCAAGGTCTCCTGTTTTGCATTGTGGAGAGGAATCTTCCATTTCCCTAGTAAGAGGCCACAGCAGTCCCTCCAAGTAACCGTGTTCAGCCCTCAAACAGCCCAGGGAGACTTAACCGTGCACTGGCACAGGCGTGAGCTTGCCAACGAGGCCTGCCACAGACCCTGCTCTGCCACTTCAGAACTGTGTGGCCTTGGGAAAGTGACTTAGCCTCTCTGAGCTGCAGTTTCCTTGCCTGTGAAATGCAGGAAGTAACGCCTACTGCTGGTGAAGCAGAAGCTGCTTAATGCCGAGGACACGCTCAACAGAGAATCATGTCTGGGCTCCAAAGGTCTTTCCTGGTCGTCTGTGCCAATCTCTCAGCTGGAGTAGGGGCTCCCGTCCAGCCGAATAGCATTCATTTCTTAATTTTTGGACCTCACGTGCACAGAATTTGTATAATCATAATCTTCAGTTCATAACACTTCCATGCATGGCTCACTTTTTTTTTTGGTTTTACTTTAAAAACTGTTTGTTTTATTTTTAATATTATAAAATTTAAAATAAAACAAACACTCACGAAGTCATCACCCAACTCGACAACATGTGAGTCCATTTCTGGACTTTCTATCCTATCCCACCAGTTCTTTCGTCTACCCCTGCGCCAGCGTCACAGTGTCATCTTATACTTTCTGATGGTGCTAAGTGCTCGGAAGAAAGTAGGTCAGAGTAAGTGACCCTGGGAAACGGGGTGGGGGAGACTACTCAAGGAGGGTGATCAGGGAGGGCCTCTCTGAGGAGTAAAGACCTGTAAGACGAAGAGACACCATGGCATGGCAGCATTCCCGTGCTCCAAGAAGACACGTGTGTGTGTGTGTGTGTGTGTGTGTGTGTATGAGAGAGACAGAAGGGGGGCAGTGAGCTAGTTCCAGAGTGGCAGGAAAGAAAGGCAGGGGACTAGATCACACTTGGCCTTCTGAGTTTCAGTTTACAAAGACCATCTAGTACAACCCATTTTACAGATGAGGAAACAAAGGCTCAGAAAAGGTGACTTGCCCCAGGCCATGCATCTAGTTAGGGGCAAGATTCTGGCGAGAATTCCAAGTGTCCTCTGTTCAAGCTCCGAGTGTCTTCCATGACAATGCGTTGCCCCTCTGGCCCCTCAAATGGTTTGAATTCCACAAAATGCCTCCGAGCAGCTTTCAGGTAATGAGGTGACAAACAGTATATTAAAATAGTGTTCTTCCAAGTAGAAGTTCTTTACCGCAAAAAAGATTATTTGAAGACTAATTAGGATTCTGACATCATTCTTTAATGGTCTTAGGGCCATGTTAAAATCCATGTATTTCCAAGTTATTTTCTTATCATAGGTGATATTTATTCTGGAGAAAAATCAAGGATATGCTAGTGATGTTCTTTGAAATTTGAGTTGGGTGCTATGATCATATAAGCAGAAGCAAGAATTTTTCTTAATAACCTACAAATAGAGAAATATACAAGTAGTAGATTAATAATTTTACACGTACTTTAATGCCATCCCTTCACTTAAGTGAATAACGAGAAATCTTATCCCTAATAATGTGGATGGAAATATTAAGGACAGGGTTTAAAGGCTCACCTACCCCCTTCTTTTGAAACTCGGAGAGCGAGCGAGCCGTGACGAGAGAGCGGAGTGAGTCTGACCTGCGTTCCCTATTAAACCTTCAGGGTAAATGGATTTCTCAAATCTGTTTTCCTCTTTGACCAGTTAATCCCTTCCTTCCAGGAGGAGACTTCAGCCCCTCCTCTCTGCGACTCGTCTATGGCAACAGACCAGTGTGCTGTTTCCATCTTGCGTCCCCACTCTGGGCTCTGATACAACTGCAGATTTTATGACTCAAGAGATCACAATTACTGACTTCCGAGAGCCCCTGACTTCTCCAGGGAGAATAAGCAGATGAGAAGTTCTCCGTATTTTCACAGACAAATTCAGGCTGTTTCTAAATCACGCCCAGGCTTTTCTCCGCCTCTCATTTTTCTTGTGAGGACAATTCTGAAAGTATGCAGATGCGAGAGTGCTAATAGCAGAGGGGCCTGACTTCTCTTGGCGCAGGTAACAACCGTCTGCTTTTAGTTACTTAAGCTGTGTCTCCACAAGACCAAGACAGCTCGGTCCAGCGCATGCAACTAAAGTGACTCAAACTCTTGGCTGAGAAGCTGTTGAGAGTCCCTTGCTAACCTCTCTGCGCTAAGCCACTCATCACCATTGTGAAAGCGTCAGGATGCTGGTTGACCTCACAGGTGCACCCTCACTCATCATAGTTCTAATTTGAGAAAGAAAATGCAAGTAGAAGCATAACAAATGCAAGACAAACCCTTCCGACTTGTAGAGAAGAGCCTTACTTAACGAAATAGGATGGAGATGCCCAGCTCAGCCATGGACTGGCTGCGGGGCAGGAGCAAGCTCCTTAACCTCTCTATGCCTCAGTGTCCTCATCTGTACAATGGGGGTGATAACAGTACATATGCTGCAGGTGGTCAAAGGGAGTAAGTGAGTCAACATGCAAAACACTTTGAACAGATCCTGGCACACAGGATCTCAACAGGGGTTAGCAATTGTTATTATCATAAAGATGGGGAGCCAAAGCACCCTCACTGTAGAACACTAAATAAATAAGGTGAGAATTTCATTTTAAACTACAAATAAGCAATAAGTAAGATAAAAAGGAGGTGATTTTTCTTCTCCGCAGTTTTAAGCCTGGCATGGTGCTGGCTTCCCACGGCCCACGGTGGGCAAGGGGAACAGTAACCGCCATCAAGTCTAAAGCGACAAGCGTAAGGTCAAGAGCAGAGACAGTGGGGACCTGATAGAAGGTTTTCAGTAGGCCAGACTCCCCAGGATAAAGGGTGTGGAGGGATAGTCAACTCAGGCTGCACATGAGACTCAGCTGGAGATCTTTGAAAGATCCGGATACCCAGACCAATGAAGTCAGAGTTTTGCATGGTTGGCCTGGGCATCAGGATTTGTTAGAGCTCCTTAGGTGATTCCAATGTGCAGCCAGGGGTGACGATCCCCCCACCCCCAGGTCTGGATCCTCCTCCTCCCAACACAAATGAGCACTTACTTTGGTTAGTCCTCGGAGGCCCAAATGCACAGGCTCAGTTCTCTTCAGAGACACAGAAAACCCACCAAGCCCCAACCAGGGCAGGAATTCATTAGTATTTGTGTGTGAATCCATAGTGCCTGGGATACAGTCTTGGTGCTGAGTCAGTAAGTGAATGAATAGATACATGGATGAATGAATGAATGAATGAATATAGCACAATAGGGAATGTCTGCTGATATGGAAGTAAAATTGGTTAAAAACTTTCTGAAGGGCAATTTAAATGCACTCATACCCACTGACCCAGAAAATCTACTTCTTGGAATCACCCCAAGGCAATGCAGGCCCTGGCTGGATTTTCTCCCAAGTGCCTGCAGTTCTGATTAAAGAGAGATCCGCGGGTGACAGAAGTGGGAGAGTGAACACTCCAGGGCGACTGTGCTCCTGCAATTCCACTTCCGTAGGAAGATGGGAGAAGGGCACCCTCAGACAAGGCCAATAATTTTTTTTTCTTTCGTTAAGGATTGGGATTTGCACAGACTTTCAGATAAGAACTCAGCTTAAACTCCAGAGTTTAGCAGCGTAAGCTCAAAAGAGACTCTTCTAGACAGAAGAAAGATTATAGGAAGGTCCTGCCAGCCAGTCACCTAAGCCATTAAAAAAAAAAAACAAAACAGTAAGGCTGGGGCTGGCCTGGTGGCGCAGCGGTTAAGTGCACACATTTCGCTTCAGCGGCCTGGGGTTCCCAGGTTCGGATCCCGGGTGCGGACATGGTACTGCTTGGCACGCCATGCTGTGGTAGGCATCCCACATATAGAGTAGAGGAAGATGGGCATGGATGTTAGCTCAGGGCCAGCCTTCCTCAGCAAAAAGAGGAGGATTGGCAGCAGTTAGCTCAGGGCTAATCTTCCTCAAAAAATAAATAAATAAATAAAACCACAGTAAGACAGGGCCTGATGTCTGACTTTGAGCAGAACAGCTTTCTCTCAGTGCCCCCCAGCATGAGTTAACTACAAAATGTGCCCCCATGTGGTTAATGGCATGACCCAATCCTGTCAGCTGGTAAGAATAAAGGTGTCAGCATTTTGAAGACGTCCACACCACTTAAGATGGGTATCTAACTTAGGGGAGTTAAAAACCTTCTCTTTCTGAAAATGGGATGGATTGGCCTTTGAGTCCAACTTGAAGGCCCTGTACCTGGAGGGAATACATTCGTCAAGAACCAAGGCCTGGCCCTTGGAATTGGATCTCTACCGTGCAGGTGAGGAGGTCACTTCTCCACTGTGTACGCAACAGCATTCAAACGATGGCACTTGAAATTAGGGGCTGGAATCAAGAGGAACAAATTTTGCAAATATGCCTTTAAAAAATCAAACTATCCTGTCTGAAGCTATTAAATGTGTTTGTACGTGTATGCACTTCTTGGTACTTAGAAAATAGAATCATCTTTAAATCGAAAAACATTCCCTGGGTAAGACCACTTATAAGAAGTTTAGTCCAGAAAAAATATTATTCTTGTGTTACAAAATCAAAGCAGTGGAGGAAAAAAAAAATCAAAGAGAATGATCAGTCAGGAAAAATGTCAGGGTTCCAAAATGCTGCGGGAGACCGCATAAAAAGCACGTTAATATTTAAGCTTGTGCTAAACATACTTTTTTCTACAGTCCCTTTTCACGAAGTGTAAGTTTATATATGCTTTGTCAAACGCCTCTTTAAGGATTTATTCTGAGGAATTTCCTACCATTCTTGGGCTTAAAAGTTCAGGCAAGGTTAAAGAGTTGGGTAGACTTTGGAAGTAAAAGGCCACAGGGAGGACAGCCATCAGAACATGGCACCCAGGAGGCTGAGGGCACACCTCTGAGCCCTGCACAGCCCACTTAGAAGGGGCCTGGGTAGTTCTCCTCTGTCACAGGCAGCTGCCAGCCTCAGCTGGCCATTCTGCAATGAACATGGGTCGTGGATCGCACGGAGACCCGGGGCTGTGTGTGGTTGGGCCGGCACTGTCCCACAACTGGAAAATCACCAAAGGGGTTGATGGTGGGCCCAGAGTGACGTCTTGCATACTAAGGATGACATCACCAGCAACAGCATAATTGTGATCATCGTAGTAAGTCTCTTACTGAAAGGACAATAAAACCAAGTAATTCCTTGAAAACTGACCAAAGCAGTACTAAGAAATGTTATTGAATTATTGGTCCCTTCAAATGCAAATACCTATTCCCAGGTGAGACTATGCTCTAAAACGAAAAGACAGGGAGCTCAGCTGCTGTCCACTTTTCCACTGCAATTGCTGTCGTTTAGGTCATGTTGACCTCCACGTGGCCAGATCCACTGAGAGATTCTCTCTCGGCCTTCATCTTACTCATTTCAGCAGTGTTCCACACAGCTGGCCATTCTATTCTTCTTTTCAAACATAAATCAGATTGTTTTACTCATTTGCATAAAATTCCCAATGGGTTCTCATTGTACTTTAAACTAAAAGTCAAGCAACACAAAGCCCTATCTGAGCTGGCCCCACTTCAACCGTTTCCAACCTCATCTCCTAACACTTTCCTCCTCCATCAGAGTATTTCTTTTCCTAGAAGCTACCACATTCTTTCCTGCCTCAGGGCTTTTGCACTTGCTGTTTCCTCAGCTTGGAATGTCCTTCCTGCAGCTGGTCCCTTCTCAGCCTTTAAGTCTCAAATTAAAACAGCCTCCTTAGAGAAAATTCTATGACCATCTGCAAGCCCTCACCTTTTATCTCAGTTATTCTCTCTCGTATCAGTCTCCGTGTGTCTTTCCTTAGCATTTATCACATTCGACAATGATTTTTTTTTGTTTGTTTACTGTTTATAGTCTGTCTCTTCCAACCCATCTGGAATGTAAGCTCCTCATCTGCCATGTTCATCGCAGTTCCCCAGCACCTGGAATAACACTTGGTCCATAGACAAACTCAATGAATATTTATTTGGAGGAGGGAAGGGAGGGAGGGAGAGTGGAAGGGAGGAAGAGAGTGAGGGGGAGAAAGAGAGAAGGAGTGAGGGAAGGAGGGAGGAAGAAAGCAAGGAAGGAAGGAAGAGAGGGAGGGAGGGAGGACAGTGTTCCCAATTAGTGTACCCAAAGACTGGTGTATCTCAAATTCCTCACAGAGGTGCCCCTAAATTTTGAATAACGGCTGAGGCTAAATAGAGTTGAGTCATTGTCAAATGGAATGTTGAACTGATGTAAGGTAAAGCAGTGTTCAACTTGTGATGAGTAAGAAGCACCGTGTGGAGCACTAAGGCCCCACGGCCTGTCCATTGGGATATTGAGGACTTCCCTCCAGGACTATATAGGAGAGCATGGCCAGGGCAGTAGGCTCCGCTCCCACGGCGCTACTGGTGCTGAGAGGGAGTGAGTGAATCTGTGACCCCCTTGCAGGCCACAGAATCAGGGCTCAGAATCAGGCCTGAATTATTCTTGGCCCACAGCCAAACTTGGAGCACCTGGAAGGTAGGGGCAAGGCCTTGCTCAGCACCCAATAAACATTTGTTGAATGATTGTATTTAACAGAGGGTCTTCATCCAGATTATTTATGTCTTATTTACAAAACATGTATAGTGCTTAATATGTTTCAGTATTCTTCTAAACGTTTACAAACAGTCCTCACAAACAATTGTATAAGGGAGAGGCTATTATTATCATCACTACTTTCCAGATGAGGAAACTGAAGCAGGAAAAAAATAGGGAGCTTGCTACTCAGTGGCAGAGCTTGGATTTGAACGAGGGCCACAGCGCTGGGTATCAAAGACAGGCGGGAGGGAGGGCAGCATGGAAAGACGCTAAGTGGGAAAGTTGGGTACTTAGCCCTCAAGGGAGCCCTAGGCGGTGAAGTCTCATGTACTTTAGAAACCAGGGCATGTGGGGAGGTGGGAACTGTGGAGGTCCCACCAGCTTTCTCAACCCCCTGCCCCTCCTCCTGAGGCAGATTTCTTCTTCCTTTCCTGTTTCTACTATAGGTCTAGGCCAGTGGTTCTCAACCTGGCATGATTCTGTCCTTACTGCCAAGGGGACGTTTGGCAATGTCTGGGGACATTTTTTGTTGTCACAATTCAGGAGAGGGGGTTTCTACTGGCATCTATTGGGTGGAGGGCATGGATGCTGCTAAACATGCTGCAATGTACAGGACAGTCCTCAGGACAAAGAATGATCTGGTCCCAAATGTCAGTAGTGTTAAGGGTGAGTAACCCTGGTGGTCCAGAGACCACTTTCAGAAAATTGGGGAAAATGGTGGTAAGGTCAGCAAGGGAAGGCCCATCTGAGAATCCCTGAGAAATGTCAGCCTGGATCTTGCTTCATCGCTACAAAATCTGAAGGGCAGAAGGCAAGAGCCTTACCTTGCCTGCCTCTCTCTCCTGTCTCCTGGCACCACAGCCACTCCCTCCTGCCGAGAGGCTAACAGCAGTCTCGGCCTGCATGGCACACAGCAGAGGCTGTTAATACCCACTTCCTTTGGCAGCTTCATAAAACTCTTGGCTTGGAATTTGGTATTCCTCGAGCCCTTTTTCTTAATTATGTTCTAGAGATGAAGGGAAACCTATGTATAATTCAGAAATGAATGGTCCTATCTTTGGTTGCTCTCAAACGTGCCAAATTAGAAAAGAATGGTGCTGTTCCTCCAAATGGTTATGGAGGTCTCTGGAGAAGCGAGTGGACCTGGGTGAGCCCAGCTGGGGCTGAACCAGATGCCCAAGCTGGACCCCAGGGCAGAACAGCCCCCCCCCCCCAAATTTGAAATGCTCTTTATAGAGGATAAAAAGAAGAAAACTCAGGATCAGACTTAGGGTGGAAGAGGGTAGGGGAACTGAGTGGTGTGGAAAATCCTGAAGGCCTGACATGAATGCTGGCTCTGCCCCTGAGCTCTGCGACCTGGGATCATCATCCTACTTTGCCCACCTGTGAAATGGGTTTGCAACATCCCCGTAAAGCGGCTGTGAGGATCAGTGGGGGATGGTGTAAAAAGGCTTCACACTGTGTGTGGATGAGGGTAGAGCCTTGTTGAATTTTTGTTCCATCAGTCTCCAACCTTCATCCTTCTATTCTCTTATCACCATTTATACTTTGAACCATCCGGACACCCGAGGGATCCAAAAGCTATTTATGTCTCTAGGCCACCAATCCAGGGGCAGTCAGATGTCCTGAGCACTCAGCAGAATAATAACAAACAAAAACAAGCCTTGAGAAGCGCTGTATGTGACTCGATTTGAAGTCATTTGAAGGAATCATATAGTTGACTGGATTTTAAAATTGGGCTTTGGCTAATGAATAAACGTACAATCCAGAGTCAATGGCATTTGCTGAAATGCTATTTCATGGCCATCTGTGTGGCAAAAAAAAAATTGTCTGGGATGGCATGGATAGGATCCTGTCCAGAGAAATGACCAGACCAGCAGTTCTCAAACTGGGCCAATCATCAAAATCCTCTTTGACCACAGAGATTCTCTGAGCCCCCAAAGCCTGATCCAATACATCTGATGGGGTCCAGGAATGTGCAGGTCCCAAACTGCCCCCAGGAGATTCTAAGGTCAGCTGGATTGAATTTAGGAACCGAGGTTCCTAAATTGCATGGAGCAATTTACTAAGTGCCAGGCGCTAACCCATGATCCTTAAATCACTTCCAAAATCCTTAACCAGGATGTTTCCCAAGCATTGTTTGAAGCTGCATTTACTTTTACATCTAAGGGAACATTTTTAGATACGAGATTTGTTTTCCTTCCAGCAAGATGCTCTACATCACTACTACCAATTAGGCAAGTTCATTTAAAAGCTTTGAATCCACATTTGTAAAATTCCCCCTTCGCTCATCCAACTTTATGTCTAAACAGTGTAGCTGATGGCTCTACAGTTCCATTTATGAATTCCACTCTTGCAAACGTATTTCCAAAATTGTTTCAGAATTTCTTTGTCTGGGAAAGCCAGGACTGCTGGTTTTAATAAGAACATGGTTTAAACATAGTTATCCAGGTCACTGATATTTCATGGCTTCCCAGAACACAGCACACAGCACCCAGAGTACCCTCTCTTTTCAAAACAAAGGCTGCCCCTACCCAACTCCACCCTCCCAGCTCCCTTCTCTCACAAGTTTTTCTTTAGAAAGAGTAACCTGGCTTAAGAGAATGAACACTGAGGTTAGACAAACTGAAAAGCAAGTCTTGCCTCCGGTTAAAACTCGTCAACATCACGAAGTGATCCCCAACAGTGGCCACCAAAGAGGCTTGCACCCAGTAGGCGCTCAGTCACTAATTGAATGCAGTTATTTGATAGAACTCTTGCACTTCCATTTAAGAAAACCCAAACAAGACTCCTCCAGACAACTGAGACATTCCACAGCGTTCACATCTGAGAACGTGTTCTCTTACGTAATCAACAAAGTAAAAAGAAGTTTATTTTTAGCTACTGAACTTCACAGGGAAGATCCGAGTCCTATTTAAACTTCTCTTTCATCCCTAACCTTCAAATGACACTCATATGATTTGCTTTTGTAATTTGTATTTTTTAAAGAAAAGACTCAAAGACGGCCTCGAGCTTATTTAAAACAATACAAAACAACAAGAGAAATAAACCAGATGGCAAAAAATCATAAATCAGGACAAGTGTGCTGAACAAGCTACAAAGGAAGGCATGGTCAAACTGCAGAGGGAAGAGGCACTTCGTTCCTCATGGCTAAGTCTCTCTCCATTATTGCTTCCTTCTGTAGAGAAGCTCAGAGGTCATCTAGGGGAGGGTGCCATCGTCCCTCCTTTAACCTGTCACAAACTGGACTGGAAAGTGCTACAAGATAATCAGGAACCTCCAAAGGGTGAGTACTCAGAGTAGGTGGGCAGTGTGTTGCTTCCCATGTGATAGAAAAAGAATGATTTGGAGGAATCTTTGTTTTAATTGCACAATGGCAAAGGTAGGAAAAGAAGCAAAAAAACCCACAAAAAACCAAAATATAAAACAAAACGAAAAACTCAAACCTAACCCAATGTATCTGCGCTGTTTCTAACACGATGAAAACAACGAAAACTCTGCTCTAGAAAAATCCTCCATCCCTATCTTTTCTATAGACATCAATAAAAGGACATACCTTACAGAACCACCACCGACACCTGCTTGGCTGAAGAACACAAGAAAGATTCTAAAACCGAAGATCTGTCCTGCTTGGCTGTGTCTTTGACACTGGACTAAATGTTGGGACCTTCCCATGGAGATAAGGGCTTTAGTTTGGGGCGGGGGGTGGGATGGAGGGTGTTGTTTTGTTTTGTTGAATCTATGTGACGACTCTGGAAAGTAAAGTATTCAGGGGCATATACGTCAATAGACCTCTGTGGAATGAATCAATGAATAAATGAACGAACCTGCATTGGGTTGGCCTTTCAGATCTTCTAACAGCTGACGTATATTTCTAATATATTAAAAAAGATTTTTTTAACCAACAAGAACGGGGCCTCTTAGGCAAGAGCACATGTCCATTAGTTTTAGATGCTTAGAAGTACATGCTGTTCTGTTGTAACACAACACACAGAGAATCTGGCACTGACTTTTCGCTCCTAGAGTCCTGTTTACAGACATCCTGCATTATTAACCCAGTACATCATCCCCGCACCCCACTGCCACATTTCATCTACATGACCCGAAAAGATGCAGGAGGTTTGCCAGGGCACGCTTGTCAATGTGAGTTCATGGGCACGGACAAGTCCAAGATCTCCTGCTAACCACACAACTGGCTGCTTTTGCACCACCCAGTAGTGTCCCAGGAGTGGGAGAAGAAATGCAGCAGGGAGACACGCCTGGGGGTCCGAGCAGCACGAAGGACTACATCAGTAGACCTAAATCTGTCTACTTCCTTATCGTCCCCAGCCCCACCCTCTTTTTGCCACAGCCATTTTGAATGCATCAGAGTTTGGGGTAAATTGCCTTTCTGAGCAGCTCTAGAACTCTGTGGATAAGCTAAGGAGATAAAGAAGCAAGGAGATAAAGAACCAGTAGTGGATTATTTTCCCCACCTGCTTCCAGAGCCGCCAGTATTTTCCCAATTAGAGCACTCATTGCCTTATTATCTCCATTAAAGCAAGTGTTGCGCAGGACTGTAACCACTTCTTTAAATCCCACCTTTCTCTCTAGAGGACGTGCTCTGGAAGGGAGGCAGTGATCACTACTGCCTTGTTGATTACCACTCTATCCCCACAACCTTGCAAGGTGCATAGTGTGTAATAGAAGTTCAATAATATTTGTTAACTGAATGCACAGGTAAGTGAGCGAAAAGGTCTCCCTCTTTTAGGGAGACCAACCATCCTGGACTGAGGGGCTTTCCAGGACCTGGGACTTGTGGTACTCAACTGGCAACAGTCCCAGGCAGGTCCCAGGCAAACTGGGATGGTTAAGTGGCTTACCCTCTCCCTTCGTTTCCACACCACCAAATCCAGCTTGCAGATCCGCCCCTCCCAGAAGTTCCCAGCCCTGCTGCACCTGTATGTACAGCTGCTCGCTTTACCCATCAGCTGGAGGGAGGGGGTGGCCTTCTAAGATGACAACCCTTTGTGCTCCATTTCTGCCCAATGACAAATGCCTACCCTAGCCTACTTCCTGGTCAGCTTCTTTATGAGCGATAATAATGGTTTCTTTATTTCCCAGATTCAGAAAATGGGAAGGTGTCAGAATGATCAGGAAGGATACCCAAATTTAAGCTGTATCCCTGAGTCTGACAAAAGGTAGGCATTGTGCCAGATACTCGGGCACTCCAGATGAGAAACGGCTCCTCTCCTTTCCTAGCTGCCTTCAAACTCACCTCAAGGCCCACTTTTCCATCTGTTTGCTAACCTATCTTGATATGACTGGCTGCAGGCTCTGCCCACCTCCCTTTCCTTCATCTCAGGGTTAAAGGAGGCGAGACCAAGAAGCAGCTTCCTGGCCCCATAGTTCTGTGGGGGATGGGATGAGAGAGAACATGGAGCTGGCTTGATTCTTAGGGGAAAGATAACCCAAGACAGTGCCGTCATTCAGGATACAGAAGACTTGCTTATGCGATGGTGAGTGGATTTTGCCACCAGTTTGGAACAAGTTCACCCGCGTATATCCTCCTTGCATATTTCTAGGATGCCCTTCTATAGACTATCTAGAAATATAAGTTAAAACTGAAGGCAAGGGGGAAACCAGAAACAACTCAAATGTCCATCAATAATACATAAACTGTGCTATATTCACATAATAGAATATCACAGAGAATGAATTACTGATACACACAACAACCTGGACGAATTTCACATTGGGCGAAAGAAAACAGACACAAAAGGACATACCGTACGATACACTTTACATGAAGTTCAAAAACAGGTGAATGTTTTCAAAAACTGTTAAAAGTCACGGTAGTGGTCATCTTGAGGGCAGGAGAGGGGTTATATTGATTGGGAGGTGAACATTTTGCAGGATAGAAATGTTCTGTATCTTGATTTGGGATGGTGGCTATACAAATGTACACGTTGGCAAAAATTTACTAAGGCGTACATTTAAGATTAGCTCAGCTGATGTATTTATATGTCAATTAAAAAGCTAAAACAACACAAAACAACAAAAATGCAAAAGCAATGGAGGAGATGCTCGCTCAAGCCTGATGCAGCCAGCCCTGTCATTTAACCCCGGGAAAGCATTCTTACCTCCTCTGTAAGTACATTATTCTACCTACCTGCTTTGGCTGTCAAATTAAATTAGATGAAACTGAGTGGGGTGGTTGTTCAATCTCATTTGTTAAATGTATGCTCGACAAAGGCAATGCTGTCAATCTCAATGAAATTAGGGTTTGTCAAACGAAGGATCTGATTTTTTCTTTTTTTTAATAAAAGACAGCTTTCTGCATCACTCTCAAATATCTTTCCAGCAGCTGTATCTCTCAGCCTATTAGTCAAGGGCAGGCACCCAGCCAGCTGTTTGCTGGATTCGACTTCCCCCGAACATGATCATTTCAAAGGTCGTGTATATGTTAATTTAGTACCTGGTTGTTATTTAAGAGGATTTTATTACATCATTTTATGTTGATTTATTCTTTCTCCTCCTCTAAGAAATTCTGGATTCTAAAACAACCAAAGGCAGGGTAGCTCTGGGTGAGTATGAGACTTCAAAGAAATCACTGTTGTCATTTTTTAAATTAAACATGAACACACACTAGCAATATGTTTTGGTGGGACATGATTATGATTGCCATTGTCTGGAGTTAGAAGAAAGAAGTGGTTTAAACAAAGATTGTTTATGTTAAAAATTAAAAAAGGAGAGAGAGCAAGCAAGAGGGAGACCCACAGCACGCCCTATCTAAATAATTACTTGACAGTAGCAATGCCCATATGGTGAATTTGACAATGTCTAGGTCTTAATAATTTGATTCAATTTACTTTTTCCTAGAGCAACCTAAAGGCTTATCTATTTTATTATAAGACTATGCAGTTTCATTTTCTATGGGTTCTGTGTGGCCGACAGTTTCCTAAAGCTGGAATAATATGGGAAGAGAATAAAACACGAAGAGGAGAAAGAAGGAAGTTCGGGAGAAGGCTGGGTAGGAGAGGCGAGGTGGCCATGCCAAGGCAGCTTATAGGAGCGAGGGGGGGGCAATGGAATGGGATCCTGTGTGTAAGGCTATTCCATGTGAGGAATTACAGAAGAGGCTTCTGTCGTGGTAGTTCAAGGAGGGGAGTGGTGACAGGGCAGGGAAATGGCAGAGAACCACAAGAGACCTGGAGAGATAAGGCTTTGATAAAAGCACTTCTTTGCTTTCAAAGGAACACTTCAGGACCTCATTTACGTCTCACCAGCACCTGTAATCTGTGAGCCCTCGCCTACACGTGCTCCTGTTGGAGAAAAGAATGACTCATGCTCAATATCGTCAGTGACTGATCACCATTGTTCTTCTGCTCAAATGTCACATCCAGGCGCCCGTAAGTTGCCATTCAGAAATCTATTAGCAGCATAGTTGAAGTCAGGGACTTCCCTGACCCACTTCTACCAGACAGGGCACGCTTCTAATTCTGCAATCAGTGAAACAGCAAAACAATTAGAAAATGTGTGCGGTGGTATACTGGATCAAGCCAGGCAAATACAGCCCCGGGGAAAGGTTAATAGAACGTAACTCAAACAGCCTGTATGCTTCTAAATATGCCGGGCTGGTGAGCAGAACCAGACAAAAGGGAGTCCTTCAGAACCCAGAACACACCCACCCTGTTCCACCATCCTGACCGCTGTAGAGCAAGTTTATCTGTGTCCTCAACTCTCCCCCCGGTACCCCCTTGCTGCTCCAACTGTGCCCTCCACACAGACGCACCACCATCCGTATCTGCAGTTTGACATCCTCCCCTCCCTAAATACTGTAGGCCTCCGGATCGCCCCAGCCCCACGGAGATAAGTCCGAGTGTTTATCCTTCCTGAATCGCAAATTCAAACTCAAATCATCAAATGTTATCTGATTATAGCCCTCTGCCTCAAGCCCCACCTTCCTCCTCTGTTCCCTTTCTTAAGTGATGTGGAAAAATACCCCTCCAAGAAAGGATTAGGAAGAAACTGGACAAACTGCCTTGTGCATTATGAGTTTTCTCCCCAAAAGGATTCAGCTTAGAAGTCTTTCTAAAATGTTCACACCTACGTTACAACCGCATATTGGAAAATCAAAAACAAAAGGAAAAATTCATTTAGGAGTCTTATGCTCCCAACAAAGCAAAACTATTTACTTGATTTTATTGTTTTATTTTTTAAGGAAATGGCCTATCATGACAGAGATATAATTTTTGTGTCTTTTTTTTTTGCTCTGTATTTTATGATAAGACATTTTCCTCAGGGCTACAGAGTGGCTTGGAATCCCCTTAAATAGCAAAGCCCACCCCCTTCCCACTCCCACGTTCCCCCCAGCCCCCAGTGGGTGTCTTAAATGATTCCACTTACCCACACCTTTCTGTACTGTCACATCCATCATGCACAGTATTGGGAGCGACACTGACAGGAAGCAATGGGACAAAGGCTGTCTGCTTTCATTGCAGCTTGAAAATTAAATACCGTTTATTACTGTCCTCCCTTGGGTCAGCCACTAATTCAAACTTCTCCATAGCAAAGATACCCGGCAGTGGCTTAGCTGAACCCCAGAGTAGGCAATGGAAAAGGTGCCATGGAATTTGCAAAATTCCCAGACAAAATTAATGTATGTGCGAGGGAACATTATTTTCTTGGGGACGAGCATGTCTTCATTTGGGATTCTCCCAAAAGCAGACCCTGAGACAAAGACTGAAGTGCAGATAATCGATGTGGGAGGGGGTCCAAGGTAGCTCCAGTGTGGCAGTGGGGAAGTGAGCCTGGAAGGGCAAGCAGCCTTTCCAAGGTGCTTTAGTGAGCAGGCACTTGCTGTGGGCAGGCAGGGCTCAGTTCCTCTGGGACTTAATCTCAGCACTACCCCTGCAGAGTTGGGGAAGCTGGGGTGTTGGTCTCCCAATTCCATTGCAGTATTGGTTGGGGGCTGCCTCTGGGGGCATAAACTCCAGCACCTGTTGGTTGGGCTCAAAGCCTGGGCTGAGCACACTCCCAGGGCCAGCACAGAAGTCTTGTTGTGGAGAGCTGTGGAGGGTGGCAGTGACACACAGGCGGGTGGAATGAGTGCCAGGAAAATAAGGGGCGGTCCCCAGAGCTTGTGTAAAGAGAGGGTCAAGGATTTAGGTGCAGGAGTCACCAAAAAGTCTGAAAATGACCACTGTGCAGGTGCAGGCCTGTTCACTCCTCTTTCTTCACTACTTGAAATCCCTCCCGGTGTCCCCAGGTCAGGCAACAGGCCGAATTTTCCCAAGGTCTGAGCTCTCTAAAAGTAAACAGAGTGTCTCTCAAAGTTGTCCACACCCAGCCTTACGGGGATCCTAACAGGAAAATCTTGGCATTGGAGCCCAGGTCCCAGTCCACAGAGCGTGCGGCAGCCAATGGCCCTTCCAAAGACTCCAGTTTACACCTAAGGAGGAGTTGTTTTAGACTAGGAAACCTGGTTCCATTAACACAGCAATCCTCAGAGATGTTGTCTGTTTCACAGCAGAGCTCTGAGTCCCAGAGAGCCTGGCACTCTCCCATACGCACAGCTCTCTTCTCCCAAAGGCAGAGAAATAGTCAAATTTAAGACAAGCCGTGTGCAAGTCAACTGCCTCATTCTTCCTGGGAAACCTGCTGGAATAAGTTGGGGGTTGTGTTGTTGTTTGATTTTTGCAAGCTCTATCTTTGTCAAATGCTATCACAGGCAACATTAAGACAGCTCTACATATGGCCACCAAAAGACATGTTCAAGAATGTTCATAGCAGCTTTATTTGCAATAGCCCCAAACTGGAAACCACCCAGCTGTCCGTCAGCAGGAGAACGGATAAACAAACTGTGATACATCCATACAATAAGATACTACAGAGCAATAAGAAGACGCGAACTGCTGAGATATGTGGCAACATGGATGGATCTTAAAAGCATTGTGCTAAGAGAAAGCAGCCAGGCACAAAAGACTATAGACTGCATGGTTCCATTTATATGAACTTATAGAACAGACAAAACTAATCTATGGAGACAGAAGTCAGAATTGTGGCTGCCTTTGGGGGATATTGACTGGGAAAGGGCTCAAGGGAGCTTTACGAGGTGCTGGAAATGGATTCTATTTTGATCTAGGGCGTGGTTACATGGGTGTATACACATGCAAAAATCCGTCAGCACTTAAGATTTGTTCACTCCATGCACTTTACTGTATGTGTTATACATACCTCAGTAAAAAGGTAGAAAAGCATAATAAGTAAGAAAGAATAATAAAATAAAATAAGTCAGCTCTAGAGAACACTGCTTCCCTCTCTCAGACAGGTGATGCGGTGATCAGAGGAAACTGAACCACTTCCCTAGAGTTTGGCCCCTAAGTAAGAAAATGGTGGAGAGGGTTCTCTTGGGTGAAGCTGGCATTTTGGCCACAGGAAACGGGAGACAGGAGGAAAAACTCAAAATGAGCAGCATGGAGCCTTTGGAAGGTCACATAAATGCCTTGGGGATTTAATGGGCACCTCTTCAAACACATCCACACACAACACACTCACACAGAACACAGCACACACACTCACACCCCACACTACCAGTGGGACACACCACAGATCCCACACACACAGAGTGCACATATCACACATTCACTACACACCACACATACACATCACATTCACATACACAGCCACATCACACGGCACAGATCCACATCCACAAACACAGCAGACGTTCATACCACATGGGATTTTATACACACACACACACACACACACACACAGATGGGAGGCAGCCCTTCTCGCAGGTTCAGCTCTTAGTGTTCCAGCACTGTCTGGGTAAACATCACCTTCCTCCCACACCAACCATGGCCACTGTCATCATCATTATCATCATTGCCATCGTTCCAGGAACATCCCTCATGGATAGGGATGTCTCAGAGCACACACAGCTGTGCCCACAGACAAAGACATCTGCCTGGAGCCGCCTGCTCACCCTGAAAGCTGTCCAGGCACATCAGGTTTATGCCTAGTCCTGAGGAGTGAGTGTGTCCTGCAACCTTCAGCTTCAGCCCCAGTAGGAACCTTGCGGCGACATCTGTCCACGCTCCTCCTCTCTTTCTCTCTGACCTACTGGCCACTGCACCCTCCTCCAAAAGGAAGCCTTGTTTCACGTCTTAGTGAGGGACAAGTGTCTTCCCTGGGGCCCAGATCAGCCCTGGTCTTCCAGACAACTCTGACCTCATTGGTCAGAGAAACCAGCCCACAGCCAGAAGGTGGCACCTCCTCCAGTTGGGATGCCAGGGTGTCCTTGTTAATTTTTGTCACGGGCTTGGAGCATACCTACAACATTCTGAGATTCTAGCAACCCTTTCTTCCACTGTTCTTTGTTTGAAGAACCAAACCCAAAGAGTCCATTTCAGTATCTGTTGACCATCTGGACCTTCTGCAGCAATAAGTCTCCACATGTGGAAGACAGTGAAACATGCCTGTTGGTGTACTCACAATTTCCCTCTTAGGATCTCACCCCAAAGGGATATGTACAAGCACGTTCATCACAGTTCTTTTGTGTTATAAAGACTGGAAACAACCTAAATGACAATGAAGAGGGAACTGATTAGTCACCGCAGATTGTTACACAGAATATTACTGGTCATTGCAAAGGATGACACAGATTGGTATGTCCTGACATGGAAATAATGTCCAAGGAAATTATTTAAGTAGAAAATAAGTGGAAAAGTCATGTGGTAGGAGAGAATGTAGATTTTCTACACACAAAGTGAACTAATTTTTGTTGAATGTGTGTATAGGTTAAGAACTTGTAGAATAAAACCAAGTCTGTACCAGTTTTCTCTGGTATGATGACAGAGGGGAGTTCCTTTCTTTGTTTTAGATGTCTATAAGGTTTTCATTTTTTAATATGTGTTACTTTTTCCAGTCAGAAATATAAGATGAGAGACTAAAACCTTTTTTCTAAGGACTCATCACTGGCTCCCCACCAACGCTTTTTAAAGTCTGGGGTTACAGATACTCAGAGGCAGCTGGACCTTGAAGCCAGACAGACTGGGATGAAGTAGTGGTTCCAGCTGCGGGTCCCGGGCATGTGACTTTGCCTTCTTGAGCCTTCCTTTCCTCCAGCATCAACAAGCCTCATTGAAAGCCTACTCAATGACACCCTCTGTGCCAACCCTGGGGGCCATCATGGTGAACAAAATACTCACCCCCTTCCCACTTGAATTGTACCTATAGCTGTAAAATGAAGGTAACTTTGCAGGGCTACTGAAAGGATTATTAACATAAACAATTCCTGGCACATAAAAGCCCTTTGAAAACTGTCAGCTACTTTTTTTTAAACATCCAAGGAGTATGACTTAGTTAAGGTAGGACAGGCTGCCTGACAAATCAGTCCGCACCTGTAATGGCTCACTAATGGAAGCTTATTTCTTGTTTATGTAACAGTTTAGGGTGGGGGCTCCAGAACAGGCACTTCTGTTTCATGCAATAATCCTCCCCAGGTAGAGGAGGCTCTGCCACCTTCCAAGGTTACCCTGGGACTTTGCTCGAGCCCAGAAGCCAGTGGATGAGAAAAGAGCATGGAGGAAAACCTAGAAAGCTTTTATGATTGGACCAGTGGTGCACGCATCATTTCTACTCACATCCTATTGGTCAGAACTAAGTCACATGGCCACACATAAAACTGCAAGGGAAGCTGGGAAATGTAGTCTGGCTGGGTGCCTAGGAAAATGAACAAAACAGGTTTGAAGGACTAACCAGCTATTGTTGTTACAGTGAATTAGAGTAGGAAGCACACCTCAGTGACTGTGTGTTTGTACGTTTGTGTCCAGTCTGCAAAACGCCAATGCTCAAGGAAGCCTTTGCTCTGGGAAGTTCTGAAAGCTCTTCTCTGCTGAACTTTTAGTTTTCTGGAAGAACTCTAAGAAGACATCTTTTTAAATCTTTTTTATTATCAAGGTTGTCCTGCCACCATCTGAGATACTACTAAAAAACACCACCAGCCCCCAGCTCTGACTTTCACAAGATTTGAGATGCTGTCAAAAATAAATGCCAAGTCATCAGATTCTGTGTGAAAGAGATGCCAACACACATATAACTCAAACTAAAAGCTGCACACAGGAGCTATACTGTGCACACACTGTCATTCCTCCTCTCCTGAAGAACCTGATACGCCAGCCAGTGAATCCACGGACTTAATCATGGGAACTAAGAGGAAATATAATTTTTTCTCCTTAAGCTGACACTTTGCAGAACCAATACTTATGTGTCTGTCTGTCAGAAGCTTACATTATAGATTCAGAGGGCTAGAGATTTAATTTTACAGTTTGGTTTGCTTTTGTCATCCAGAAGATTGCATAAAGCCCACAGATGTGGTTGAGATAGGACAAGATGTGTACAAAATGATACTGCTCATTAATTCATTCATTCATTCACTCACTCATTCAATAAATATATGTTGAGTGACTCTTCAGTTACAGCACTGTGGGTCCCAGGCTGAGGATACCAAGATGGAAGGCCCATTCACTGTCTAATGAGGGAGTCATCTATGAAGACACACAATTACAATGCAAGAAGACACATGATGCAGCGGAAGCACAGTTCGATGGGGTGGAAGCACAGATTACTAGAAAGGCCACTTGATTCTTTGTCATTTCTGATTTACTTGGCACAGAAGCATAAAGTAACTCATCAGAAAGTCTCCTATACACATTAGACGACATGAATGGAATTGTGAAGAGAAGGGCAATGTTCTGGGGCCCCGTGGGCTCTTTATTTATGCTATCATTGGAAAGAGATGTGGGAACAATGCTAGTAGCTACAGATTTTGGAATCCTCCTATGTACCAGGCATCGTGCATACTTGTCATTCATCTTGCCAGGCAAGTATCACCACTGCCCATTTTACAGATGGCATCCCTGAGGCCCAGAGAGATTAAGATATTTGTCCCATTGTGTAGTAATCTGCAGACCTAGGAATTTGGTCCGTTTGACTCCAAAGACTGGGCCCTTCTCACCACCACCCCTCACTTCCACCCCACAGTGAACGGAAGACGAGGGAAAGCAGACCCAGCAGACAGCAGTGGGACCTGGGACCTATGGCTTAATGGACTGCTCAGGAGAGGCAGAAAGGGAGGGGGAAAGAGTTTGGCCTCAGGAGTCAGTGCTCACTTTGTGGAAGTAATGTGAGGATAAACTCTCACCATTCACTCATTGATTCAACAGTATTTAAGTAAAGGCTAGGTACCAGGTACTGTTTTAGGTACTAGGGATACTGCAGTGAACAAAACCAGGGGTGGGGGGACAGTGGAAGAAGGGAGAGTAAATATGCCAAAAATTTTTGTCACACATGAGAGGTAATAAAATAGATACCTTTTCATTCTTGATGTTGATAATTAGAGAAATGTATGTTAACAGAAGCCAGCCCCGATAGTCTAGTGGTTAAGATTCAGCACTCGCACCAGCAGGGCCGGGCTTCGTTTCCTGGTCAGGGAATGCCACCCATCTGTTGGTTGTCATACAGTGGTGGCTGCATGTTGTGGTGATGCTGAAAGCTATGCCACCAGTATTTCAAATACCAGCAGGGTCACTTATGATGAACAGGATTCAGTGGAGCTTCCAGTCTAGAAAGACCAGGAAGAAGGACCTGGCTACACACTTCAGAAAAAATTGGCCATGAGAACCCTATGAATAACAGCGGGGCATCGTCTGATACAGTGCGGGAAGGGGAGAAGATGGCACAAAAAGACCGGGCAGGGTTCCACTCTGCTGAACACAGTGTCACTAAGAGTCGGAATCCACTCGATGGCACTAACGACGACAATGTTAACAGAGGTTTTGGAAAAAAATCAATTTAAGCACAAATATGCCTTCTAAACTCCTGGAGAAGATAAAGGATATATGTATAGGCAAAAACTCCTCTTAAGGACATGAACCAAAAACATTGATAGTGGTGATCTCTGAGTGGCAGAATTATAGGTGATACTTACTCTTTTTGTTGCTTTTCTATAATTGTAAATTTTCTCAAATAAGTTTATTACTTAATAATCATTGAGAAACAAAATTTACTAAAATGTGGAAGAAAATAAAACTCCAAAGAACCAAAATCTTCCTCTCCTGGCATTTAAGCAGTAACTGACCTGTCGGCCAGACAGGGCAATGCCTCACTCCTATAGTTACGCGAATGATATCTTATTTCAACACACTGCCTGATTATTTCAGAATTCGCTCACAGGGGTAGCCACAGGAGGAAATATACACTCATCACTGAGATATTAGGGACTGAATCCTGAAGCTTAATTTTTCATTAGGGCATTGTGCCATTTTTCAATTAAGACAGGTTCATCTTTTTTTTTGGAAAGTGCTGATGTGTAAAACCTCATTTCCTTCCGTAGCACACTGGCCTATGTATTTTATTTTTAATTGATTTCCATGTGCTCCTAAGAGTGGCAGAGAAACTGGGCTGGTGAGCTGTGTTGCCACAGTATTCCTGGTGCTGGAAAGGAAACTGTAGCTCTGTGAGAACAATGCTTTGGAAAATCTGTAAAAACCAGTCGAACACACCTAAGGTTTGTATGAAAGGGCAGGCGTTACTCATGGCGCCTTTGACAGTGAGAACGGAGACTGAAAAGCCATCAGCCCTTCAGTAGTGAATATGCCTGGAGGAATTGGCCAGGTCTAATTTAAAAGCCAAGAAAGAACTGTCTAATAATGTCTCAATATAGTGGACTCATTGCATTATCTTTTTATTAAAACTATTTTCTGTGTTTTTGAATAAAAGAAGATTCCCACTACCCCCTCCCCCACCAAGTATCAAATCTAGAAATGAAAATACCCTCACTCAAACTAACAGGATCTGCGAGGGGCTTAGGTTCTTAACATAAGATTCTGTTTCCTGCTAGAAATATTGTTTCAGAAAAAGTAGAAGCAATGATAGAAGGACCACAGGAAACATCTGTGTATACAAACAGGCCAGCTCACTAGGAATAAAAATGCATTATGCATCCCGAAGCTCTAAATATTTTTATTAACATAGTTTGTTAACTGAGAACTGAGAAATAAGGTTCCTTAAGAGTGTTCCCCATCAAACGCTTTCTTCGATATTTCATTTGATTCTTAGGAGAGAAGTAACTCTGCAATCTTATCTTAGATTTTAGCAATGAGTTTTCTATTAAAAGTTATTTCTTTTCCATCTCAGGCTGAGCAAAGCTCTGGGCCAAGGGGGTTAGGGAATTTGTTTCATAAAACTGACAGCTTGGCGAGCATTCAATCACTCGGCACTACACAGCCCAGGAGAACAAATAAGTCCTTTTCTGATGCTGCTCCAGACACATTACAATGTATGTTCCACAGCTTTATTCCCGCATTTGTACTGTTTGCCTCTGTACTGTTTGCCCCCTGCAGCAACAAGAAAAGGGGGCAGAAAGCACATCAAAAACTACGATGAAACCTACGAGGACGCGAAATTAATCAACCACACTCTCATTTGGAAGTTGGAGAAAAATGAACACATTGGATATACTGTTTTAGTGGTTGTGCCTGGCCTTCCTTTCCAGAAAGCCAATACGTTCAAGGGACTCTAAGACTTTTTGTTGTCCTGTCCTCAGTGCTTACAGACACGTGTCTTTGCAAGATCCGACAGAGGCTTTAATAAAGCAGATAAGGCAAGCTTGGTGGCTGCCCTTGGCAGAGGTGGCCCAAGGGCAGGCCACTGGCTCGCAGCCTGGGCATCATTCTGGGCAGCAGAGATCAGCCTGCCCTAAACCCTGTACCAGCAGGGACCTAGCTTGGAAACTTCCTCTTTAACAGGCCTAACTCAGAGCAGCCAGAAAAAGGAAACCATTACAAAATTTCTGCCCTCCTTCCTAAAAAAATTTACAAGGACTTCTTTTTTTTTTTTTTTTGGTACTCATTCACAAAGCTACAATTGAAAAATTCTTATGTGAGACACAATTAATCCATGCTGTTGGAAGATAGTGGTTACTATTAGTGAGGGATAATAAAGAGCACACAAGAGGCGTCTGGGGGCTGGTGTGGTCCCTGTCTCCATCGGGGTGCTGATGACATGGGTATGCTGTTTGTGAAAATTCTTCAAGCTGTACACTTAATAATGCGTGCACATTTCTGTATGTTAGGACTGTAGACAAAAATCTGAAAATAAAAATTCATTATGGATAACTTTTAGAATTTCTCCTATCCATATAGCTGGTTTAAATATCAAACATTACCAAGAAAAGAATAAACTATATCCCCCCACTGTTTAAAAATTCTGACCTATTTAAAGTGTATGTGAAATAGAAAACCTTTTCAAAATGCTGATACTATTATTTAAGCTTCTACCCACCGCGTCCTTTATGCTTGGGAAAGAACACACTGTAGGCAATTTTGCTATAACTAATATCCACCCCTCATAAAATGATACAGAAGGGCACAGAGAAATGACAAAGCTCATTTTCACTCTTGGACTCTGTAGGACAGGGAACTGTTGGAGGCTCTTTCGAAAGACCCAAGTCCCATTTGAGCCTTTCTCGCTCCTTCCCTACCTGAGCCATGTGGCCAGAGGAATCTTATCCTTACTTTTTTCACATCTTCCTCTATTTTTCCCTTTCTCTTTTATTTCCTCACACTGAATTCTTCTTTATTCCTGCTGCTGCTGTCCACCATGAGAATGAACTCTGATGCTTTTTTCTGTCACTGGTGTGAGATGAATGTGTCACCTCACTCTTGGATTCTCTCTGCATTTCTGAATGTAGCTGAAGGCTTGCGCCAGGCCAGGCCTTCACAGAAAAAATCTATTTCGTTAGTTTCCTATGCCAAGTGCTCCTCTGTCCTACCATTTACAACATGTTGTCTGCTTATTTACTGAGGTTTATTTTGCAACAGAAATAGTCGGGGCGGGGGCAGAAAAGGAACGCTTTTGAAGACAAAAAAATTGTCATTTGGTTTCAAAAGAGTTATTAATAATGGAAGGCTATGGTTGCTTTGCAAATTAAGATCTGAATGGTCTACTGTTACAAATGATTTTGCATGTTGCTGCTCTTAAAAAAAATAAGAAGTCTTTTCTAACCATGATTTCAAGGATGTAGGAACACATTATGTAAAGAAACTGCTTTGCTCACCAGGACCCAGTTTAAAATATTCCCATGTCCCATCTGGTTGCAAAGTCCAGATGCTGCAGGACCAAAGAATTTGTTCACTCACCTGGAATTCACCCAAAATGTCCGGATGAATCCCTTGGATGGGTGGGACTGCAAGGAGGACATGGCACATGCTAGTTTCCGGGAAAGCAGAATGCACTTCTCAGGCTCCTATTTTAAGAGAAGCATTTCACTGGGACCCTGAGAAGCTATCTGAAAGAGCTTGGGAGATGTTCTTGCCTTTTCCATTCCCAAGCTCCCTTTCCACTCTGGTGGAATTCCCATATGGAGTCCCGCGGCTGAACTGTCTCCACTGCTTTGGCCCCAACCAGCCCAGATGTCCATGTTGCAGTACCACCTCTGGCAGATGGAGTGACCAACTCGTCCCAGTTTGCCCAGGACTGCCTGGGTTTTAAAGCTGAACATCCCATGTTCCAGGAACACCTCCCTCAATCCTGGGCAAACCATGACAGTTGGTCAGCCTAGTGGCAGGCCACCGTCCAAACCCCTCTCTCTCAGCCAGGCCCAGTCAAGGCCTGAACCAGTAGGATTACTCTATGTCCCCCACTGTTTACAGATTCTGACCTATTTAAAGTACATGTACTTGGAAAGTATATTTAAAGCCACCGACTGAAGGTGTTCCTAGCTATGGACTATGGCTGTCAGATTTTCTTTTTTTTCCCCATTTTCGGGCCCACTCATTGTTTTCATCACACTCCATTCAGAATTTTGGGGTCAGAGGATATGTGGGCCAGTGCCAAGATTTTCTGACCACTCTCCCAGGTCTGGGCTGCCCCACCCCTGGCTGCAAAGGTGGGGGGGGCCCGGGTACCCAATTTCTCCCTGCTCCTGAGTTCCCTGGCTCATCAAAGGGCCTAAATGACAGAAACCAGGGTGTTGTCATAATTTACTCTGTCTACCAGCCATTACCAGGTCCCACAGAGTCGGCCTCCTGAACACTGCTAGAAGCCAGCCACTTGCCTCCCTGTCCACAGCCACTGTGCTGCTTCAGTTCAAGGTCACTGCTCTCTCTGGATTATTGCAACAGAGCCTTTTGGTCTTCCTGCCCTCCTGTCCCAGTTTGTTCTCCACTAGGGAAAAAAACAAACACATAAAGTAGATAATGTCACTGGCCTCTGTGAAACTGCTCAGGATAAAGTCCAAGTTCTTTATCAAGGCTTACAAGACCCATTATGATCTGGGTCCTGGCCGCCTTTTCTGCTCAGGATCCATAGTTGCCCTTTTGCCACCTGAGTTTCCTCATCTGCAAATGAAAATAGCTGTTTCTGAAAATTACTGTGTGGTTTAAGTGAGAACATGTATCTTAAATTCCTGGCCAAGTGCTTCAGCTCTCTCATGGATTTGGAGTATCTAGAGATCTTCATCCTCCTCCATAGAAGTGATAAAAAAAAAAAAGGATGGAGCATTTGACGTTGGCGATTCCAGAGAGATGGGGCAAGCAACAGATTGGAAGGAAAGGAAGAAGCATCCCATACAGATGGAGGATGGAGAGCTTCGTGTTTCAAATATCTAAGACAGATTAGAGAGTGGGCCCAGTTGAGTAGAGGAAGCTGGCTCTCACTCCCTGATGAGTGATGGTGATAGAGACGAGAGGCACAGGAGATGGGGCTCCTCTGGGGTGCTCTGATTTGCTGAGCTCTCTCATGAGTAGATGGGCACAGAGCTACATGGGAAGATGGAAGTACTCAAAGCACAAGAATTTGACATTTCCCCGGCGATTAATGTGGACAGAACCCCTGTAATAACAGAAATGAGGCCTTGAGTTCATGCCTTTGAAGACTTGTTTTTGGAAACAGACAAACTGGGGGAAATTTGTGTGTTTGTACTTTTTTATTAAACATTATCAGCATCTAAGTGCAACAGAGCACACTGCCAGGAGCTGAGGAGGGCCGAGTTGTTAGAGATGGTGATTAAAATGCACTTTAGGAAGTGCTGCCTGGCTCAAGAGAATGAATGCTGGTTTGAGACCAAGCCACAAAAAAAGACACATGATTTCTGCTCTCAAAAAACAAAACAAAACAAAACAAAGAGGGAGAAACAGAGAGAGAAAAGAAAAAAGCATAGTTTCTGTGGGAGAAAACACAGATTTGTGCACACTTAGAAAAAAATGATTCCACATTACTCTTTTATTTTACAAATATTCATAAGAAAAACAGCCTAACAGCTACTTTTGTGAGTAGCCTCAGCTACCTTTACCCCTGCATTTTTTTTTAAACAAGAACAACATTCTCAGCACTGATGAAAGCTAGATCAAGAGCCAAGGTGGCCAACGTGACAGTCCCCTTTCCAGGGACCTCTCCAGGCTGCCTTGCCACTCACACCGTCGCCTCCAATCCTGCCTCAGGGCACCCGGCCTTTGCCCTCCAAAATGGACAAAGACTTTATGGTGAAGAAATAAGGGTGGAGGACCAGCTTTGTTTTCTGTCTGCCTCACCTGCTTCATTTTTCTTTCCTAGTTAACTTTTCTGCCACAGTTTAATTGCAGAGAGCAGAAAATAGGACAGCAAATGGGCCTCTCCATCCGGGCTTGCCCTACATCACCAGGGTGGTCCGGCAATTCCTAGAGATCGTGCATCTTCCTTCACCCTGGCCTGCTCTCCATCCGCTCCCAAGGAACCCCAAATCAAAATGAACGCATTCCAGAACAATCGCCAAGGGAGTGACCAAACTTAACTGTGGCCCAAATCCAGTTGGGACGGGGAGAGAGGCAGGTCCCTGGGATAGCGGCAGGAAGGAGTGTCTCCCAGCTGATCTGAGCCAGTGCCCATCGCTCTCTGCGTACCAGGAGGTAACAGCTGTAACAACTTAACCCCAGGCCACACCACTTTAAGATGCAGGAATTAGTTCTTAAGCCCAGGTAGATAATGTTCAACCAAAGGTCTTAGTACCAGCAGCATCTGGAAACTTCTTAGAAATGCAAATTCTTGGGCCCATGCTCCAGAGCACTGGGGGCAGGCTCCAGAGCACTGGGGGCGGGCCCCAGGTATCTGTAGTTTAACAAGCCCTCCAGGTGATTCTAATGGACACTAAAGCTTGAGAACCACTGGGCTCCAGGCCTCTGAGAAAGGAAGGAACTGTATTGGGCTGGGAGGGAGGAAGAGAGACACAAAGCTGGTAGGCGTTATAGGAGAGGGGCAGATAAAGCTGGGAGCAGAGGGGCAGAATGGCACAGTGAAACAACCATGTTGTAGAGCTGTGCTGTCCAATACAGTAGCCACTAGCCACATGTGGCAATTTACATTTAGAATTAAAAATATAAAGACAAATATTGCAGGATCCCACTTAAATGTGGAATAAAGAAAAAAAAGCCAAACTCATAGTAACAGACAGGAGAATGGTGGTTACCAGAGGCTTGGGGGAGGGGGCCTGGCGAGTTATTGTTCAATGGGTACAGAGACTCAGTTTGCAAGATGAAAAGAGTTCTGGAGATGGATGGTGGTAACGGCTGCACAACGATGTCAATGCACTTAATACCACCGAACTGTACACCTAAAAATGGTTAGCAAAAAAATTAAAAATAACATTAATTAAAGTAAAATTAAAAAGTCAGGCTTAAGCCACACTAGTCACACTTCTAGTGTTCAATAGCGACTTATAGCTAGTGGCTATCATATTGGACAACATAGGACATTTCTATCATTGCAGAAAGTTCTATTGAACCAGGTTGTCTAGAATCCCAGTTCTACCTCCTATGAGCTGTGTGACCTTGTGTAAGTTACTAGCCCTCTCTGAGCCCCCAATTCCTCCTTTATGAAACAAAGCTTATAATACTCCCCTGCCTCATATGGTTGTTAAGGAGCTGGAAATAAAATAATAAATGTAAATCACCTGGTACGACTGTCTAGCCTATAGCAGGAGCTTGACAAATGACAGGTAATATTGTTGCCATTATGATTTTATGAGCAGCCACTGGAGACGTTTTCTAATGGAACAGACAGTCTGCATTGGCTAGGATGGACTCCCTCCACTACGTTTCAATTGCAAATTTCAGAGCTTGTGTAAGTGGCTCTATTTGCAGCAGGACAAGCCAGCAGGGCCATCGCGAAGCAATACCCATTTGCTGGCAGGCCAGAAAGGTGCCATCCTAATCCAGAAGTAGCATGTAAGAGACTCATAGTAAAGCTATAATTCTTGAAGCCAGAGAGCCTCACTTTGTGTGGGGTGAGCTTTTTGTTTTTAACCACTGATGTCACAATCTTTGGGATAGTCCATTACATTAAACTCAAGGCTTCAGTGGTGTTCATCTAGAAAGATGCCCAAGAGAGCTTGTAACCTTCTTGTAAACCTCCCCCCATATAAGAAAACAAACAAAACCCAGCCCAGAGCAATTGTACAACCCAGAGACATTCTCCCCACTGAAGGCCAGTCGCGAGGGGGAAGATGGGCTGGGAAAATGGGAAGAGGGCTTCATATGCGAAGTTTTATTCTAACAAATTAGGAAATAGGGAGTCACTGACTGTTCTTGAGCTAGGGTTACAAGGCTAGAGAGGTGCTTTAGCAAGAGGAATAGCAGCTGGGGGAGCAAGGACAGGAGTAGGGCGGAGCAAAGAGGAGACTGGGGCCAGACCCATGAGCCAGGCTGAGGCCTGCACTCATGGGAGTGGTGGGCAGGGCTGAGAAGAGGGGAAAGTGAGTCAAGCCGACATGAACTGGCAGCAGAGTTGACATCAGGAGCCAGTGGTAAAGGGCCCAGGCTTCCAGCATCGGGGCTGCATGCTCAGACATTATGACCACAGGCCAGTTTTCCCTTCAAACTCCCCTGGAGAAGCAGTTCCACTCTTCACATGGGCTTTGGACAAAGCCAGCTCTCTGCGGGTGTCAGGTCAGAAAAGTCGGGTAATGGACCCTTGCTCAGATCAGTTCTCATGGCTCAGGAATCATAATAGAGGCTTCCCTTCCTGATCCACTCAGGCATCCTTGGTGAATCCTAGACTTTCTAATGTTCTGAATGAGTAACACTTAAAAAAAATGAAGGGTCCAACATGAGTCGGACAACTTCTGCCTTTGTCAACAAAAGATGTTGAACTACAAATGCCATGCCCTCTCTTGATCATTCATAAAAGAGACTTTAACACCAAGAAAAGTGGGAAAGGCCATTTAAGAATACAGGGGAGTTCTGTAAAATGGAAAAGGTTTAGCTTTCAAAAAGGAACTCACTACATTTTCACTTTTCTTTCATTCCACTGTGAATAGGTAGAAATTTTGTCCCATGCAGGCAGTGGTCCACAAGCCTGCTCTGTGGGGACCATGGTTTGTGTGACATTCCAAAATGGTTCCCTGTGTGGTTTGAGCTGTAAGAATTAGCCTTGATGACCCAAAATCCAGCTGCCCAGCTCCTAAGAGCAAAAACAAAGCTTGAGGTTTCTGGCGTGGGTGTGCCCAACATGGAAAGACAGGGCAAGAAGCAGTCTTTTCTTGCCTTCTTAAAATGCAAGTGATAAGCCACAAAGGATCCTAGAACAAATGGTCTCATATTGATATTTTCACATTCAATAATTTCATATTTAGTCTAGTGGGTTAGTGATTTTTTTTTCATAAAAGGAAACTGCAGCCAGAGCTAATTGCTCAATCTGAAATGTATCTGGACATTGTTTAGATGTTGGAAAGGAAACAGTAACGTTGCAGAGTTTTAGCAAAGAGGAGGGCATTATTTTAGAAAAAAAAGGCAAATGTAAATTAATAGAAAATATAGCTGTGAATGGTTTTCAAAGCTTTGATGTATATAGTCGAAGAAAGAGCACCCTATTTTGAGCTTTTCTTAACATTTTTCTTATTTTTAAATGCAAAAGGAAATTCATTGGCACAGCCTCAATCCATTCCCATCCATTGATTTGTTAGCCAATCAATGGCCATTGTAATCTGAAAAAAATAACACCAGTTTCTGTGAACCTTTCCAAGCGAGGCTGTGTTCAGCTAAGCTTAATAAAGAGAAAAACAGCAAGGACCATCTGGAAAACACTCTTCCGGAGTCGCAAAAGATAGTGGCAGCCTTTGCCCAACCTGCTATAAATAAGTGTCTCAGGAAAAAAAACACCCGATTTTCAAATCTGTTTCTACTTAATACAGCTGCAATAGAGTTTATTTAGCTTTTCCCTATAGCAGGAAGACTGTTTGCATTTTTATGACAAGGGTCTAAATGTTTTTCACAGCCATTTCCATTGCCATTATTTTGAGGAACAACATACCACTCGGACTTGTCTGTTTGCTTCTGCAGCACACAGCGGTGGCCCCAGTGGCCTCTGCACCATGAAACTGGCCTCCAAAGCACAGATTTATGATCCCGTTTCCTCTCCCAGTGTTGCAACCATCACCCAAATCCTGGCCTGCGAGGGGCTGGCAACTTAGAATGACCAAGTGTCACGTGCTGCAAATCAATTATTTATCTGCCTGGACCCAGCTCGCTATGGCTGTCTGCCAGCTCACTGCCTCATCTTTTACGATGACAAGGAAGAGTCAAACTACTCTTAAAGCAAGGCTAGAACTCGCCAATGAAGGTCTATTGCTGGCTTGGTAAACCCCTGCATGCTCACCTTTCCGTCTTTCCTCATCGGCTAAGCCTGCAAAGGAATCCTTTTACACAAGACACTCTGAACTCCTTCAGACACGCTTTGGAAAAAGTCAGCATACCTTGGATGACTGCAAAATGAAGCAGCCCCCATTGATGTCTGCACTGAGCACCTGCTCATGCCCTCAAGCACCCTCAAATGCTCATCCCACTCTGAAGACCAGCAGGGTAGGGTTGACCTCAGACACTTTCCTATGTGAGTGATCCACCTCTCTGTCTTCCCTCTGTCTCCCAAGCACCAATCCCATTTCCATGTTTTACCCCCATGACACCTTCCCTGTGAATACACGAGGCTCCTGACTAGCCTTTCAAGGGACCATCAGGAAGAAGAGGCTGAGGGCTTGTCCCGCGGCATTTCATCTGCTGCTGACTGCAGGCATTATCAGGTTCGAGCTGCCTGAAGGAGCCCTGCTGACATTCTCTTTCCCAAGCAGAACTGCTGCAAGGAAACAAATGTGTGTGAGAGGGAAAACAATTAGGGCAGGTGGTGGAGACCACCTGAATTTGAATGTCCAATAATTTTGAAAAATGCTCCATCTACCCACCATTGACTTTCTCTCTCAACGGTACTGGAAAACATAGAAATTAGTGGTGGGTAAAGGACTGCCACGATCTGAAATGAGTCTATTACAGTGTTACAAGCAGAGCTCTCCCAAGTACACTAAAGGGCTAAATTAATTGGCTCAGGCTTAAGATGCTACAGGAGAAATGACAGTGGGGAGGGGGCGGGGGTGGAGGAAGATGCCTGGTGGCTTTGAAGGCATGCCTGGAATCAGGTGCATGTGAAAAAGAAATTAGGGAGGGATCAACCTTGTTCTCTTTATGAAAAACCAGAGAAGCCGTTAGTTATTACAATATGCCCCCCAATTACCTATGCCTCATTCAATTGCCTGCCATAAAAAAAAACTGTGCTTACACAATCTTATAGACTCCCCACCAATCTTAGAATTAAATCAGGCACATGACCCGCTTGCAACTGTTAATTAATCACTCCTATGAATTGTATATATAAAAGTCAGAGGGGAAAATTGTGTCTTTTATTATTTCAAATTGAGTTTTCCAAAAACCACAAATTCCCTATTAAATCTTGGTCTAGACCAGTGGTTCTCAACCAGGGGTGATTTTGTCCCAGAGGGGACATTTGGCAAGGTCTGGAGACATTTTGGGTTGTCACAACTAGGGTAGGGGGAGATGCTACTGGCATCTAGCTGAATATGTTACAACGCACAGGACGCCCTCCCACAACAAAGAATGATCTGGCCTCAATGTCAGCAAAGCCAAGGTGAAGAAACTATGGTCCAGATAAAGCCAACTCTGTTCGGCCTTTAATATTCTCATCTTTGGCAGTAATCAAAGGGAGAAGGCCCCATTTTCTCTGAAATCTAAGGTTGGTTTACATATATGTTGACTAAGGACATACTTACTCCTTTCCAAATAAATGAAATAAGTTCTCAATCTGAATCTAGGAGCATTAAAGAAATACTGTGATGATGGTGGGGGTAGGTAGAGTGCATTTTAAATGCATATTTCATCAGTCTAAATGGATGGAAATTAATATCTCGTAAAATAAAATGATTGCTTAGTTATGTTCCACACAAAACCAAAATCAATACATTGTATCTTACTTAACCTGCAATCAGACTTTTTAAAAAGCTAAAACAAGGAAATGCCATTCTTTCCCATTTCTTGCTAGTTGGGTACACATTTCTGAGCATGAGGCATTAAAAAACAAACAAGCAGACAAAAACCTTTTTTTAAAACAGATTTTTCCAGAGCATAAAAAGCTTCCTGAATCATTCCACTTTATTTACTGTAGATTCAATCATTCTTAGTGAGCAAAACATGCAGCCCATTCTCTTGGTTATGCCTGCCTGGCTTTCCAAATGCCCTCAAAACTGGGATGATGAATCACATACTTTGGCCCCACTGTGCCAATTAATAGTAAGCAAAGAATTCCACGCAGCCAAGATAGGACTTTCTGCCTGGTGTGTGTGTGTGTGTGTGTCTCTGTGTGTGTGTGTTGGGGGTGGGTGGGGGTGGGAGTCCTTTAGTCAATTGTTTCCAGAGGGTTTTAAGAGCAGGTGCTGAGATTCTCCAAAATTCCTTTAGTTCTAGAACATTCTGTGTGGCTCTGCAGTGACCCCAGCATGGGGATGGGTTTTGATCAAGAAAAATACATGCTCCTAGAGTTGGCCTAGAGCTTTCAAACTTAAACCATGAAGGAAAGAACGGCTGACAGCTATACCATTTCGACCCTTCCGGGCCACCATCCCTTTCTCTGAATTATAAGGCAAAAGTGGCCATACACACACACAAAGGCAAAAATAACAACAATGACAAAAACGCCCAAACACACCCAGTTTTGGCTGCCAGTGAGGCCCGATTCTGTTGCTGAAAAAGAACAGTTGCTACAGTGCAGCTGGAGGAGCTTTTCCAGGGAACTGGTAATACCCTGGCTGTTAATGAATTATTTTTCGCCAGAATGTCGGATTCTTCCTGTGCTCCAGTAAACAGTCTGCTTCTGCCATGGGAAACAAAACCAGCTCCTTCCGAGGAGCTCAAGGAGGTCAGCCAAGGGTCCCCTGTGGGGGCAGCCCCCTCAGGAGCCAGAGCCACAGGCGCCTGACCTATAAATCACTGCAGCCCCAAGTTCATTATTCCAGCCCTTTCTGTCTCCTTGGGCCATGCCCAGCACACAGGGAAGGGCCCAAGAAGACCATAGTGCCAGCTGCGATCCTTCCCCCACCCCCTGGAACTGTCCCTTGGTCAGGTTTCCTCATCTGTGGCACCACAGTGTGTGAAATTGGGCTTCCTTGCATTTATTCTCCCTCTCTCACAGGAACTGTATTAATTTCCTTGCTCTTGTATTCATCAAAAACTGTCAGGAGATGACTATGTACACCTCCTTTTTTCCTTTCTCTTCTTTAAGACTGGCCCCAGCCTCAAATAATCCACTCTCAGCGTTAGGGTGTCTACTGGGACACTATCCTCCAAGAAGAAATCCCTGGGAAGAATATTATTAGAGCAGGTGTCAAGGAAATCAGTTGCTCAGGCAGGATACAGCTCTCCAATGGACAAGGACACCCGCCTGGGGTGGGGTGTGGTGTGGTGGAGGAAAGGAAAGAAAAGGGGCCATTTTGTTCAAGCCAGCCCCACCCACTCCCATCCCCTGGCCTTGCTCTCTCGTCTCCATTAAGTTTCTGGAGCCCACATTCCTCATGGAACTTGACTGAGCAAACATGCTTGATGGGGACCCCCAAAATGGCACCTTAGCTACTGAAAATCAAAGTCACCTGATGCTATTGAGTCAGCCCCATACCTCCCATTTGCCATGGAGATGGAGGGCGTTTATGCCCCCCAAACATCTGGGGGTGCTACAAGGCTGGTGGTTAGTTTGCTCTAGAGCAGCGCTGTCTAGTAGAAATATATATGTAATTTTGAAGTTTCTAGTAGGCACTTTAAAAAGGTTAAAAGAAACAAAGTGATATTAATTGTAACACTACAGCTTAACAAATATAATCAAAATATTATCATTTCACCATATAATCAATATAAAAATTATTAATGAGCTATTTTGCATTCTTTTTTTGTACCGTCTTAGAAGTCCCGCACATATATTATCCTTATAGCACATCCTACTAGCCACCTTTCAACTTCTCAACAGCCGCATGTGACCAGTAGCGACTGTATGGGAGGGTGCAGATATAGAACATTTCAACGGAAACTTCTATTAGACAGTGCTGTGCTGAAAGACCAAAAAAGCTGGGAGAAGAAGAGTGACAGGTGACAGCAGCATAGGCTATAGAGTTATTGGAGCTAAGAATTACAGCAGAAATGGGAAGTGCAAGGATTGGGATGTTCTAGGAGCCCAGCCCTACCTCCAAGTGGAGATTAACACAGCCTTTTCTGAAAGGCCTGGGGCCCATGCCTGCATTGTGGGGGGCTGCCCCACAGCAGTGGCAAGGCCAGTGAGTACAATCATTACTCAAGGCATCTGCTGGTTGAGCTACCTCCATCTTAGCTCTTCTGATCTGTTTAAGGCAGGGGCTGGGACAGAAGATCACCAAAGTCACGTACGTTCTTTCAATAACAATTCTGGGTTTGCAATCTAATTTGGTGAAGCAGATACAGAAACATGATCAAATTACGTGCGCCTGTGCCTGTGCGTGCATGTGTGTTCTTGCCTGGAGAGAGAAGGCGGGTCATGTGCAAAATCCGGAAGTACTGATGTGGCCACCAAAATCACCTCCTCACCAGCTGCCATCAGAACACAGGAGAGCGGCAGACTCGAGAGGCTCATCAAAAATTGTGAGCCACAAAGGAGATGCCGTGAGTCTGGAAAGAATGAGATGATGGGCACTCGGGCAGACCATCAGGTGGGAGGGAGAAGTGGTAATCACAGGCATTCTCCAAAGACAAGAGCTGCCAACTCTACAGCAAGGATGTCACCCTGATCCCCAAATCAAGCTTAATTCAGAATCCCACACAGGTTTTTGTGCAGGGGAGAGTGCAATTAGCCATTTCCCCACCCCTCCTTGAGCGCCTCCTTCTCTGAGGTCCCCCTCATATTCTGATCAGGGAGGCAGCAGAGTCAGAAACACCTCGTATATGGATTCAAATCCTGGCTCTCTCGATGGCTCGAGAATTTCTACGGGGTTAAAGGCTACCATCTGTTTGGAAGGGGGCTAAGGGACTTGCTTTCATGATGCATTTGCATAGCAAGACCCAGCCTCATTTTTATTTAGAGTTTATTTATTTGAGATGGTCTCAAATTTATTTGGTCCTGCCATGGACCTTGGGCTAGTTACTTAATCTGTCTCAGCCTCAGTTTCCTCATCTATAAGATGGGAATGCTACTGCCCATCTCATATGGGTTTGTCAGCTTGGAACTACCCAGGGCTAGAACTGGAGAAGGACACCGGGGGCTCTGAGTCCCCACCTAAGCATACACATCTCTAGATTTATCTCTGCTGGGTCTCCCTTGACAATGACTTACAGCCGCCTCCTCACCACAATTCACTCCATCATTTAGTCACTCAACTATCATTTATTAAGCAACAGTTAGATATTGGGGATTCCAAAATGAAAAGGCACAGTCTTTCCACCTGAAATACTTAGGGACTATTTGGGGACTATCTGCTTGGCACATAAGCATGTGCCCTGGGTAGCTGGGCTGCCTCACTGGCGGGCTTTTCCTCTGCAGTTGGTACCATATTTTGTGAATGGGTAGGGGCTGAGGACTCTGGCCTTTGGGAGAAATAAATAAGAGACTTGGGGGAGGCGGAGAGGGACATGTTGCCCCTTTAAATCATAACCAGCAGTCTGGAATCAGACGCGCGACTGGAACTGTCTCTGAGCCTCAGACTCCTTATCTGTAAAATAATGCCTCCATCACATCATGGTTTCCCACATGTGAAGTGTCTGGCAGACAGAGGGCAACAACAAATGTTAATCCCCTTCCCAATTTATATCCCCCCATCCCCCTCCTCCCCCAAATCTAAGCTTAGGGAAGGAGCCAGAGAACAGACACTTGCTATTTTCCTATTGCAGATTCAGAGCACGCTATGTGGATATCTCCACGTACAGAATACCTCCATTCTGGGTCAAATGGATTTGGAGAGGCTGGTCCTATCTAGTCTTTGGGTCATTATAGCTAGAGCTATATCTGTCTCCTGGTGCTGTAGCAGTCCCGGTAACACCTCGTCACACACCTCCCAGCCTTTTTCTTTCTTGCCTTTCAGAGGCCCTGTCTTGGTGGCTCCGTTTTCTGGCTACAAGACTTTTTATTTATTTCACAGTTCTTGCCCAACTGCCCACCAACCAAGTTCTCACACTGGCAACTGGCATCACCTGAAAAGCTGTTTTTTCATTTGTTCCTGAGATGGGCAGGTTTTCCAGGGCCAAACCTCACTGAGAGAGGTCTGGGGTTTCTTTGCATAATAAAGGACCCCCCTGGGTGGCTGAACGGTCTCAGAGGCTGGTGCCAAAGCAGCCAGTACCCCAAGTTCCAGTCTGACTCAGCTCACAGAGCTGGGCTGCCTTGCGGATGCCTCTAGTGGGCATCTGTCAGGATGAGATGCAAGTGCCCATTTGCAGGATATTGTGTGTGTGGTGGCGGGTGTGGGTTTGGGGGTGGGTGGGTGGTTTCTCTGGGCTTCTAAGGGGCAGAGAAACTAGGATGCCACCAGGCTTATGATTCTGTGCCTTGTAGCCACCCTCGGCTTCTAAAAGCGGCACAGCCCCCCATGTTCCCCTTTGAGAAGGAAACACCAAGGACAAAACAGTGGGTGGGGGCATAGTGCTGCTCTGGCAAGTGCCTCCTACCCACTAGCCTCCCCACTGTCCTCCTACACTGCCACCCTCTACTGTAACAAAGGCATATCACAGCACATTTTCAAAGTTATCAGAAGTCTCTTGGTCAATCAACAAACGATTCTGATGACTCAAAAGGAGGAAAAGAGACATCTCGAAAACAGTGGGAAAGATTCGCTGGGAAAAGCACAGAAAACCTTGCCCGCTGCATGCAAGGCTAAGAATTGTTTTCTCCCTGCTGGCTGCTTTTCTCTCTGTTCTAAAGAGGAGCTTCCAAGAACCAGCTAAATAAAAGGATCACACCAGAGGATGAGAGATAATGCTAAACCAACAAAAACAAAGACCCAAATGAAACAGAGCGAGCCATGAGAATCCGCGGTTATCAAAACTTTGTTTGGTCGTATCTATTTATCATCGCTGCACACTCGGGCTCTGCAGAATATCATTCTGTTGATGTCACTTATCCTCAGCAAAATATTTACACATCCTTAAAAACGCCAGATGAGGGGGGCTGGCCCGCGCACTGCCGCAAGCCGTCCCTCAAGCCCCATCGCTGAGTTCTGGGCAGACCGTGAGGTGGGGGTACGACGGAGGGTGGCTCCAGCGGGCACAGGTAAGAGCCACAGTCAGTTCTGGGAACGCGGCCACCCGGGCGCTGTGACCTGCCCTGCCCACGTCTTCCCTACCTGACTCTGCAAGAAGCAGCCACATCCCCGATATGGTGTCAGCGCCTCCTCCTCCTCCCCCTGCCTTTCTCATTGATTAAGTTCTCAAACCATTGTTAAAGCCGGGTTGCTTTTCCCTGGAAAACTCGGCTGAATTCATTAAGCTTCGCCCTGCCACAAAAGGAATATTCATAAAAGTTTGGCAGGCAGAAAGGGAGGCTGACTGCGTGCCATGGGGTGGGTGACAATTCGCTCCTCCAAAGCCACCTTCTCCCTCCATGCCCCATCCCTCTCTTCGTCGTGCCCCAAACCTACTCCAGGGACTTCGGATAGGGAAACACAAAGCAGCAGCTGTTTGGCAACATTTCTACCCCTCGCCGGCAACTGTGGTGGGATGCCATTTCCCCACCCAGGCGGAGCTTATCCTGAACAATAGTCGGGCTTTAAACAGCAAACAAGCAAACACACAGAGCACAACCCCAACCCCGAAAAAGCCAACGCGGAGAGAAGCAAGAACTCCCTCCTCGGCAAAGGGCACGGCTGAAACGCACGCAAAAATGCAGCGAGAACGCTGCTCTGTGCCTACAATGGCAGAAAGCCCGAGCTGGTGCGGCCACCCCGGGGCTGGGCACTGGGGGGCACACGGTCTCCTGGGGCGCCGACGCACACTCACCCGGCTCCGGGACGATGCGGGGCTGGCCGAGCGTCACAAAGACGAGCCCAGTGCGATCTGGCAAAACCTAACTTTCCACCCGGCTCGCCAGGGCCGCCAGATACGTCAACAGAATCCATCTTTCGAAGGGCCTGGAAGGCGCCGGGTTTTCCGGGCCGGGGCAGAGCGGCGGAGCCAGAGGCGGCCCGGTGCGGTGCCCGGGCGCGGAGTCCGCCGCGCGCCGCCCTCTGCGCCCAGTGCCAGCGCCGGTGGCGGCCCGAAACCCACTTCGGGGCCCCCGCCCCGCCGGCCGGCGCCGCCTCCCCGGCCGTCCCCGGCCCCGCCGGCCAGAGCGCGGCGCCGGGAGCAGGAGCGGGGCCCGGGGACGCCGCACGGGTGGCGGCCTCGGCCCGCGTCCCCGCCCCCGCCCGGCCCTCCCCGCTGGCCCCGGCCTCCGGGCGCCGTCCTGCCCCCGGGAGCAGGCCCCTCCCCGGGCGCCGGGCCCCGCCAGGAGCGCCCAGCCCGGCGCGCCCCCTGTGTCCCGGTGGCAGGTTCGCGCGGGGAGGGTGGGGGGGACCCTGGCCCGCACGGGGGCGCCGCGGCCGCTACCTCGCAATCGCGGCCGCCGCCTCCAGGAAGCCGCGGGGTGGTCGCGGGTGCGGGAACTCTCCGGTCTGGCCTCGCCGCCCGCCGCCTGAAGGGGGTGCGCAGCGGTGGGAGCCGCCGTCGCCGCTGTCACCTAGCCGCTGTCGCCGCCGCCGGTTGTGCGTGAGCGTGTGTGCGCCTGTGTCCGGGCGAGTGTGTGTCTGCGTGCGGCGCCCGGCCTTTACTATATACACCAAGGGGTGGGAGGAGGCGGGGAAGGGGAGGGCTTGGGGGAGGTGGCGGAGGAGGGGGAGCAGGAGGGGGGCGAAAGGGTACCCAAGGAGGCGGCGGCTGAGGAGGGACAGGTGATCTCGCCCACGGAGAGGGCGTGGCTGTGGGCGGTGCGGGGTGGCAGGAGGAAGGGGCGCCCGGGACGCGGGGGGGAGGGGGCCGCCGGGGAGGACCAGTGGAGCGGGGACCCTGCTGCCTCTCAGCGCGCTGGGGACCATTCCAGACCCCAGGATGAAGAGGAGAGAGAACAGAGCCCAGGAGGGAGGAAGTGGCTTGCTGATGGAGGCGGGAGAGGTGGCAGGGGCCCAGGGATCACCTCTCAAAATGCCAGTTGTGATAGAGGTGGAAGATCCTTCTCACAAGGTGTGAGATTATTAAAGGTAAAATTAGTCCACGGATATCATCTCATTTCCACACACCTGCCTGACAGATGATTCATTTGTTAATCTGACTTACATTTATTAAGCACCGTGTGTTTGCCAGACACTGTGCTAAGAACTGGAGTTACAGAGATGATGAATACACGATTGCAATAATAAATAAATAAATAAATAATAGGTATCAGTAGTACCTAGCCGCTGTCGCCGCCGCCGGTAGTACCATTGATCATTTAAAAATAAAATAGAAAACCTGAATACTATAAATGTTTTAAGACAGCAAAGGAAGCAACTACATTGGTTTAATTAATCTCTAAAGATGTAAAGATTTTTTTTTTTGGGTAATCAAAACAGGATGAAGATATTTGAGAGAGAATGGCAGAGCAGAAATTAATGAGAGCAGAGAAAGCAGTCCAAATCTAGCCATCCTTTGCATCTTCAAACCTCCAGTCCCAACACTTTGAGTAGTAACCATGACTTCCCTCTTGTAGAATTTGGAGTGGCCAGGCCAGAGTCTGAAATACATAGAGAGCAGCCTGGAAAGTTTCTAATTAGTATGGGAACCTGAACTTGTGTTTGAAAACTTCTGTTCTAACCTTGTGTTGCAAGCACAACGTGGTCAAAACCAGGGCCACATTAGGACTTTCGTGGGCACTTGGCCCTTGTGGACTCCTTCCTCCATAAAAAAATAGTAAAAATTACAGTTTACAGGGCCTGCCTGATGGTGCAGCCGTTAAGTTCGCACTTTCTGCTTCGGCGGCCTGGGGTTCGCCGGTTTGGATCCCGGGTGTGGACATGACACCCCTTGGCAAGCCATGCTGTGGTAGGTGTCCCACATATAAAGTAGAGGAAGATGGGCACGGATGTTAGCTCAGGGCCAGTCTTTCTCAGCAAAAAGAGGATTGGCGGCAGATGTTACCTCAGGGCTAATCTTCGTAAAAAAAAAAATTACAGGTTACAATTGCATTGGTGTAAAGACCAATATATTACTATTATACATTAAAACATTTTCTTCAACATAAAAAATCACTTTTTTTCTGATTTGAAAAGAAATTAAAACATTTCCGTGGGCTCCTAAAAGTATTGTGGGCCTCAGGCACTGGGCCTACTGCCTGCAATGGAGAAGTCAGCCCTGGTGGTACTATTCCTCGAGACTGAATTTCCTCTTTGGAAAAAGAAGAGTTAAATTTAGAAGTACCCAATCGACATAGAGGCAGAAAGACACACGGTGCAAGTTTAAGAATTGATAATAACGAATATCATCAGAAAGTACCAGTTTCTACGTGTTTGAATCAGGCTCTTGGAGTTTTAAGTCAGCTCCAAGTAATTAATGATACCTGTGGAAATATTTGTCTGTGCACGTGTCTTCGACCACTTCAGTAACCAAAGCCTTCCTCGACAGATCTCATAACTGTTCTGAGTCCTTGGGTCAGGTATGTGAGGTCTCGGTTGCCAGGACCTAGCCTGACTACAACTAAAGACACAGCTGGGCAATTATAATTGGGCAAGTTCATGGATGAAAGATCCATAAAGGTTTTGTGTGTGTTGAAGGGGTATGTGTGTATAAGGTAGGAATTGATATCCTGGAAGGCAATTACTAGCCTATTTCTTTTGTTGGCCTCATCACCACCCTGGGTTAATGTTTGATCCTCCTTGGCAGTTGTGATTCATATTTGCTGCCCTTTGAGGTGCTTATGTTTTCAGGAAAGTCTATATTGATTCAGATTAATACATAATAAACAGGCATCCTGGCCCCCATTCCCAAAGAAATGTACAGTGGCACCCCTCTGTGTTTTCATTGTGGCTGCCATTTCAGAGAGCAGGGAAAAAGAAGAATCCACAAAAAGAGGGTCTGGATTGAGGGGAGGAGATGCTTTAGGACAGGAATAGGATATTGATATGGAAGAATTGTATTCATCTGGTTAAATGGATGCCTAAGAAAATGAAGGGAAGAAGTGACATGCCTCAACAGTAGGAAAGAACCAAAATAATCTTCCAAGGTTGCTCAGGGTGATTTTTGAGATCTGTAATTCTAATAATTGGTGATTTTAAATAAGGACTCAAGAAATTTCCCCTCTCAGATCTGATTATTTTATCTATGTCCTGCTTTTCTAATACATCTCCTCATAATGTACTTTTCACATACTTGCCAGACAGATGATTCATTCATTTATCCAATGAACATCTATTAAGTACCTGCTGTATGCCAGTCATTGAGCTAAGGACTGCCACTAGAGAGAAGGTTAACATATGGTCGCTGATCCCAAGGAGCTCACAGGCCAGTAAATAAACTGTTAGTAATACAATGTGACACTCTGTGGTACGTGAGGAGTTATAAAATGGGCTAGGTGAACACTGAAGGAGTGGGCCTATCCCTGTACTGGGAAGGGGTAGGGAATGGCATAGAGCAGGGCAGTCAGAAAAGTTTGCATAGAGATGTTGACAAGAGGTGAGCGTTGAGAGATGAACGGGAGTTTTTCAAAGTAAGGGAAAGGCATTACAAGTTAAGGCAACAGCAGGCACCAAAGCTCGGATGCAAAGCATATTCTGGAGGCTGCAAAGATTTGTGAGGCTGGAGTAGAGGCTGTGAAGAATAGTAGGGAAGGACGGAGGATGCTAGGGGTCAGTTGAGGTCCCTGGTCTGTCCTGTAAAGGAGCTTTCTCTTGTAGTCAGTGGGGAGCCATTGAAGGACTTTAAGCAAGGAAGTGGCCAGGAAAGATTTGGGTCGAGGAATGGATCGCTCTGGTGGTGGGTGTGAAGGGCTGATTGGAGCAGGGTGAGACTGCAGCAGGGAGACCAGGTGAAAGACACTGTGGCTAGGATCAGAGTTTGAGTCAAGGTAGTGCCAGCAGAGATAAAGGGTAGGAACTTGAGTCAAGTGGTACTCAGGATGTAGAATCAACAGGACTTAGTGATGGAGGAAACAGTAGTAGGGTGCCTGATACCTGACTTTCTGAATCAGGTGACAGGGTAGGCGGGGATGTGGTCACTGAGATAGAGGTCCCTAGGAAGAGAAGCAGATTTGGGGCTGAAGATGATGAATGTTGTAGGTTTCCCCATAAACAGAGCCTGAGACAAGGATTCCAGTACAGAAAGTTGATGTGGAAGGTAAAGGAAACACTGATAGGGAAGTAGGGAAGTGAGACCAAGGGGCAGCAGCCAATAGGAGGCATGTTATCAAGGCCAATTACCACTGTGGGCAACTGGAGATTAATCCTACGGGCAAACTCTTTGACATGATGCAAAACACTCATTTCAGAATTGTCCCACTCAAGAGGTAAGTAAGTTGGTTGAGGGCTGTGTAGGGGGTGCTAATTTTCCAGCAATGCCAGCCAGCCACCCAGCATAGGCAAAGGGTTGTTCTCAGGTACAGAGAGAAGAAACTGGCAGCTGGATGTCTGTGGAGCACGTTGAAATGGTAGCATCCAAGAGATTGCGTGGGGCACCATCAGTGTCTGCTCCAGGGAGTTCTGGTTAGGACACCTTGATTGGGAAGTGCCTATTGGCAGCCACAGAGAGAGGTCCAGTAGGCATCTGCAAGAGCTGGTCTGGAGTTCAAACTCTAAGCTGGAGACCTAGATTTGGGAGTTGTTGGGTCCTGGCTGTTGTTAACCAGTGGGTGTTGATGAGCTTTGCAAAAGACATATGTGACTTGAGTTGGTGGCTGAGCCCATCACCCTGGGGCATGCCAGCATGATTTGATCTGACCTGCATGAACACTGTTGTGGTTTTCTCTAGGGGTTCTCTAGGGGTTCCTGGAAGCCCTGAAGTTGTAGACACCAGTTTAGTGCTCATGGGTGTGAATGTGTCTGGGGGAAAGGGTCCATTGCTTTCCAGAAATTCTTAAGGAGTCTATTTTTTACTGAAGTTGAATAATGTATTTTAAATGGAAACTCTTTTAAAAAAATTTAGTGGTCAATAATATTTACTGGATGCTTGAGTGATTGAGTGAGGCAGGCATTTGAAAACATAATCACAATGCAAAGGGATAAATGCTGAAAAAAGTGCAAGGGGTAATTAAAGCACAAAGAATTGAAATCAACCCCAGGCTTGGAGAAAGAGGATGAGAAGCATTCAGAGAAACAATCCAGCGAGAACGACCTTTTTACCTGAGGAATATTCAGAGCCCACAGGGAAAGGTTTTGACCATTTTAATAGAAGAAACTTCTAATGTGGTCTGCATAGTGGCTTCGGTATTCTTTATTTGGAGATTTCATATGAACTGTATTATGCCCAGATTTTATCCAAAGGGCATAATAGAGTTCATATGAAATCTTTGCTAATTTTAACAGACTGAATCAAAGGATATGTGAGTTGGTCCTTCAGTTAGGCAATCAACAAGCGTGTCCCGAACAACCATTACTTTACAGTAGTGAGCTACAGGCTAGAACACATAGAGTAGTAAGTACCGTCCCTGCCCTGCACCGAAGTCTCTCAGAGTCCAGGTGTAGCTCTGTCTAGTCTCACAATCAGGAGAGCATTTGATTTCAGAGGATTTTGAGAAATTGTCAAGAGTAAGAAGCAGGCTCATTATAAAGGGCTTTGTTTGTGGCTTCTCCACTCTGCATTCCCCATTCCTCTTTCCTAATAGATCCCTAATGTTAGGCATCCTTCCCTCTCCTATGAAACCACGTACCTTAGAATTTGATCCTAGCTTTAGGATGGGCTCTGTTTGATGTGGGGCAAATTGCATCCCTCATGCTATAATTTGGGCCAAATAGATGAGAGGAGAGGCTTGCTGGAGGCTTTCTGGGTAAGTCCTTACTCTTCCAGGAGAACATCCCTCCTTCTCCCAATGGACACAAAGATAGTGTAACTGGATTTGTGCCTGGCAGCAAAAACACAGTGGAGGTAACCACATAACTGATTGTCTAAACTGGGACAGTACTGAGGGTGCAAGGGGTGCTATTACTAATTATGCCGGGGCAAAAGGCATAAACTGAGTCTTCCTCAAAAACCAGGATGGATGGTTACTGTGATGCTAGGAGCCAGGCCTAGGAGGGAGCTGATGCTCAAGGCAGCACAACAAACATAGAGAAAGAGCCTAGAACTGCGTGATGTTATTGAACTGATAGAGCAACCAACCCCCTCTGGAGCCACCAGAACTTGCACTTGCTGTTACAGAAATTATTACACTGCTTAATAGGTTAAGCTTCTTTGAGTCTCTATTAGCTGCAATTGAAAGCATCCTAAGACATGCATGCAGTTACAGGTTTGGTTTTATTTGGTTTGGTTTTCGTCCCAGATGCGGTAAGGGCCGTTCTGGAGTCAGGAGATCTAAGAAAAGCAGGTGGAGGGAGGAAGCATGTCGGGAATTGATATTCTGATCTGACTTTAAAGATGAGGGAAGGAAGTCCTCTAAACCAGCCCGTGGTGGAAGCGCGCGGTTGCGCTGCATCTGGACGGCCCGCTGTGCGCGCGGTGGTTTGCATTCTAGCAGCCCCTTGGAGGCACGCTCCTGCCTCCGACAAAAGGCTGAGACTCCTGTGCCCAGTGTCAGGAGAGTCTCTTTCTATCTCCTGCTCACTCACTGCTCTGTCTGAGTGGCTTTGAACCCGCTCTGTTCTCTCTCTGGACTTGGATCCTTTGTACCAGCAGGAGCCGGCTTCCCCCTTATGTCTCGTCTTTCTGACTCGACTGTCAACATCAAGGGGGGAGCCACGGCTCACATCTCCCACAGAATCGACTTCAGTTCTCCTTATATCAGAGGCCTTCAATAAGTAATGGTTAAATTCATGATTATCTCCCCTCACGTTTGTGCTTTCGTCTCTTATTCCTAAGGAGCGTCAGTCTCCTTTATCTTGTACAAGACTCACAACCGTCAAATGCACTTGCCTTTTCCGTGTGGACGGAGGATGTGGACAGAGTGGGTTTGGGGTTGGAGCCGTGTGACTGTCACCTGAGGCTATCAGGGTTTGTCCAAGTCAGTGGAGAGCCCTGTACAAGCCAAGTGAGAAGCCAGCTTGCACGAGACAGAGGAGAGTGCATATTCATCACCAAGAAAGGACCAGAAACAAAAATTACAGCTGGGAGAGAGATTTGGAGTCAGGGGCAGGACATAATAAGGCAGCGGATCTGGGTTAAGTGGAAAATAGACCCAGATTTGCTTTCGGAGAGGTGAATTATCTTGCTGGGGGGGATGACAGAGCAGCTCTGGCCTGAGTGTGGTTGAGATGCTGGCACATAAAGGACTGAGGATAAGCTAGCTCAGAGATGACCCCACACGACTCGGCCTTCCGACGGGGAAATGATGCTCGAAGAGGTTCTTGCACAAGAACTGGACACACACACACACACACACCCCTTTCCACCTGCCAAGTCCTCTTCTCTTTCCAGGGATCAGACTTGCGTTTTTTGTTTTCTTAAAAATTCATTCACAATGAGTCAGATTGATCTCCCAGTAAGAAAGGAAAAATCGGCAAAGTTGCCCTGGAGTAAGGAGCACTGACACTTAAAATATATCCAAAACAATCATAAAAAATAACTGCTGAGACGCTCCAAGGCAGGAGTGTTCATGTTAAAGGGAACAACAATCAGTGGCCCCTAAATATCCCCAGTCACTGAAAACCACAGTCCCCTGTGCCTGGCCCTGTGGCGAGGGCAAGATTCTACCTCTGCAATTGGGGAAAAAGAGGTACTGAGAACTTTCTCAGCCACCAAACCCACCGGCTGTTGGAAGTGATTACCTCCTCCATAGATACGACCTATCTGACCTGGCTAGCACACAGTTTGTAAGCAGATGAGAAGGTGGCTGTCAATTCCACAAAAGGTCCATGCCACAGATGCATTGCACGCTCCTGCAACCTTCAGTGTGTGGATGGCCCATCAGATTTGTTTCGATTCACGCACTGCGAGTCTCTCCAACGTAACTAACAAGGTTTCTGTTGCTATAAGTTCAAGGCGTAAAAGGAGTTGACAAGGTCATTCATTTTTGAACAGGACATCAATGTATAATACAGAAGGAACTTCATTTCATTTTTCTTCAGCAGGGAGAATTTCTCAAATTATAGAATTTTGTGAACAGAAGAATTTTATAGAAGAGGAAAAGAGAGCAGGAGTAAAATCTCTCTTGTAGGGTGGCGAGCGGCTTTTATTGCCGTCCTCTGCATTTGAGGCCTCTCTGTGCCAGGTCAGCACCCAATTGCTCACCATCGGCCCCTGCTTACCTCAGCCCCTCCCAGGTGAATCTCTGATGCTCTTCACCCCTGGGATTATCCCTGCCCAATTTCTGAGCCAGACCACCAGTGTGTTGGGTCTGAGATGAAGCTGATTTCTCACATCTAAACTCCTTATGTTCTGAGGCATCACTCAGCCATGGAGCCACAGCGTTCTCCAGCGGTCTTCCCTAGGAGCCCCTCCCACATTGGCCCCAGCCCTAGCATTAGGCTTCTGGGTCTGTCTTTCTGCACAGCTCTCACACCCTCCATTGGAAAGGTAGCTCCACCACCTGACTCCACTCTCCAAACTGCCCCCATCAATCTCTGATGTCCACATTGCTGTCTGCATGGGATAGAGTTGGTTTCTCATTCACTGACATCCTGCCTTAAAGGATCTGTCCCCAAACTTGACAGGAATGTTGCATAAATTGCAGACCTGGATTATCTCTTTCACTCCTTCTATTAGATGGGTCCTTGTTAGAGATTTTTAGTGGCTGTCTTTTTTTTTTAAGAACAGACATTTTACTTGCAAATAGAGGTGACCTTTTAAAAAATACAACATTATTGCTTTAGAAAATATTCGTGGTTAATGTAGAAATACTGTAGACTACATATGATTTATTCTTTAAAAAATGATTTTTTGGGGGGCGGGCCCCATGGCATAGTGGTTAAATCTGGTGCACTCACCTTCAGTGGCCCGGGTTTACAGGTTCGGATCCCAGGCACAGTTCCACACCACTCATCAGCAATGCTGTGGCGGTGACCCACATACCAAAATAGAGGAGGATTGGCACAGGTGTTAGCTCAGGGCAAATCTTCCTCAAGCAAAAAAAAGAGGAAGGTTGGCAACAGATGTTAGCTCAGAGTGACTCTTCCTCACCAAAAAAAAAAAAAGGTTTTTCATTATAACATCCGTTAAAAATTAAATATAAGTGATATAAGTGTAAAAAGCTCTTCTTTCTTCAGTATAAACATTCAATCAGAAATCACTCCGAATGATCTGTATATTCCCAAGTTTTTCTTTTTATAGCATTTACCCAAGTGAAATAATATTACATATGGTTTTAGTCCTGCTTTTGTCTCTTAATATCTTCAACGAATAAGTGTTTCCCATAGCATTCTGATATTAGATAATCACAATAAACATTTTCAATGGTTTAATAAACAATTTTATTAAGTAGATTTATTACCATATACTTATCTTTTCCCCTGCAGTTGGAAGTTTAGGCTATTTCCAAATTCTGCAGTTGTAAAGAACACTGCAATTCATATCTTTGTGTATATCAATGTTCCCCATTAATAATTATTTCTCAGACTAAATACACAGCTGGAATATTTCTGGGGCGGACACAGAAACATTTACATGTTGCCAAAGTGATTTTAAAAAGGATGTTCCACTTACAACTCCAAATATGAGCTCTGACACTACTTGCCTTATGAGTACTCACCAGCCTAGGCCAAAATATTTATCTCATTTTGTTATAAACTATATTTCACTGATTACTAGGGAGGTGGGCCATTTTTATTTGTGTGCTTTCTACTTGTATACCTAAGGGAATTGTCAATGTGTTGCTTTCACTCACTTATTAAATTTCATACTTTTGCATCTTATTTGTGTGTATGTGTCTCTTATTTAATACAAAATAAATGTATGTCATAATAGCAACAAGCAAATCCCAGAAGTGGAATGGCAGGATCATATGGTAGTTCTATTTTTAATTTTTTGAGGAACCTCCATATTTTTTCCCATAGTGGCTGCACCAATTTACATTCCCACAGTGCAGAAAGGTTCCCTTTTCTCCACATCCTCACCAGCATTTGTTATGTCTTGTCTTTTTTATAATAGCCATCCTAACAGGTGTGACGTGATATCTCACTGTGGTTTAGTTTTGCATTTCCCTGATGATTAGTGATGTTGAGCATCTTTTCATGTACCTGTTGGCCATCTGTATATCTTCTTTGGAAAACTGTCTGCTCAGGTTCTTTGCCCATTTTTAAATTGAGTTATTTGTGTTTTTTTCTATTGAGTGGTATAAGGTTTTTAATATATTTTGGATGTTAACTTGTTATATACCTCAGATATATGGCTTGCAAATATATTCCCCCAATCCATAGGTTGCCTTTTCACTTTGTTGATGGGTTCCTTTGCTGTCTAGAAGCTTCTTAGTTTGATGTAATCCCACTTGTTTATTTTTGCTTTTGTTGCTTGTACTTTTGATGTCATATCCAAAAAATCATTGCCACGACCAATGTCCAGGAACTTTTCTCTTGTGTTTTCTTCTAGGAGTTTTATGGTTTCAGGTCATGCATTTAAGTCTTTAATCTATTTTAAGTTAATTTTTGTGTATGGTGTAAGATAAGGGTCCACTTTCATTCTTTTACACGTGGATATCCAGTTTGCCCAGCGCCATTTATTGAAGCAGCTATCCTTTCCCCACTGTATGTTCTTGATGCCCTTGTCAGAGATTAGTTGACCATATATGTGGATTTATTTCTGGACTCTATTATGTTCCATTGATCTATGTGTCTGTTTTTATGCCAGTACCATACTGTTTTGATTACTGTAGCTTTGAAATATAGTTTGAAATCAGGAAGTGTGATGCCTCTAGCTTTGTCCTTCTTGCTCAAGATTACTTTGGCTATTTGGGGTCTTTTGTGGTTCCATTTATCCCTGGGATGCAAGGATGGTTCAGCATATACAAATCAATAAATGTGATATACCACATTAAAAATTGAAGGATAAAAACCATATCATCATATCAACAGGTGTGGAAAAAGCATTTAACAAAATTCGACATCTTTTTATGATAAAATCAACAAATTAGGTACAGAAGGAATGTACTGCAACATAATAAGGGCTACATAAGTCCACAGTTAGTATCATACCCAACAATGAAAAGCTAAAAGCTTTTCCTCTAAGATTAGGAACAACACAAGGGTGCCCACTCTCACCACTTCCATTCAACCCAGCACTGGAAGTCCTAACCAGAGCAATTGGGCAAGAAAAAGAAGTAAAAGGTGTCCAAATCCAAAAGGAAGACATTAAGTTGTCTCTGTTTGCAGATGACATGACATGGGGATACTGTTTTTGTTAGATCTCTTGACAGTCCAGTCAGAAAGACAAGACATAAGGGGGAAGCCGGCTCCTGCTGGTACAAAGGATCCAAGTCCAGAGAGAGAACAGAGCGGGTTCAAAGCCACTCAGACAGAGCAGTGAGTGAGCAGGAGATAGAAAGAGACTCTCCTGACACTGGGCACAGGAGTCTCAGCCTTTTGTCGGAGGCAGGAGCGTGCCTCCAAGGGGCTGCTAGAATGCAAACCACCGCGCGCACAGCGGGCCGTCCAGATGCAGCGCAACCGCGCGCTTCCACCACGGGCTGGTTTAGAGGACTTCCTTCCCTCATCTTTAAAGTCAGATCAGAATATCAATTCCAGACCTGCTTCCTCCCTCCACCTGTTGTTAAATTTATTAGTGTAAATTGTTTGTAGTTTATCTTTTTAATGTCTAATAAGATCTGTAGTGGTATCCTCTGTTTCATTTCTGGTATTGGTGGCATTTCTTCTCTATTTTCATTTTTATCAGCTGTACTAGAACTTTATCAATATTATTTTATTTTTTATGAACTAGCATTTTATTTCATTAATTTGTACTATTATTTTTCTACTTCAGTTTTATTTATTTTTGCTTTATATTATTTCCTTCCTTCTGCTCGCTTTGGGCTTATTTTACTCTTTTTTCCCTAGTTGCTTGAGACAGGACCTTAGGTTATTGATTTGAGACCTTCCTCTTTTCCCCCATAAATCTCCCTCTCAGCAGTGCTTTAGCTGCATCTCACATATTTTCTTATGTTGTGTTTTCATTTTCATTTGTTTGCATGTATTTTTTTATTTCATTGGAGACATCCTCTGACACATTAGGAGTGTGTTGCTTAATTTCCAGGTGTTTAGAGATTTTCTTGTTCTTTTTTTCTGTTAGTGATTACTAGTTTGATACCATTATGATTAGAAAACATGCTGTGTATGATTTCAGTTCTTTCAAATTTGTTGAAATTTGTTTTATGGTTTTGTGTTTCTTGGTGATTTCTACATGGATGCTTGAAACAAAATGTGTATTCTGGCTGTTGTTGGGTGGAGTGTCTTATATATGTTAATTAGATACTCCTGGTTAATTTTGTTGTTCAGGTCTTCTATATTCTCTCTGATTTTCTGCCCAATAATTCCTCAGTCACTGAGAGGGAGATGTTGAAGTCCCTGACTATAATTGTGAACTGGTCTGTTTCAACTTTCAGCTCTATTAGTTTTTGCTTCATTCATTTTGAGGCTCTGTTGTTCGGCGCATACACAGTTAGAATTGTTATAGATAATTGGTGATCTTTTTATCATTATGTAATATCCCTCTCTGTCTTTGCTAATTTTCTTTTATCTGTAGTCTACTTTATCTGACGTTAATATAGCCTCTCCCAATTGTTTTAATTAATGTTTGTATAGTAGATCTGTTTCCATCCTTTTTCTTTCAACCTACCTATAACATTAAATTTGAAGTGAGTTTTTTTGTAAACTGCATATAGTTGGGTCATGTTTTTTAATTCATTCAACCAATCTCTGCCTTTTTATTAGTGCATTCAGACCATTTACATTTAAGGTGATTATTGATATATTAGAGCTTAAGCCTGCCATTTTATTATTTATTTTTTTATTGTTTCCTCTTTTTCTCTTTTCTTGCCTTCCTATACATTACGTGCACATTTTTTTAGGAATCCACCTTGTATTGTTTATAGTGTTTTTGAATGTATTTCTTTGTATAGCTTTCTTAGCGTTTGCTCTAGGTATTACAACGTAAATATGTGATGTATCACAGTTTACCACATCAACATTTTCCCACTTCAAGTAAAGCATGGAAATCTTACTTCCATTTAGGTCCCTTTACTCTCATTGCTTTCAAATATCATTGGCTAAAGTATCAGATGGTGTTATAACTTTTGTTTCAATCATAAAATATAATTTATAAAATTTGTGAGGAGAAGGGTAGTCTATTGTATTCACCCATATGTCTGCTCTTTCTGTTGTTCAAGGAAGTAAACAATAAAGATTAGAGCAGAAATAAATGAAATAAAGACTAGAAAAACAATAAAAAAGATCAACTAAACTGAGTTTTTTTTTGAAAAGATAAAAAACTTGACAAACTTTTAGGTAGACTAAGAAAAAAAGAGAAGACTCAAATAAAGAAAATTATAAATGAAAGGGGAGACATTACAACTAATAACACAGAAATACAAAGGATCATAAGAAACTACTATGAAAAATTATGTGCCAACAAATTGGATAACCTTGAAGAAATGGGTAAATTCCTAGAAACATACAACCTACCCAGACTGAATCATAAAGAAATAGAAAATCTGCACAGACCAATTATGATCAAGGTGTTTGAGTCAGTAATAAAAAACCTCCCAACAAAGAAAAACCCAGAAGCAGATGGCTTCACTGGTGGATTCCACCAAACATTTAAAGAAGAATTAATGCCAATCCTTCTCAAACTCTTCCCAAAAAGTGAGGAGGAAGGAACACTCCCAAACTCATTTTATTATGCCAGCATTAGCCTGATACCAAAGCCAGACAAGCACACTATAAGAAAAGAAAATCATAGGCCAATATCCTTGATGAACATAGATGCAAAAATCCTCAACAAAATACTGGTAACTGAATTCAATAGCACATTAAAAGGGTCATACACCATGATCAAGTGGAATTTACTCCTGGGATGCAAAGTGGTTCAACATACACAAATCAATAAGCATGATACACCACAATGACAGAATGAAGGCTAAAAACCATATCATCTCAATAGATGAAGAAAAAGGATTTGACAAAATTTGACATCCTTTCATGATAAAATCTCTCAACAAATTAAGTACAGAAGGAATGTATCCCAACATGACAAAGGCCGTATATGACAAGCCCATAACTAACATCATACTCAAGGGTGAAAAGGTAACAGTTTTTCCTGTAAGATCAGGAATAAGACAAGGGTGCCCATTCTCACCACTTCAGTTCAACATAGTACTGAAAATTCCAGGCAGAGCAATTAGGCAAGAAAAAGAGATAAAAGGCCCCTAAATTTGAAAGGAAGAAGTATAATTGTCTCTGTTTGTAGATGACATGATCCTATATATAGAAAATCCTAAAGACTCCATCAAAAAACTATTAGAACTAATAAACAAATTTAGTAAAGTTGCAGGATATGAAATTAACTTTCTTCCTTCTCGATGCTTCAAGATTCCTTGTTTTTTCTTTTTTTTTTTTTTTTTTGCTTAGGAAGATTTTTCCCTGAGCTAACATCTGTTGCCAATCTTCCTCTTTTTTCTGGAGGAAGATTAACCCTAAGTTAACATCTGTGCCAATCCTCCTCTATCTTGTATATGGGTCACCACTACAGCATGGCTGATGAGCAGTGTAGGTCTGCACCCAGGATCCGAACCCACGAACCTGCGCCACTGAAGTGGACTGCGTGGAACTTAACCACTATGCCACAAAGCCGGTCCCAAGATTCCTCCTTTTATAACTTCCTTTCTGCTTGAAGAACTTCCTTTAGCCAATGTTTGAGAGCAGGTCTGGTAGCAACAAATTCTCTTAATTTTTCTCTGTCTTGGAATGTCTTGATTCCCCTTCACACCTAAAGGAGATTCTGGGCTGGCAGTTCTTTCCTTTCAGAACTTGGAAAATATTGTACCACTTCCTTCTGTCCTCCATGGTTTCAGATGAGAAATCCACTGTCTTTCAGACTGGTGTTCCATGATAAGTAACGCATCATTTCTCTCTAGCTGCTTTCAAGATTTTATTTTTGCCTTTGGTTTTCAGAGGTTTAATTATGGCATGTCAATATGAATTTCTTTGAATATATCCTGTTTAGGGTTTGCTCAGATTCTCGTATGTGTGTGTTTCTTTTGCCAAGTTTGGGGTGTTTATGTCCTTATTTCTTTTAAAATTCTTTCAGCTCCACTCTCTCTCTTCTTTTCTTCTGGGACTCCAACAATATGAATGTTGGATCTTTTCTTATTGTTCACAGGTCCCCAGGAGTCTGTTCATGTTTTTCCCAATCTATTTTCTGTCTTTTTCAGATTGGGTACATTTTAATAATCTGTTCTCAAGTTCATTGATTCCATCTGCTGCCATACTTACTCTGCTATTGAGTCTATCAAGCAAGTTTTAAAATCTTTGGTATCATAGTTTTCAGTTAGAAGATTTCCATTTCATTCTTTCTCATAATTTGTATTTCTTTTCTGAGGTCTTCTATTTTTTCATTTATTTCAAGAGAATTTTTTATTGCTTGTTGAAATTTTTTTTGTTATGGCTACTTTAAACTCCTTGTCAGATAATTCCAACCTCTGATTCATCTTCGTGTTGCCATCAGTTGATTGTCTTTTTTCATTCAAGTTGTGATTTTCCTGGATCTTGACATAATGGGTGATTTTCTATTGTATCCTGGACATTTTACTATTATGTTGTGAGACTCTAGGTCTTGTTTAAATCTTTTATTTTAGCAGGTAATCACCGGTTTACGTTTAGCATGCAGGTCCTGACCTTCTCTTGTGGAGTGTGGTTTGAATGCTAGCTTAATTTTCAGAGCCTTTGAAGTATTTTTTGTGTGCTTGGTTTATCTGGTGCTGCTGGGGCTCCTACTGGTCCCTGGTGATGCTGCCTGAAGGGCCAAAGGAGTTTCCCCAGGCAGGGACACCTGATGTCTCTGGGTGGAGGAAGGAAGTCTCTGGCCCCTAGGGGTATTGTGTGTGGCAGAATCTCTCTTGCCAGTGCCAACCTGCCACTCAGTGTCTCTCAGCAAGGGAGGGGAGTCTCAGGTCTGGCAAGGGAGGCGTGCGCTTCCTTTAGCTGCTTGTTTTTAGTAGGGCTCCTGATCCTGCCAGTGCTGTCAGGCTCACCTGGTGTTGTCAGAGGGCCTACTGTTTGATCTGGTGGAGGAATGAGCCTACCTGGGCTGCCTAGTGTTGCTAGGTTGGGGATCTGAAATGCCAGGCCTGGGTTGCCTTCTTCTTTTGGGTGGCAGGGAGGGATGTAAGACATCCTGCTGCTGTGTTGTTCCTCCAGTCCTGGGATCCCAAACCAGCTCGCCTTCCTCTTCTCACCTTTCAGAGTGCTCTTTTGGTTGCCCCTCAAGTTCTTCCCAGGGTTTAAAGTTGTACTTAGCAGCAGGGAGCAGGGAGGAATGGGTCTAAGCCATCTTGTCCAGACCAAATTTTTTTTTTTTTAGTTTTTAATTGTTTATTTTAAAACTAAAGAATAATTGAAGGAAATGATCATTATGATTATTATATGATTGATATTAAAAATAATTTTGGCATAGAAATAAAGGGCATTTTGAAGAATGATCTGCTTCAGGTGTGAAATATACGAGCTATGCCACTGAGAGCGAGCAAAGTAAAAGGATAGATTAGAAAGATTGTGATGAAGGGCTTGGAGGCCAAGGGTGGAAAGAGTGTTAAGAAGCTGAGAGAGGTTATTATTATATTTGTTTTATGATGAGATTAGAAACCAGAGGATCTGAAGCATTAGGTTGCTTTTTGAAAATTGCTTTGGCATTTGGCTGCAGGATGGCTGCAGAATCCAGGATTATGACATTCCAAGACCATGGTAACAGCATACTGCTTCCCAGGGCGCCGCTTTCAAACTCCAAACAGCATTTGCTAGAAGATATACTGCAAAAGTCAAGTACCTTTTGCCTATCTGGCAAATGAACAAAAAACTTCAATAGAAACAAATGTTTACTAAATTTGACTAGTATTAAATGTCTGTTATTAATTGTCTCTTAATCATCCTTCTTGGAGGGGGCATAATTAATGTTCATGAATTCATTTTAGGATAATAACTACCAGTGGAGTGCTTACTCTTAGAGGGAGAGTATTAAATTATAATTGGCATTTGGATAAGTTTGTGAAACAATTTCTATGTCTTTCTTTGAGCTTCCTACTTCTAGAATTTATCCATGACAATTTCTAATATGTCACATTTTCTAATAATTTCATTTGCCCATGGTCATTTGCCATGGTCCATATAAGCTAAACCTTTGTTTCCAATAGTGTATACAGGATTTCAGATAAAAACTGACCAGTTCCTGATTAAATGTGTTTGAGTCTTTCATTAGATCTCTCTATATAATGATATCTATAGCCCTGTCTTTTTCAGGGTCTATTTTTAGAAATCTAATGAAAGAGTCACACATTTATATATGATTTATACACACATATATACACATTATATAAATCATATTATATTTATATATTATGTATAAATATATATATTATTTAGATTTTTTCCAAAGAGAAATTCTTTTTTAAAGAAACTCAAGATAAGAGACCTCCTTCTCTCAAAAATCCGCCAAGAAAACTACCTCCAAATGAAATGGAACCGCAGATAGCATCCTGGATGAAATTTAGATCTTCACTACCCAATACAAAAAGTCTATGTATTCTGGCAAGTGCAGTTGGGCTGTGATTATTTGTTATATTAAGTCATGGAAACTACTCACTGGAAATAGATCAACATATCTTTGAAAAATCTCTTAACACTTTCAATACGTTGGGATGCCATCTCACTCACCCCAAAATTTCCTCCAGCACATTAAATGGTTTCCCAGCATCCTGACAAAGTGGACCAAGCTTCCAAAAGGTGCTTCTTGCAGTTAGCTGACACTTCTGCCTGAGGTGCAACTGGTTTCAGGAGTGTTAGCTTCCTCCTGCATGTGTTATAGTATTTGTGGTAAAAGTTATGATACTTTGGTAATTTGAGACCTCACCTCATAGTTGAGCTATTAAATCATGAGTCTGTGAAGAGGTGAGATGGCTAGGATTTGGGTAGGAATGATCAGGTTTATAAATTACAGGTGCAAGAATTCATCCGATAGTATAAATTATTACTCAGTTTGGAAGAATCCAAGGGTCAGAGCCACAAAATAGCATTCATATGATGTGCAAATGATTTATCAAGAGGGGTGATGCACTCATTTATAGGGCAGGTTCTAACATCTATAATTCTGCAACTCAGGGCAGCAGGAAGCAAGTCTACCCCTGCAAACCTGTTTAGAAGAAGCGCTAATATTATTAGTTTTCCTCCTTGTTTGTCCTTCAATATCGCATCATCAACTGATGCTTCAGAATATTACGCTGCACCAAATACTGCCCTCATGTGAAGTGAACAGGTAATAAGTCATTGTTATTTTATCTGCGGTGGGGCTGGCTCTGCAGTGTCAAAGCAAAGCGGAGAAATGATAATTTGATGTTAAACGATCATTTGCTTGTTTGTTAGTAAAAGAACCCAAGTTATTATTGTGACCCAAATGTCTCCCCCGGGGATATGAATGAGGTCAAATTAATCCAAACCTCCTGGCTCTTAACTCTACCTGCTTATTCAGAGTTACCAGCGCTATGGTCTGAATATGTTTGTTTCCCCTAAAATTTATATGTCGAAATCCTAACCCCCAAGGTGATGGTACTAGGAAGTTGGACCTTTGAGAGGTGATTAGGTCATGAGGGCAGAGACTTCATGATGGGATTAGTGCCTTATAAAAGAGACCTCACAGATCTCCCTTACCTCTTCCACCATGTGAGGACACAGCAAGAAGTTGGCAGTCTGCAACCCAGAAGTAGGCCTCCACTAGAACCCAATGTTGGCACCCTGATCTTGGACTTCCCAGCCTCCAAAACTGTGAGAAATAGATTTCTGTTGTTTATAAGCCACCCAGTTCATGGTATTTTTCTTATAGCAGCCTGAACAGACAGCTTTCTGGAAAAGCCCCCTCCCAACCAAGTATTCCTGGATGTCCCTGAAGGGATTTCACAGGAAGCTCATGCACCAGTATGGCAGTTGCAGGACCCATGCGTCCACTATGATCAAATTTTCCTCCTGTTCTACAATGGTTTCCCCCTTATCAGTATCATCTGCTCAAAAGTGGAGTGAGAGTCTCTTCCCAGTGCTGCTGGTGGTGGTGAGAATTCCAACTTCCCCACCAAGTGCACTCTCTTGCGATGCTCTCTAAATGGTCGGTGGTGCAGTAGCAGAGAGATGTTCTGTTTGAGGCAGCAATGCAGAGAATGTCTCTCTTCTCCACTGTGTGGTATTCTTTGTCACCTGAGCCCCAAAGCAAAAATACTTGTGATCAGTCTCATTAGAGTGCCTCATAAAATGGCTCCTTCCATGATGGATTTCAATAATACTTTTCTCCAACAAAGCTCAAAAACATTCTGTCAAGCTAGGCATGAACAAAAATCTTGCCTTCTACTCTCTTGTCCTCATTTCCAACTTCTCTACCCTTCTCCTCCTGCACACTTCATGCATCTAACTCCTCTTTCTTCCTTCAGACACAGAACTCAAGAACTCAAGGACTCAAGGACTCATAGACATCAATTCAGAGAAATACTGCCCACTCTACCACACCCTGCTCTGCTCCTAGTGGTAAATGATTCTCTCGGAGATAGTGTATTCTTCACTGGCCTCAATCCTTCACTTGGCTTGGCTATTAGACATGGCCTTAGATTCTCTAGAGCAGTGGTCTCCAAAATAGGGTGATCACACCTCAGGGGTGGGTGAAGCAATACATTTGGGCATAGGGAGCAAATGTTAGAATGAATAGACAGATTCAGTTTTGCTACTATTTAATATATAGACTGCCACCAGTGCCCACCCTAGGTCTGTATGAGAGGGCCATATGTCCCATGTGTTTTTTGAGGTGTCCTGGGGAAGGAATGAATCTTCCACACTGGGAATAGTTGACAATGGAGCCCTCAGGTTATCATTCCTTTCAGCATATTGCAAAATATTACAGTTTACATGTTCCTGGTTAGGTGGCATTACAAATGATGTTACCCAGTTTTAATTAATAACTCTCAAAATTGGCAAGTAACTTTAAAAATCCCTGCAAAGAAACCATAGATCAAGATACTACCATTAGCACAAGCTCACAAAAGTAGAGGAGAAATGGCAGTGCTCACAATTGTTCCACTTTAGGAGTAGCTCGGCCTGAGCCATATTACGTAAAATAATGAATTCTAATTAGATTATGTAAAAATCAAAACTGTCAAGGAGACCATTTAAAATATGTTATTGACAATCATCTTTGTTTGGAGTCTCCCCAAAACAGACCCCAGGACCAGGATTTAGAAGCAAGTATTTTATTTGGGAGGCGATTTCAGGAAGCACAGTGAGGGAGTGGGGAAGTGGCATACAGAGGCAGGAAAGCTGATGAAGTGTACGTTGGTGAGTGGATTACTACTTTGGGCACCCAGGACTCTGTCCTGCTGGGGACCCTGTGAGGGGCTGTGTGGAACAGAATTGTCCTTCTGAGGTGTGAGGAGGTTGGGGTATTTATCCACTGACTCCCATCTCTCATTGGTTAAGACACATTCTTGGGGTGTGTTAGGCCCTAGCACTTCTGGCCTCTCCCGTACATACTGACTACACTTTAATAGTCAGAATGCTTTCATGAGGAGAGACACCGGAAGCTGTTGTTTGTGCAGGAAACTTTTGCAGATGACCACTAGCATGGGCCAAGGGGATCCAGGTTGGGCACTGACAGTGTTTGCCACTGCAATGAACCTTTCTGTGACTGAGTATTATTTCTTGAGCTATTAGAAAATTACAGTAGGAAGCTAGTGGAACGACTTTAAAAATATTATTCATTTTATTTTCCCATCCTTTCAAAGTGTATTTTTGTGTATGTGGTTTATTATCATGTATGTAATACATTAGAGCAGTAGTACACAAATATAATTTAGAAGCAAATGTATCTGTATGGTGGTTCATGAACAAAATATTTTTATTGATACAGGTGCCTGCATGAAAAAAGTCTTGGAGCTCACTCCTCTAAGCAGGGTTGAACTCTCAGAATGGCTTATAAGCACTAGCCACAAATTTTGTTGAAATACTTCAGGCCAGAGTCATAGAACAAAAATCATAAATCCTTTTTTTGCCCAGAAATGTCTTACAAAGGACTCTTTCCCTCTGTTCTCACAGGACTCCCACAACTTGGTTGATTAACTTCTCTTCGGGCATCATGACATTTAAGAGCAGGTTATCTTATAGATGAAAATGTCAAAATGTGGGGTTCACGGTGGGCAGGAAGGGGAGAAAATTATAAAAGGGGGTGGTATCGAAAGGATGGGGCCCTAACTTTACCAATGGATCCTGAGAGATGATAAGCTACTTCTCATGATGTTTGGCCACGATGCCTTCCATGTTGAGAAGGGTCACTTCCCTAGGGAGTAGAGTAGGTGTGGGTGAAGACCCATAAACTCTTCCCAGTTGATCAGATTGATCTTTCTGATTCATCATTTACGGACCTTTTGTCTTAAGTAGCCAGATGTAGGCCAACAAAGTTTGCTGAATCATGAGTTTTCTGGAACCTGCTTTAGTCATTAGTAGTTGACACATCAATGGTGTATAACAATCATTTATAGAGTCTGCAGAATATTAAGCTCCTAGAAGTGCTAGAAGAGTTAGAGCCATGAGACATCTATCCTAGTATTCTGTTTATGCCAGGGGAACCAAAGGACAAGTTTTTAAGGATGTCTTTATTGCAGACTCCAAAGCTAGAAAGATACTACCAAAACATATGGACTCTGCTCAGCCATCTAACCTCAGTCAGTCAACAATTGCTGACTGAGTGTCTGTGCTAGAGCCTGTGGTAGATTAGAAAGGAAGGGAAAGAGAGAGGAAGGAAGGGATGAAAATCATCCTTGGCTTCCTCAAAAGGTAGCTCACCTTAGAGAGGGCTGCACATGGTGATTGCCAAATGAAGTGGACAAACATGGAAATATCCCAAGGGTTAGTTCAAAGCTGTGGTGATCAGGGAAGCATCCAGGAAGAGGTGAGATCTGAGCTGAAAAGCATTCTCAAACATGAATGTATACTGGAACCAGTGGACTGTTAAATCAGATTGCAGGTCTTTACCTCCAAGAGATCCAGATTCAGTAGGTCTGGGGTGGGACCTGAGTATTTGCATTTCCAACAAGTTCCCAGGTGATGCTGCTGCTGCTGGCCTGGAGATTACACTTTGAGAACCACTTCTCTGAAAGATTTTAGTTATGTAGAAGGGAGAGGGCTGTTAAGAGTTGAGATGAGTAAGTGTTACGAAGAATAAGATTGGGAAAAGTGGAAGATGTGTTTAGGAAGATTCTGAAGTAAAGGGATTGTATAACAGAAGAGTGGGAGACAAGAATGTAAAGGTCTGTCTGAAGATTTTGGAATTTATCCTGTAGGCAACTTGGAATCATTGAATGCATTTGAACGGTGACATGACATGATGAAAACCTTATTTTAGGACTATTTAATCTATTGGCAGTATATTCCATTGTGTGGAGCTGGGGAGGGGAAGAGATGGATACAAAAAGGACATGTAAGAGCTTGTGAATTTATTAAAGTTGTTTAAAAATCTATTTTATATAGCATTCTTTCCAAACAGAGGTGAGGAAAGAAATGCTTCTTGGGGGTTAAATTTTGGTGAGAAGCTTGGACCGGCATTCCTCTCGGAAAAGAAGACAGAAGTAAGCAAATGGAACATAAGCTTTTGTCTTCTATTATTCAAGTTTTCCTAAAAAGTGACAGCATGGAAATCCTCAAGTCTGCTCAGAATCTGTGCCAATTTGATGGGAGAATCTGCAGATTTTCAAGCAGTAAGCTGATCCATGGTGGCCTTCAACCCAGGAGTGAGGAATTTTCTGTTTATAGTCTTGACTCAGAAAAGATCCAAATTTGCCCCACCCTGGAAGTACATCACTAAGGGGGAATTTTCAGTGTTTGAAAATGGTTTATAAAAGATCACATTGAAATTTTTTTCTTTTTTTTCTTCTGTGAAGATAAATACGCTAAGTCTACATCAGGCAAGAGAATTGTGCTCTGAGGACACAAACACACACCTCCCATTGAGCATTGGCCAGGAGCTCTGCTCTGAGAGAGCTGCTCAGGCACATTTCTGCATGAAGCAAAATCAATATGGGCGAACTTGAAAACCATCTGTTGGGAACTTTGGGAAAGGTAGATGAAAGAGGAGATGAGAGACAAGGGTGAAGACTTGGGAAGCAGTCCAAGGAAGCTCTTTCGACGACTCAAGTCATTATTTAACATTAATGTGGCCATCTGTGAGGCCCCAAGGTAAGCTCACAGGCCCTGCCCAAAGGAGCCTTGGGCCAACATGGGAGCGGATGCGGTTGAGAACCAGCCTCTGGCATCTCAGAATGCCCTTGCACCTTCCTTCTCTCGGGTTCCACCTCACTAGGCAACCCTTCTTCTCCTCTATGGTTTTTCTCCTATTTCCTGCTTTACTCCTTCTTCTGTAGCCACCACCTAGCTCTCTATGGGTTCAATAATAATTTAGTACAAGTTCAACTTTTTTCAAAATGTTTTGCAATAAAATCTTATTGCTTTTGTTCTCTGTGGTTAGAGGGGTGGTGGCCTGGTATGACTGCCCCAATTTTAAAGGCAGGAAAAATAGGGATAATAGGTTAAGTGATTGCCAGGGATGAAATGAATGAGATTATCACCCATTACTTTTTACCCAAGCAACTGAAATAAATACGAGAGCTAGATTGTAGCAATTATTTGGGAAAGCACTGGAAAATATTCTTTGTGATTCTCATGTAATGAATGTGGTAACAGAGAAGATCGCTATGCCAGTTTTTAATTCAATGAAGGTTTTGAGCATATTTCTAATTCCTTTGCCACATCCCCAGTTTTCTAATGCATAAAATACATAAAATGGAGCTAATACAATAATTAGTGTCTACTTTATAGTGTCGTTGTAGGGATTAAATGACTTAAAACATGTTGAGCACTTAGAACAGTACATGACATCTAATAAGCACTTAATAAATTCATTATTATTGTTACAATAATTTATTTTATTTTATTTTAAAGTAACAACTGAGATATTCAAATCTGCCAAAAATTTATACCAGACAATGTGTAGATGTGAAGGAATCATTCTAGTTTGCCTGAGAACCATATTAGAATGAGAAAATAAGGGGTGGGGATTGAGTTAATGAGTGGTTCACCACTCTCCTGGAACATTTTAGAAATTAGACCCTATATTTTAGGTTATTTGTATCAGGGGTGGCTATGCCTATGGAAAAATGGAACCCAAATGTTGCTGGTGACATTCCTGCTCCTATCTACCTGCATCCCATTACAGCAAGAGCCATTTCCCAGCCACTAAGAGGCCAAGACTACACTGTGATCAGGTTCTGATATGACACCAAATTTATCTGTGACTGCTAAGGCAGTCAATCCTGCTTGTCACACCTGTGTCACCTCTCAAATATAAACCCCACAGGTAATCTCTCCCCCCTCATACTCTTAGGCAAGGATTTCTTTGCTCTGCTTTTAACTTCTCTTGCTCTTCCTTTCCCTCTCAATCCTTTACACAGTGTCCACTGGAACGCCAATGGCCCCTTCCATAACAAGCAACCCTGTGTGCTGTCACTCCTCTGTCATCTAGTGTTAATTGAAATCTGGCTCTCCCATGAATCTCTACTTCCTAAAGCTCTTTTAGCAGATGGTGTTTATTCTACTGTGTTTCATGGAGATTATCATCATCGTCCACCTGTCCTCCCTCCAAACTGTTGTTCCTCTCCCTTTGTATAAAAATCTTCTGGGGGTGGGGCTGGCCCCGTGGCCGAGTGGTTAAGTCTGTGCGCTCCGCTGCAGGCGGCCCAGTGTTTCATTGGTTCGAATCCTGGGCGCGGACATGGCACTGCTCATCAAACCACGCTGAGGCAGCGTCCCACATGGCACAACTAGAAGGACCCACAACGAAGAATGTACAACTATGTACTGGGGGGGCTTTGGGAAGAAAAAGGGAAAAAAAATCTTTAAAAAAATAAAAAATAAATAAATAAAAAATCTTCTGGGGAGCTTCCATTTTCAGGAAGATGGAGTAGATGTATTTTTCCATATTCGTCCCATTAAGTACAACTAAAAACCCTAGACATTATATATAAACACACATAAGAAGACTCTGAAAGGTGGAGAGAAGAAGGTAGACTGGCTAGGGACCTCAGGACCTGAGGAAAAACAGGGTGCTGAATTCCCTGGTTTTCTTTTTGCCTCGTATATCACAGAATAGGAGCTCATGAAGCTGACAATCTTGAACACAAACAGGTACAGACAAAAAAAGCCCAAACAAAAGCCTGCTCTCTTCAGCCAAAGTACCAGGAAAGGGACAGCCTATCAAGACAGAACCTTTAGAAAATAAGCCACTTTACTCCAGCCAAACACCACAGAAAGAATTATAATCTAGATTTCTACCATTGCATGGCTGTAACAAGGCTCCCCTCTCACTAGGGTGGTATCAGAGGAGCCCGAGTAGGGAGCAATGTCTTTCATTCCTGCTGGGTGGTAACAAACACACTTCCTTACAGTGTCGGTGGAGACCATGTGGGAAGCCTGAACCTCCATCTCTACCTATGAATAATGAGGCACCCCTCCCTCTGCTCCTCTCCACTAGGGTGACATCAGAGGAGGTCTAGTGGAGAGACTTTTATCACCACCCAGTGTTAATGAGACAACCACCCCAGGATGACAACAGAGGCTGGGTGGGAAACCTGGACTTCTACACTCACCTATCGAGAACAAAGTGGCACTCCTACTTCTCCTGCCAGAGCAGTGTCAGAGGAAGCCAGCTAAAGCAGAAGGTTTAAATAAGAGTCAGAGTATCATAGCATAAGTGTCCAGGTCTCGATAAAAAGTCACTCATCATACAAAGAACCAGGAAAATCTCAATTTGAATGAAAAAGACAATCAACAGATGCCAACACCAAGATGGCAGAGATGTTAGAATTATATGACAAAGACTTAAAAGCAGCCATTGGAAAAATGCTTCAATGCAATTTGAACATGATTGAAACAATGAAAAAGTAGAAAGTCTCAGCAAAGAAAGAGAAGATATAAGAAGACCCTATGGAAATTGTAGAACTGAAAATACAATAACCAAAATAAAAAAGTCAATGGATGGGCTCAATAGCAGAATGGAGAGGAGAGAGGATAGAATCAGTGAACTTGAAGAAAGAACAATAAAAATTACCCAATCTGAACAACAGAGAAAGAATAAACTGGAAAACCTGAACAGAGCCTCAAGGAACTGTGGGACTATAACAAAAGATCTAACATCTGAGTCATTGGGGTCCCAGAAGGAGAAGAGAAAGAAGATGGGGCTGAAAAAGTGCTCAAAGAATAATGGCTTAAAACTCTCCAAATTTGGTAAAACACGTTACCTACATATTCCAGAAACTGAGCAAATCCCAAACAGGATAAACCCAAAGAAATCCATACCAAGTCATATAGTAGTCAAACTTCTGAAAACTAAAGCCAAAGATAAATCTTGAAAGCAGTGGGAGAGAAACAACACATTACCTATAGGGAGAAAGCAATTCAAATAACAATGAATTTCTCACCAGAAACCATGGAGGCCAGAATAAAGTGGCACAACATTTTCCATACGCTGAAAGAAAAAAGAACTGTCAATCCAGAATTCTATATCCAGTGAAAGTGTCCATCAGGAAAAGAGGAAATTAAGACATTCTCAGATGAAGAAAGACTAAGAGAATTTGTCACCAGTAGACCTACCTTAAAAGAACGGCTAAAGAAAATTCTTTAAACAGAAAGGAAATTATAAAAGAAGGAGTCTTAGAATATCAGGAAGGAAGAACAACAGAAAAAGTAAAAATTTGGGTAAGTATATTTTCCTTCTCTTGAGTCTTCTAAATTATGTTTCATGATTGAAGCAAAAATTATAACACTGTCTGATATGTTTCTAAGTGAATGCAGAGAAAATATTTCAGACAATTATATTACAAACAAATGAGGGTAAAATGAGGTGACGTAAGGTTTATGTACTTCACTAGAACTGGTAAAATGTCTAGTAGATTGTGATAAGTTATATATATATAATGTAATACATAGAGCAACTACTGAAAAAACTATACAGGAATACACTCAAAAACGCATTATAGATAACTCAAAATTGAATTCTAAAAAATGTTCAAGTAAGTCACAGGAAGACAGGAAAAACAAAACAGATATAAACATAGAGAACAAATAGAAAATAAAATTATAAAATGGCAGACTTAAGCCTTTATATACCAATAATTACATTAAATGTAACTGATCTAAACACATCAATTAAAAGACAGAAATTGGCAAATTGGATTAAAAAACGTGACACAACTATATGGTGTCTATAAGAAACTGACTTTAAATATAATGATCTAGGTAGGTTGAAAGTAAAACATGGAAAAAGATATATCATGCAAACACTCAAAAGAAAGAAGAAGTGGCTATATTAATATCAGAGAAAGTAGACTATAGAGCAAAGAAAATTACCAGAGACAGAGGAGGACATTACATAACAATAAAGGAGTCATCTCACTAAGCACACATAGCAATCTTAAATGTGTATGCATCAATTGACAGAGCTGCAAATCTGTGAAGCAGTAAAATAATATAACTGAATGGAGAAATAGACAAATCTGCAATCATATTTAGAAACTACAATACCTCTCTCAACAATTGATAGAGCATCTAGACAGGAAATTAGGAAGGATATAGAAGAACTCAACACCACTACCAAGCAACAGAATCTAACAGCTATTTGTACAACACCCCACCCAATAACAGAAGAATGCACATTCTTTTCAACTGCTCACAGATCATATACAGTCGTCCCTCAGTGTCTGTGGGGAATCGATTCCAGGACCCATACAGATACCAAATTCGGCGGAGGCTCAAGTCCCTTATATAAAATGGTGTAGTATTTGCATATAACCAACGCACTTCCCCATGTATACTTGAATCATCTCTAGATTACTTATAATACCTAACACTGTGTAAATGCTATGTAAATGTTAAACTATTATTGTTTAGGAAATAATGACAAGAAAAAAAGTCTGTACATGTTCAGTACAGATGCAACCATTGTAGGCCTTCTAATCTGCAGGTTAGTTGAATCCGTGGATGTGGAACCTGCAGATATGGAACCTGCAGATATGGAAGGCTGACTGTACCAAGATAGACCATATTCTGGCTATAAAACAAACCTCAACTTATTTAAAAGAATTGAAATAACACAGAGTATGTTCTCCAACCATAATGAATTCAAATTAGAAATCAATAACTGTAATATAAGAGGAAAATCTCCAAACAGTTGGAAATTAAAAACACTTCTAAATAATCCATGTGTTAAAGAGGAAGTCTCAAGGGAAATTAAAAAAATACATTGAACCGAATAAAAGTGAAAATAAACATATCGAAATATGTGAGACCCAGGTAAAGCTGAGAGGGAAATTTATAGCACAAAATGTTTATATTAGAAAGGAAGAAAAGTCTCAAATCAATAATATAAGTACCCACCTCAAGAACCTAGAAAAAGAAGAGCAAAATAAACCCAAAGGAAGCAGAAGGAGGGAAATAATAAGAACAAAAATCAATAAAATTGACAACAGGAAAACAATAGAGAAAATCAGTGAAGCAAAAGCTTTTTTGGGGAAAAAAATCACTAAAATTGCCAAACCTCTAGCAAGAATGACAAATAAAAAAGAGTGAAGACACAAATTACCAATGTCAGGAAATAAACAGGGGTTATCACAACAAATTCTGCAGACATCAAAAGGATAATAAAGAAATACTATGAAAACTCTACACACATAAATTTGACAACTTAGATGAAACGGACCAAATCCTCAAAAAATGCAAACTAGTACAACTCACCCAATAGGAAATAAATAATTTGAATAGCCCTATAACTATTTAAAAAATTGAATCTATAATTTTAAAACTCCTCAAAAAGAAATCTCCCTGCCAAGATGGTTTCATTGGAGAATTCTACCAAATGTTTAAAGAAGAATTAACACCAAGTCTATACAATCTCTTCCAGAAAATAGAAGTAAGGAACACTTCTCAATTCATTTTATTAGACTAGTATTATTCTGATACCCAACCAGACAAAGACAGCATCAAAAAAAACTATATCTCTCATAAATATAGATATAGGTATAGATATAGATATAGCGAAGGATGTTTGCTCTTACCATTCTTCTTCAACATAGTACTGGAAGTTCTAGCCAATGTAATAAGGAAAGAAAAAGAAATAAAAGGCATAGAAACTGTCCCTAATTGCAGATGACAGGATCATCTGTGTAGAAAATTCTAAGAAATCTACAAAATACTCCTAGAATGAATAAGTGAATTCAGCAAGATGGCAAGATACAAGATGAACAGACAAAAGTCAATCACATTTCTGTATACTAGCAATGAACATAAGAACACTGAAATTAAAAATACAATACCATTTACAATCCCTAAAATAAATTACTTATATGTAAATCTAACAAAACATGCGTGGGATTTGTATGCTGAAAACCACAAATACTGATGAAAGAGATCAAACAAGATACACATAAATGGAGAGACGTACCACGCCTATGAATTGAAAGATTCAACATAGAAAAAAAGTCAGTGCTCACCAGATTGATATACAGACTTAATGCAATTCCTATCAAAATCCCAGTAGGATTTTTTGTAGATATAGACAAGATTATCTACAATATGTATGGAAATGTAAAGGAACTAGAGTAGATAAAACAATTTTGGAAAAGAAGAACAAAGTGGGAGAAATAACTCTACCTAATATTAATGTTTACTGAATAATTACCATAATCAGAACAGTGTGGTTGGCAGAGAGATACACACACATAGATCAATGGAACAGGAACAGAGAACTCAGAAACAGACCCGCATAAATGTGCCCAAATGATTTTTGAGAAAGGTGAAAAACAATTCAAAAGAAGAAGGCTAGCCTTTATAATAAATGGTGCTGGATCACAAACTTAAATACAAAATGTAAAACTATAAAACTTTAAAAAACAATAGAAGATCTTTGCTAGAGGTAAGCAAGAAATTCTTAGACTTGACACCAAAAGCATGATCCATAAAAAGAAAAATTGATAAATTGGACTTTATCAAAATTAAGAACTTTTGCTCTGTGAAAACCCTGTAAGAGGATGCAGAGGCAAGCTACAGGCTGGGAGAAAATATTTCCAGACCCCATATCCAACAAAGGACTAGTATCTAGAATATATAAAGAACTCTCAAAACTCAACAGTAAAATACAAACAATCCAATTAGAAAATGGGCAAAAGACATGAAAAGACATTTTACTGAAGAGGATATACAGATGGCAAATAAGCACGAGAAAGAGTCTTCAACATCATGAACCATTAGGAAAATGCAAATTAAAACCACAATGAGATATCACTACACCTATCAGGACGGCTAATATAAAAAATATCAAAAAACACCAAGTGCTGGCAACGATGCAGAGAAACAGGATGACTCATAAACTATTGGTGGGAATGTAAAATGGCACAGCTACTCTGGAAAATAGTTCAGCAATTATTTTAAAATATGAAACATGCAACTGTCATGTGATTCAGCAATTGTACTACTGGGCTTTTATCCCAGAAAGAGGAAAACTTACTTTCACACAAAAACCTGTACATGAATGTCCATAGTTGCTTTATTCTTAGTAGCCCCAAACTGAAAACAACCCAGATGTCCCAACACAAGTGAATGGTTAAAGCTGTGGTACTATTCTGCAATACAAAAGGAATGAACTATTGAGACACAAAACAACTTGGGTGAAGCTCCAAGGAATTATGCTGGGTGAACAAAAGAAGCCAATCCCCAAGACTACGAGCTGTATGATAACATCTATATAACATTTTTGAAATGACACAAATTTTAGAAATGGAGAACAGAGTAATGGTTACTGGTGGTAAGGGATGGGTGGAGGGGTGGAAGAAAGGTGGACGTGGTTATAAAAGGGCAATAGAGGGCCCCTGTGGTGATGGAAATGTTCTGTGTCTTGACCTCATGCATGTCTATATTCTTGTTGTGACACTGTACTATTGTTTTGCAAGATATAACCATTGGCGGAAACAATGAACCTCAGTATTATTTCTTAACTGCATGGGAATCTACAATTATCTTAAATTAGAAGTTTAACTTAATAAAAACATGAAAAGATAAACTTCCTGTTTTGAATCATTATCTTCTGGCTGTACCACTCACTATGTCTCTTCGTCACTGTCATCTACCAGATGGGAGTCAACAGTGCCTTGGACTAGGGAGGAAGTGGTGGAAATGGTGAGAAGTGGGTGGTTTCTGGGTGTATTCTGAAGGTAGAACCAAAAGGATTTGTTGATGGATCAAACATATGAAATAAATGGAGGGATCCAAACATGACTCCGAGTTTTCCTGAGCTGTCTGAATGATGGATTCATTATTTACTGAGATGGGGAAGACTGAAAGGGGAGCATGTTTTGGGGAGAGTTAGGAGTTTGGTTTTGGATATGTTGAGTTTGAGATTCCTAGTAAACCTCCAATCGGAGCTGTAGAGCAGGCAGTTGAATACATGTGTCTGGAGTTAAGAAGAGAGGTTACATCTGAAGAATCAAAGTGAGGAGTCATCAGTACATGGATAGTAGTTAGTCATGAGTTTAGATAAGGTTGCCTAGGTAATATATATAGGAGAGAAGCAGCCTGGGTCTGAGCCCTGGGACTCCAAGGTTTCGAGGCCAGAGAAATGAGGGGAAAGCAGCAAATACACTGAGAAGCAATGGCCAGTGAGATAGAGGAGAGTCATGAGAAAGTGGGGTTTGGAAAAACCAAGGCTTAACTCTCTGACTGTCCCTCCTTGACCTTTTTCATGGATGCATTGGCCTCTGATTTCATCCTCAGCTCTTTTAACCACCATATATACTCAGATTCTCCCCAAATTATTGTTTTCAGCATTGAGCTCTCTCTTGAAGTTCCAACTCATAAAATCCATTGATTGTTGGACACTCTGTTGAGACAGCACATAGGTACCTGTTCTAGTTATTTATTAATGCCTAGCAAATCACCCATAAACTTAGTGGCTTCAAACAGTAACAATAATTTATTATCTCTCACAGTTTCTATGGGTCAGGAACTTGAGATTGGCTTGGTTGGGCAGGTTTTGGCCTAAGATCTCTCAGATCGATGCAAATGTCTGAGGTTGAAATCATCTGAAAACACACTCATTCACATAGTCTGGCACCTGGGCTGGGAAGACTCAAATCATTGGTCCAGGTACACCTCATCAATCTTGGAGTTATACAATACACAATGCTATTGCAGGGTATGGCATTTTCAAGCATAAACAAAGTGGTCACCCTCCAACTCTCCAAGCTGGCACAGTCTAAGTACATACCAGAACTCAGTGGTTTGGAACCAGAACCAGATGTTGGTTTTCCAGATATGGAACAGAATCTTACCAAATAGGATTATGTTATCCCTGTGTGTCTATCCCAGGCAGTCTGTCCTGGAAGGCTGTTGCACCACAGCCAAAACTGTTTACCTCAATCCCTAAACTCACTTGCATCCCCCCATGACACATAATAAGCAAAACTCACCATGTTGACAATCCCTACAAGTCTCTCTGTGAGCTTTGGAGAAGATTGCCATTGCGTGAGGATCTGTGAATCAGGGTTATCAGATGTTCCGCTTTACCAAGACAGACATCTCAGTTTTTACACCTGTTGTCCCATCCTAATTTTTAATAGTGCCTGCTTTACTCATTCTCACAAGTGTCCTGGTTAGTTGAGCTTATATATATATATTTCTCCAAATGTGTTTGCTCCCTGCAATCAGATTGTTTCGAATTGGGCTGAAAGAACAAATTATTTCTCCAGGAGGCAACAGACTGATATGTCAGCAAAGGGTCCTGAAAGAGAGCAGAACCAGCCTTTCCCTGAGTATGGGGGCAGGGGACACATAAGAGCCCAATGTGTTCAGTGGCCAAAGGGAATCCAGATAGACTCTAAATGTAAAGTCATCACCCTCATAATAGTAATAAGTAAAGCATGCAGAAGCTCTCTTAACCCTTCTCTGCTTACTTGATTCACCTGATTAAACAATGCTTTCCACAAAACATTGCTGATGCCCAGGGCCTGAAACTGCTCAGGGTTAGAGTGCTACTCTCTAATACGCCAGAATACAGATCTTCCTTGACTTACGATGGGGTTATGTCCCGATAAACCCATTGTACGTTGAAAATACTGTGTCGAAAATGTGTTTAATACACCTAACCTACCGAACCTCATAGGTTAGCCCAGCCTACCTTAAACGTGCTCAGAACACTTACATTAGCCTACAGTTGGGCAAAATCATCTAACGCAAAGCTTATTTTATAATAAAGTGTAGAATATCTCATGTAATTGATTGAATACTGTACTGAAAGTGAAGAAAAGTGTGGTTGTATGCGTGTAGAATGGTTATAAGTGTATTGATTGTTTGCCCTTGTGATCGTGGGGCTGACTGGGAGCTGCAGCTCGCTGCCACTGCCCAGAGAGGATCAGACCACACGTCACTAGCCTGAGAGAAGATCAAATTCAAAATTTGAAGTACGGTTTCTACTGAATGCATATTGCTTTTGCACTGTAGTAAAGTCGGAAAATCATAAGTTGAACCATCGTAAGTTGGGGACTGTCTGTACTTCTGTCCCCACTGGTTGAGTTGTATATTTAGAAAGAGTGAGCTGAATTTTTTCCCAAACCTACTTATTCTTGTAGCTGTCATTAGAATTCTGTAATCTAATTAGATGTGACCTAAATTGATGAAAAAAGACTATAAAAAGCCTGGGAGTTATTGGATAGACTTGATTAAGGCAAGTTGCTGGGGGTAAAAAAAAAAAGGCTATTGGTTTGGATGTAATAGATTCAGGTGTAAAATATTAGATGGACATTAGAAAACTCTAGAAAGAGTCTGTACTCAGATTATCTCACAAAATATGAGGAAATTGTAAGTTGTGGCTACTCAGCATTTTTTGAAACCCCTTCGTAGGTTTGGAGAATTTCTCTTCTCAAGGTAAAAGTCAGAATTTATTCTCCCAGCATCCCTTGCACCTGGGGAGCAGACACTGGGCCTAGGCTCTGCCAATCAGGATTTAAGTTAGAAGTGAGTGGGCTCCATGGGAAGTTGGTTTGGGGAGTGGGTGGTGGAAGAAGGATCCATCTTTCTGGGAGGCAGCTGTGGCAAAGATTTTAGTGTTCACTGAGAGGGAGAAGTCTGCAGGGCAGAAGGTTCGTGAGAGATATCAGTGGCTCCATTTTAGACACATTAAGTTGAGATGTGTGTTAGACCTCTTAGTGAAGATGTCCATTAGGCAGGTGGATATACAAGTATGGAATTTAGACGGGAGGTCTGAGCTAGAGATACGAATTTGGGAAGCATCAGTATACACGTAGTGTTTCAGGCCATGAGATTGGATAAAATAACCTAGAGAGTGAGAGGGAATAAGAAGAGACATGAAGACCAAATCTGGGGTCTTCAAAGCTTAGAGGTCGGGAAGATAAGGAAGTACAGAAAAGGAAAGTGAGAAGGAGAAGCCAGCAAACCAAGAGAGGGTGTTGTCTCAGAGACCAAATAAAGAGTTTAAGGAAGAGATGGTGATCAACTGTGTCACTGTTGCTGGTGGGTCAAGTAGGATAAGGGATAAGAACTGACCATGGGACTTGGTATCATGGAGGCCATTAACATCCTTGATAAGAGCAGTTTCAATGGTTTATCTTTGGCTATCTGCAGTTCAGACTATCACGTGTTCCTTTCAGGGACTGGTGGCAGCTGTTGGGACAGTTCAATCAGTTCCTGTCTCAGTTGAGTGGGCCTATTTTTGAAGCTCTTCCCCCAAACTGGCCAACTATTGTCAAATGGCTCCAGTATCCTGTATTTTGGGTGGAATGGAAGTCCTTCCTAGCCAGTTGACCCTCTCAGACCCTCTAAACACACTGCCCCCTGAGGGGCCCATGAATCACCCCAGATGTTGGGAAGAACCCAGGCAGCCCACCCTCACAGACTACTGTTTCACACCTTATCTTGTTTCTTTAAACCCCAAACACTTCTCTCTCTTCCTCACTCTCGCCCGATGACCTTGTTTCTTATTCCATTGGGAAGGCAGAAGCAGTCAGAGAGAAGTCCCTCAAGTCGCCACCACCACATCCACCAACCTACCTGAAACTATACCTTCCCGTCCTCCAGCATGGATGAACTGTCTGTTCTTACCTAAGGCCGACCCCTCACTTGTGGACTAGTTCCCATCCCCATTTGCAAGACCAGCTACACAATTTAGGGGGCCCAGTGCAGAATAAAAATGTGAGATCCCTTATTCAAAAATTACTAAGAATTCAAAGGCACCAACAGCAGAGCATTAAACCAAGCATGGTACACTTCTGAAGCCAGGGTCCTGTGTGATCGCACAGGTCACATGTCCATGAAACTGGCCCTTAGCCCTGACCCAAGAAAGGATGCCTATTCCTTGGGCCACCCTCTCCCACAGAGAGAATCCTGGCAGTGGTGAGTGGGTCTAGGTAACCTGAGGAGGTACTTTGGGGAACAGGCATTGTCTTCCAGACGAGTGCGGACACCAGGAAGCCAAGGCTAGGTGGTCAGCAGGGAGCCACTTCCACCTAGGATCTTGAGACACTACTTGGTGACCACAGCCGCAGAATGAAATGGCAGTTTCTTTGCCCTCAGCCCTGCATGCGTCAGGACAACTGAAGAAGAAGCTAAGGAGACACCAAAGGACTCTAAGGGCACATCTGCTGGCCCATCTCACTCACACTCAATATAGTCAACACTCCAGTGTGGCTCTCAGACTTCTCTCTGGAGTCATTATCCTGGTCTGGGGACAGTAGGGGCGTCACCTATGTGGAGCCATCTGGGTTTTCTTCTCCCTTGCCTCCTGCTCCCAGAGGCTCTAGTTTCTCCTAGCTACTCAGTTCCTCCACTTCAGCTTCTTCCTTTCCGAGGGGAGCTTGTCCTCCATGGGCTAGAATTTGCTAGAACTACACCTGGGCAATCAGGGGTTGTCTTGGGCCCACTGATAGGTCTCTTTTCCTCCATCACTGTGGAGGTCTCCTTCCTGTTTGAGATCTGGCAAAACCAGCCTGAGGGCTTCTTAGTCACCTTCTTTGAAGACCAGGAGCTGGTAGCGGCTGACACTCTGGCTCCCATTTGGAGGAATCAGAGGACTCTTACTGTCCAAGTTGGTGGTGAGTCGTCTCTACATCTTAGGGGACGGGGGAGAATGATAGGCTCTCTTCCTCCTGGACTGGTTACTACTTCCTGTTCTGGCCAGTTTCTCCTTCTGCTTGGGAGACTCAGTCACCAAGGAGACTTCTTGGACTGGCTGACTTTCCTAAAGCCCTGTCTTTACCCCAACAGCAATGGTCTGCTGCACCCACTGCCCCTCCCTGCCTCTTTCTGTTGTGGTGGGTCCAGTTGTATCCCACTGCCCACTCTCACCTGTCCTGCCTTCTTACCTCTGTAGTGGCAGCTTTTCATTTCCTAGTAGATGCTCTTGAGTGTCTCATCCCCATACACTTGCTGTTTCTCCTGGAAACACATCTTCATCTCCTCCTGGCTGCATTTTTTTTTTCTAACTTTTGTGTGTGTGTATGAGGAAGATTGGCCATGAGCTAACATCTGTGCCAATCTTCCTCTGTTTTATGTGGGATGCCACCACAGCATGGCTTGATGAGTGGTGCTAGGTCTGTTCCCAGGATATGAACCTGCAATCCCCGGGCCACCGAAACGGAGCATGCAAACTTAACCACTACGCCACCAGGCAGGCCCCCTGGCTGCATTTTTTACTGGCTGATTCACACTGGCCAGCAGCCTCCTCCCCTGTGGTGTTTCTCTTTCCATCTGGGGCTTGCTGGCAGTTGGAGACTTTTACTCCAGCTTTCTATACCAGGAGGAACCCAGGGGAAGCCGTGTTTTAGAGTCCAAAGAGCCTTCCCTGTTGGCAGTCCCTGAATGTGGACCTGGACAGGGAACACCTTCTGATTTCATGTTTAGGCTCTTGGCAGCAAGGGATAGATGTGTGGTGGACATTGGGTACTTCCCAGGACCTTGGGTGCCTGAAGAAGGAGGTCCCTTTGATACCCATAGCCTTCCCTTGGTTCTGAGGGTCTCTCCAGCCTCATATCCCTCCTCCAGGAGGCTGTCCCACCCCTATCAGACTCAGAGGACAGTGGGAGTTGTTCAGGTGTGTCTGAATCTGCCTGTGCTTACACTGTATAAGTCACTCTGGCTCATACAGGCAATGCCACAGGTGGTACACAGGAAGGGCCTCTTGCATGTAGGACTGGATGTGCTTCTCCAAAATGCTGGGCTTCAGGCAGTCCTGGCCACAGCGTGAGTATGGTACTTGCTGGCTTGCTCATCTTCCCTGAGTTTCCCAGGCCTGGTGACAGGACAGGCGGAGTGCCCATGGTGTTCACGTTCAGCGCTGGGGCCACTGGCTTCCCTAGTTGGACAGGGCTGGCCCCTCCAGGCCATGGCAGGGAGGCTAAGGACAAAGGGCTTGCTGCCCCCATCCAGACTGCCCGTTGCCAGGGAAGTGTGTGGCTGGAGACTCCCAGGAGGTGCTGTGTGGTAGAGGAGAATGGGCAGGGACTTCAGAAACGTGGCTGGTGTCAGGCCCAGCTCCAGGGATAAGATGATGGGGTCCAGGGTTAGGCAGAAGGAGGCTCACTCACCTTGGGCCCCTGGGGGCCTGGGAGCAGGAGCTGTCTAGTCCCTGTATGCAGAGCAGGGCTAGTGGGTTCTAGCACCTTCACCTCACATTGTCCAGGGGAGCCCAGGATACTGGGCAAACTGCAGCAATAGCTAAATGTTCCCATGGGCACCTCTCTTCTCTCACCGTCCAGTAAATTCTCACTTACCTAGGCCAGGCATTTGCATCACCCCATTAAAGTCTTGCAACCATCCCCAAAGAAAAGTACTATAATCTCCATATAAGAAAAGAAGAAACTGAGCCTCAGAGAGCTGAAGTGACTTGTCATGCAGCTGCCAAATGGCAGAGCCAAGATTCAGACCTATGTCTGTTTGAATCCAGCCTCTTATTTAACACGCCCGAAAGTGAACTCCTGATCCTTGCCCCCTACACAAGCTCCGTGGCAGGCTTGTTCCTGGCGAGTCTCCAGTACCTGGCATGGTGCCTGGTACAGAATCCTCGCTCGAATACTGTATTGACTGCATAGGGGAAAAGATAAGCAGCTTGTCCGAGATCCTCAAGGTCCACAGGTATCCAGTGCACTCGGGGCAAGTTCCTTGTATTTCCTGGGGCTCCATTTCCAGATCTGTAAAATGGGCAGGGACCCAGCAGCTTCCCAGGGCCCTTCACACTCTGGGGTTCTGTTTCTGCGCTGAGGTGAGAATAACAAGAAAGAAAACTAGCCCAAGGGAAAGGAAGCCTTCCTCAGCCTCAAGGTCAGGCTCAGGGCTCTACTTGGAGGGGGGCTCCAGCTACGGGCAGGGCAGGATTGATTCCCCCTGAGCTGGGGTGGAGGCAGCTGGGCAAAAGCTGGACAAAGGAGCAAGAAAGATCTGGCAAGCTCTTCAGACCAACTGGAAAGGAAAGCGGGTGCAATCAGAGTAAGTGGGACAGGCTCATGGCTAGAGCTCTGAAATGGGGATCCTCACATCCTACCTCCTTGGGCACCCAATCCCCAGAAGCTCAAATAAACACACTTCACCCCACTCCCAGGCTCAGCTCCTCAGAAGCAGTGGTGTGCTGGAGCTGGCTTGTGCTGGTTCATACCACCTCCTATCAACCCACACTGCTTATACCAGCTCACACTGCTTATACCAGCTCACATTGGCTCATGGGAGCTGATGGTTAAATTCTCAGGAATTGTGTGAGCTGGTTGTTTTAAATATAGCCATTATTAAAAATTAAATTAAATAAACACGATTACATAAATTGTGTTAAAATCAAAGGTACTAAATACTCAAAGCTCATCATTTACTAATTATCTTATTATATTTTATATTATCTACACTCCTGAGGGGTGTTTTGTGCCTTGTATCTGTATAATGGAAATACTGTATAATGCTGTGCTGCCACGCATCTCTTCCCAGCTCCTCATCACATTGGTAGCTTGAGATCAGCCATAGTGGGAGTGTTTACATCATAGGAATTAAAAAATGCTGCAAATCAGGCTTTTAATTTTTACTAAGAGCCAGTCAACATTTACCAGCATCCCACCGGAGAGAAGGGAGGGCAGGTAAGGCCTTCTTGCCCATCCTCTCTTCTGACCACAAACATCTAACATTCTGTGTCTTGCAGCACCACGCTTCCTGCAAAGCCCTCTTGCTTCTCAAAAAATCTCAGCGCTTATACATTTTTTAAGGACAGATTTAAAAATAGAGCTCTTTAGAGATAAGTAGGTGGCTACTAAAACTGATAAAAGCTGATATTAAGATAAAGTCTTATCTCAAGACTCTGCATCATTTCTGCGGGCTGGAGAATTTCAAGGTGCTTCCCAGGAGAAGGACAGACCTGAGTTCCTGTTCCTCCTAACCGTCATGCTTGCTCAAGGATGCTCTTCCTCAGCTCTAGGAACAGTATCATTAGGGCAGAATTACCGGGAGAATCAGATGAGCTCATTTATGCAAAAACATCGAGTGCAGTGCCTGGCATATAGCAGGTATTCAGTACAGAACTTGTGAGACCTGGTAAAAAGTGTAAATGCAGGGCACCTTGTTTAAAAAGCAGAGGAAAAAGTACTCAAATAGAAAGCTTTTTCCTTTTTTCCTTAGTCTGTCTCTCGACTTGTCATGGGGCTTTTATTTGCTGTTTAATGTTGTTCTAGGTAAAGGAAAAAATAAAAGGTTTAAATTATTAGCATAAATTTTCCTGCACACACTTGGACCTGATGGCTGCCAGGGTCCTCCTCCCACCAGCCACCAGGCCGACCGGTTGCACTGAGACCGGGGCTGAGCTCTGAGAAAGTCGAGCCTGGCTTCCCACGGCTGTGCCTCCCCAGTCCACAGCACGTGGATGACCTGTAAGGATCTTTAAACCTCTGCTCCAGGGCACACTAGGTACCTGGATCAGGGATGAGTGAGAGGCTTGTTTGCACCAAGATGTAGCTTCTGTTAAGCTGCCTGGACATGCTGTGGCAATGCCAACTCTAGGGCAAGACGGCCACCACCACAGCCTGCCCTGAACTCCCCAGGGTGTGCGCCTGAGCTCAAACACCCTGTGCTCAGGAACCCTGGGAGTGGAGGGTGACAGCAGAAATTAAGCCTCTCCTTTCTCTCTCCCCACGATGCAACTCAGCCGCCAGAGGGTGGTGAGCTCGTGGGACAGGGGCTATGGGGAGGCCAGGTTGGACCTGGGACACTGGAGGGCTAGGGAGCAGATGTCTAAGAACCTGTCCCAGGGAGGTCGAAGAGGCAGGACTGTGTGTGAGCCGAGGCTCCAAGCCCCTGGCACAGGGAAAATGTTCAAGAATTTCAAGACGGTGACAACAGAGCCTTAAACTGAGCACAGGGTCTTTTGGGCATGGGGCCCTAGAAGCCTGTACAGGTCGCAGGCCCGTGGTGCCACTTCCACCCATTTGCCTCCTCAAGAACTTACCCCGGCAATTATCTCATCAATGTCCTCCTCTGTACTAGAGAAAGCTGTACCAGCTTACAGACACACCGCAAAAGCTTCAAAACTCTAAAAACACATGTACCTCCCTCAACTCTACATCCAATGCCACTTACTGCCCTAATGTTCTACTCCCTTTCTCACCCAAATCCCCACCCTGAGTTGTCTATACTTGCCCTCTTCATTTGCTCTCCTCTCTTTTGATCCCACTCCAGTCAGGTTTTGTCCATCACTCCACTGAAACTGCCACTGTCATCCCTCTCTGGATTCTCTGCTTATCTTTTCCTCTTACTCACCGAGTCTGCCAAGCAGCCTCCTGAGTGTCCCTGGAAGGGCCGTTTCACGTGGCTGCCTCCAGATGTGTTGCTGTGTCTCTCTAAGGTTGACAATGGAGCTTGAAACAATCTCTCCAGGACCTGTCCCACTGCAGGCCTCTCCTCTCGGAGAACACCTAAGCCACCGCAAAGCTTCGAGGGAAGAATCAAGCTGCCTTCCCTCGGAGTGGTTGACTTATTTTCCTCTCCTTTTGATTTCCCATCAAAGAGAATGCCTGTGCAAATGCTGCAGGAGAGCCTTCAAACTCTCTGAATTCAGAACATTCTCAAGTTATCATTGCTGCAAGATGTTTATCTAGAGACAATAATTTGAGTTCCACATTTTTCTATTGCTAGTTTCTACTTTAAACATACCCCCAAAATTCAAATTAGGGCCAAGAGAGTGTTACTGTTAGTTATGAAACACCTGGCTTTTCGGATACTTAAATAGCTATCCTCTAATCAGGCCACCAGTTAATGCATTTAAAAACTAGAAAGCTGGTTTTTTCTTTAAGAGTTTTCTTTTTGAGATCACATCGTCATCTTGTTCTTAAGAAAGGAGCTGGATGGCAAATTTGCTACATATATCAGCAGCTGGTCTCACTTTTAGGAAGTCCGGGGTAAAAGCCCATTTGATTTGAAACTCTCCTGGAGCATCAGCCATATGTAGTGCATCACAGCTCTGTTCACACTAGACTTGCTTGTGGAGAAAATAAAGAAATCAAAAACTCTCTTCTTTATTTTTCTGTTTTGAATTTAATCATCCTCATGTTCCCTCCTGCTTAGTAACACAGCAAGTTCAACTTTTTAGTTGATCGTGACTTCATCTCTCTCAGTCTAAAACTGCCTTTTCAGGTTCAAAAAGCCTCTTCCAGGGCTAATCTCCCTCACATACATAAAGAGCTCTTAAAGATCCAGAAGAAAAAGACCAAAAGCAAAATCAAAAAATGGACAAATATGAATAGACAGTCCAGAGAAAAATATGAAGAAAGGATTCTTAAGTATAAGAAAATATGCTCAACTTCACTCACAATAAGTTACAACTACACTGAGACTACCTTTCTCATCCATCCGTTTGGCAAAAATCTGAAAGCTTGACAAAACGCTCTGCTGGTAAGGCTGTGGGAAAACAGGCACTCTCCTACCTTGCTGGAGAAGGTGAAAAATGGTCCAGCCGCTGTGGAGGGGGATTTGGCAATATGTAACAAAGTTACCTTCACTCTCTTCACTACTGGAAATAGGGCCATTAGCATCTTTAAATCTAATCAAATTAGACGGCCAATTCCAGAAACTCCAGAATCAATTCAGAAAACTCATCCTTAAAATTCTGTTCCTCTAGAACCACTCTTGGTACCAAAATAGGGTTGTCCAGAGAAACAGAACCAATAGGATAGATAGATAGATGGATAGATAGATAGATAGATAGATAGACAGACAGATAGATAGACAGATAGACAGACATAAGAGGATATTTATATAGGAATTAGCTCACATGGTCATGGAGGCCGAGAAGCCCCACGATCTGCCATCTGCAAGCTGGAACCCAGAAAGCCAGTAGTGTAATTCAGTTCGAGTCTGAAGGCCTAAGAACCAGGGAGGCCCGATAGTGTAAATTCTGGTCTGAGTCCAAAAGCCCAAGAACTAGGAGCACCGATGTCTGAGGGCAGAAGAAGACGGATGTCTCAGCTGAAGCAGAGAGAGTGAATTTGCTCTTCGGCCTCTGTGTTCTATTCAGGCCCTCAATGGACTGGATGATGCCTGCCTGCGTTGGTGAGGGTGGATCTGCTTTACTCAGTCTATGGATTCAAATGCTAATCTCTTGCTGAAACTCCCTCACAGACACACTCAGAAATAAGGTTTTACCAGCCATCTGGGCATCCCTTAGCCCAGTCAAGTTGACACATAAAATTAACCATCACAAAGACTAATGACAGGAATAGATTATAACACACATTATGCTACTTACTTTCAAATGTTTCAGCAAAAGGAGAGAGAGAGAGAGAGAGACAGAGAGAGAGAGAGAGAGAGAGGTGTACAGAGAGACAGGGAAAGAGAGAGAGAAAATAATGGAATAATGTTAGGAGAAATGTTAGGTGACTCTTGGTGAAGAGTTTACAGGTGATAATTGTATTATTCTTTCAACTTTTCTTAATGTTTAATAATTTTAAAGATAAAAATTGAGAGGAATATCTGAGAAAAGTCCCTTTCTGAGCTCCCACCCAGCATCCTCAAGGGATAGGGGTGTGGGCAGGGAGTCAGAGACCTGCCATGTCCTCATGACAGTCTTTGTGTCCTTGCAGGCCTCAATAGCACTGATGTCCCAGTGCATTTGCCCTTGTTTACCCTGCTGTCTCTGCTGCTGGAGTATGCAGCTGGCAACTCCCAGAACTATGGGACTCAGCTGGCCAGGGCCCTATGTCCTCTCTCCTGGCTTTTACACGTGCTGTGTAACCCCTTGAAGTCCAGCTGGGTCTCCCTAGGGCCTTTGGCCCGGGGTTCACATTGCAGTCCTGAGCCCTGGGGTCACTCCACCTCCCTGCAGCGCCTCCTCTGGTGGGCCCACCAGCCAGCATCATGGCTACTGTCGGCTTCCCTCTATAGGGTCGTTCTGGATACCTTCCCTGCTGCCCCAGAGCCAAGCCAGCCAGGAAAATGGCACGCATCACTTCTGCCCACATTTCATGGGTCAGCTCTTGGTCATATAGTCCCCAAGCTAACTGCAAGGGAGGCTGGGAAGTGTAAGATTCCTGTGTACCCAAGAAGAAATGGTCCGATGAATACTTACAATCTGGCTGTGTCATAATTACCTAGAGAGGCTAGGTGAGACCAGGACTCCCTGGGGGCTCAGGCAAACTCTGTCGGATCTGAGAAGGGCTGGAAGCAGCCTGACAGATGTGGGAAGGGGATGCGGAGCAAAGCTACAGGGTTCTCAACAACTCAGGACTGGAATGTCCACAGGGGAACTGCTTATGGTTTCCAGGCAAGTCAGCCTGCTTGAAAGCCATAGGGCTTGGTGGACACAAAGTCTTTCAACTCTGTGAAAATAGAATTTGTTTTATTAAAATGGGACTTACATAGACTATTTCAGGAACCCATCTGATGTCTAGATTAGGGTTTCTCAACCTTGTTACTACTGATATTTGGGGCTGGATCATTCTTTGTCGTGGGGGCTGTCCTGTGCACTGTAGGATGTTCCACAGCATCCCTGGCCTCTGCCCACTAGATGCCAGTAGCACCTACCCCCCTAACTGTAGCAACCAAAAATGTCTCCAGACGTTGCCAAGAGTCCCGTAGGGGGCAAAATCACCTCATTTGAGAACCAGTGTTCTCAAATTTCAGTGGATGTCAGAATCACATGGGGAGCTTTTTTAAGACATATTTCCCAGGCCTCCCTTGTCGGGAGAGGGGCTGATTTGGAAGAGCTGGGGAGGGCCCACCCCTTAAGTGAGGCACAAAACAAGGCGCCTGGCAATTGCATTAAAGTCTAATTTGATTTTAATCTGATAAAATAGGATTTATAAAGAGCATCTCCGGGCCACGTAATGTAGCAGTGGTTTGCCATGCGGGCAATACTTCTCCCCCCACAACAAGCCTGGAGGAGATTTGGAGATGTTGAAAATGATTCTGATTGTCAAAAAGTGGAACCTGTTGCTAGTGTCTAGTGGGCGGGGCTGGGGAGGCCAAATGTTCTGCAGTGTACAGACAGTCTGGAACAACAAACTTTTGTCCTGCCCAAGATGCCATTCCGACTGCTGTTGCGAAACCACAAGAAGCACAAGCAATTTTAGAGCTGTTTACACTGCCTCATGAAAATCCTGTTTGTGGAGGATAGCTGTAAATCTAGAGATTACTGGGTTCACTTACGATATAAGCTTCCAGAGGACTTAACTTGCGCATAGATTTCTGAAAATCATGCTTTGAACAGATGCTGATGCAAAATTCTTTGAATCCGTTTTTCATGCCCAAGGACAGACCAGGTTTTGCGGTGCCTGAAGCTTTGTAGAATTTGGTGGGGGGAGCTCTTTAAGAGCTTTATTTTTTTAAAAAAAAGATTTGTATTTGAATTTTTAAAAACTTGTATATTTTAAAAATATAAACATACAAAATAATAAATGCAAAATTAGGTACAAATGTGAATATTTACTTAGAATGAGAACAAAACTTGCTACAAATTGTAAATTTAAAAAAAATGACAGATATCCCAAATATCAATAAAAATAACATAATATTCTGTATTAATTAGTTTCCTGAAATATATCTAAAATATTTTTCTTTTTTTTGTGGCTGGATACTCTTTGATCACATCTTCATGTGACGATAATTTTATGATATCGTTTGCTGTAGAAATAATAGAAATAATTTGGCCTTACCTCCATTATGACTGATTGAAATTCATCTTTTTATTATTGACAGCTGGGATGCACATAACGTGTAATTTGACACACACGTTCTTAATGCTTATCGTATTGCATGCAAGCACAGAAATTCTCTTTCTTCCAATTAATAAAAAAGAAGAGATGTATTGTGTGCTTATAATTGCAAATGCTGTATTTATTAAGTGCTTTAGTTTCCTGGAGTTGCCGGAACAAATTACCACAAACTGGGTGGCTTAAAAACAACAGAAATTTAGGGGCTGGCCCCACGGCCGAGTGGTTAAGTTCGCACGCTCCGCTGCAGGCAGCCCAGTGTTTCATTGGTTCGAATCCTGGGCGCGGACATGGCGCTGCTCATCAGACCACGCTGAGGCAGCGTCCCACATGCCACAACTAGAAGGACCCACAACGAAGAATATACAACTATGTACCGGGGGGCTTTGGGGAGAAAAAGGAAATAATAAAATCTTTAAAAAAAAAAAAAAAAACAGAAATGTATTCTCCTCCAGTTCTGGAGGCCGGAAGTCCAGAATGGAGGTGGCAGCTGGCCGGTGCTCCCTCCAAAGGTTGTGGGAAGGAATCTTTGCATCTTCTAGCTCCTCGTGGCTCCTGGCATTTTTCAGCCTGTGGCAGAATCGCTCCAACCTCTGCTTCCATCTTCACGTGGCCTTCTTCTCTGTGTGCCTGTGTGCCCTCTCTTCTTATAAGGACATCAGCTGTTGGACTGAAGGCCCACTTTAAACCAGAATAACCTCATCTTAACTTAATTACATCTGCAAGGACCCTCTTTCCAAATAAGGTCAGTATGCTGAGGTTCCAGGTGGCCATGAATTTTGAGGGGTACTATTCAACCCAGCACATCAAGTATATCCATTTGCGTCTGTTGGTGGGAAGAATTTTCCACAACATCAAGCTATGTACTTTCCAAACCTTCTTCCTCTTCTACTACCCACATATTTCTGGTACTAGGTGCCGTAGGCCCAGTTGATGTCTCAATATGGCTAGGAGTCATATTGTGTCCTGAGTCTTTGTGTCACAATGCTGCATGTGTTGGCACAATAGGTAGCAGAAGGATTCCAGGGCCACTCTTATACTTGGTTGGCTAGCAAGAAATTAACTATATACATAAATCACTGTGAACCACGTGAATATCTCCCACTAAGAGTAAATGAAATGTACGCCTAACTCTGTTTCCCCTCAGCCTGATCTCAAAATGTCTGTGGCCACTTCAGCACCACCAGACTTGGAGGGAGGTGTGATAGAGGGAAAGTAGAACTTGAGACAGAGGACTTAACTGATTGTGGTTAGAACATCTTATTTTTGCAGATTGTGCAAAAACACATGACGTGTGAACATGTTGCTACGGCCCCTTCTAGGGGCTTGGAAGGGATCTGTGCATGTGAGAGGCTTCGAAGCTTAGCTTTGTCAACTCATGCCAGATATCTTTTTGATAGGGCTATCAAATTGTTAAACCAGGGAAAGGCCATAGACTGTGTATCTGGATTTCAGCAAAGCAGTTTGCCAAGATCTCTATCATTTCTTTATAAACAAATTATGGCCAGTTGGATGGAAGTGAACAACCACGTCTCAAGAGGGTTGCTGGTGGATCCATGGGAACCTGAAAAGATGCTCTGGAATATTCTACCTCACCTACTCCGTTCCAGCCACAATGGTCCCCTTGCTTTCCTCTTCTGTGCCAGCTACACTCCTGCCTCAGGGCCTTTGCATTTGCTGTCCCCTCTAGCTGAAATGCTCTTCTCACCTCCTCCCAAATTTGCGTTCTGGCTCCCTCAGTTTTTTGAGGGAAATGGTACTATAGCAGACAGTTAGCTGCCCACCAAAATTCATGTTCCCCTTCCATAGCATAGAATTATTGCTAGAAAGTGGCATATCTTCTATGGCATCTAAGGTGACCAACTCATCCTGGTATGCCTAGAATTTTCCTAGTTTGGCCACTGAAGGTCCCACATTTTAGGAAACCCCTCAATACTGGAAAACTGGTACAATTGGTCACCCTACACATGGCTGGGTTTTGGCCAAGTGGATGCTGGTGAAAATAATCACACCATTTCTAGGCCTGACCCACAGACCATAGAAACCTCTTAAACAGTCCTCCATTCTTTCTTTTCTCCCATCTGCTGACTTGATGTTAACCCCAGGGAAACCTTGGAAGCTCTGTGTTTGTGGATGGCAGAGCCTTCCTTAGCCTGTGGCCCTGAATGACCACATGGAACAATTCCACCTAATGATTTCACAGTCCCTCCCCACAACCCAGTGATTGGAGCAAGAAATGAACTCTTGTGTTTAGCAACTGAGATTTGAGGGTTTATTTGTTATATCAGCTGCTTTAACTAATACAGTTGTCTTCTCAGTGAGACCTTTCCAGATTACTGTATTTAAAATTGCAACTGTTTCTCCTTGATGACTCCACTTCCGCTCCCCATTTTCCACTCTTCCTTAATTTTTCTGCATAAACTTATCACCATCTGACATAGCATTTAGGCTTCAAGAAGACAGGAAATGTGTCTATTCTGTTAAATACTGCATCTCCAGCATCTTGAACAGCACTATCCAATGGAACTTTCTGTGATGATGGAAATATTCTATATCTGTGCTGTCCAATGTGGTAGCCACTAGCCACGTGTTCTCTTGAGCACTTGAAATGTGGCTAGCACGACTGAGGAATTGAATTTCTAATCTTAGTTAATTTAAATTTAAATAGCCACATATGACTAATGGCTCTCCTATTGGACTATGCAGATCTAGAACAATGGCTCAGTGTAGCCATCCAATAAATGTTTGTTGAATGTAAGAATCAATGAATGAATTTGACAGGTTTTTCTGAGTTTCTGTGACGTACCACATATAAATGAGGTATTCATTACTCTTGGTGCATTGGCCTGGGGCTAACCTGGGTGATTCACTGAGATCTTCTTCTTAAGTTTACTATTCTGTGGGCAGCCAGCTCAATGTTTGAGAAACAAACCCAAATTCTCACCTTTCTTTGTGAGTTTAAGTTGGACAAGATTCATTTCTAGAACATGTTATATTCGATCTGGGTGGAGGAATTCCTTCACCACCCTTTATACCAGCAAAGCCAAAATAATATCAGAGAAGAAAGTTCCAGTGCTTTGTGTGGGGTGATTTGAGGATAGTTAGAAAGGCTTCGTCTCCCAAGAGCATCCTTCTTCCTCCCTTCTTCTCCCATAGGTCTGAGCTGAACACTCAGAAGGCAGTAACTATACTGCGGGAGAGATGGTATCCGGTCTCCAAAAGCCAACTTCTCATCTTCTGGGACAAGCAGCCTGACTGCATCTCCCAGCTTCTTTTATAGTTAGGTTTGGTCATGTGACTGAAGGTTCCTTTGCAGGCTATTTGAAGTTGGTTTTCCTCTCTGGTTTCTTTTGAGATTTTCTCCCTTACTGGAGTGCTCTGTAGTTTTACCATATTTTTCTAGGTGTGGATTTATTTTAATTATCTTGCTTGGGACATGGTATGCTCTTTTTAGCCTAAAAACTTACATCTTTTTTCAGTCCTAGAAAATTTTCATCCATTGTCTCTAGGAATATTGCTTCTCCCCTATGTCCCTTTAATTTTTCATTCTTCACTTTGATTAGATGTAGGTTGAAACTTCCTTCAAATCAGTTTCATAGTTCTTTTCTCTTTACTTCTCTCTCTTTCTCTCTCCTACTCTGTGCCACATTTTGGGTAATTTCCTCACATATACCATTTAGCTCAATAATTCTCTTTTCACTTTTGTCTAGACCATTGATTAACCTGTCCACTAATTTCCACGGCTCTGTTTTTCATCACTAGAAATTCTGTTAGGGGCCAGCCCGGTTGCATACTGGTTAGGTTCGTGCACTCTGCTTTGGAGGTCCCGGGTTCACTGGTTCGGATCCTGGGCATGGACCTAGCACTGCTCATCAAGCCATGCTGAGGTGGCGTCCCACATAGAAGAACTAGAAGGACGTGCAACTAGGATATACAACTATGTCCTGAGGGGCTTTGGGGAGAAAGAAAAAAGAAATTCTGTTAGGTTCTCATTCAAATCTCTCTGGTCTTTTTTCATATTATTTTGGGCTTTCAGTTAGCTTTCTTTTCTCTCTTTTGTGTCTTCAACTATTTCAAATATACTTATTTTATAGTGTCTTTAAGATTATTCTATTATATCCAATTTGAGGTGCTAATTCTCTTGTTTGCTGAGTTTTCTAACTGTCTCTCACAATGGGTGTATTATTCTGTACATTCATAATCTTTTATTATGAATCTCTCTTTAGTAGGTTGTTTTTTCCCAGAGCCCTATGAGTTACTATTTGTTAAAATGGACCTGTGGAGTGGCTTTGCACTTGTTTCAATTGGGAATTCTGGAGGTTTTAAAGGTTCTTGGTAAGTTTTTCTGTTAGCTGTTTGGCTTAAGTTTCCTGTGCCAGACAGGTAGTGTGAATTCGAATCCTGCATTGGACAGGCACAGTCCTAGGTATTTCATTTCCCGCAAATGACTTCTTTCCACCCAAGGGCTGGGACACCACCTCCTCATAATTTCCCTGGGCTGGGCTTGCTTCCTGGCAACCATTTGTCCCCTTTTCAGAACCTGGATGGGACAGCTGTCTGAGATGTGGCTCCCCTGCATCATCAAGGTCTGGAGCCTCCTTTCCTGTTTTACACAGGTATTAGAGCCCCAGCCCCCAGCCTGTGGGGCTCATAGCGGGGGAAAATCTTCGTGATGCACTGTGGTACCCGTTTGGCCTTACTGCACTCTTCCTGTCTGGCACTTGAGGATTCCTCTTGTATTCTTTTCTGAGCTCATTTATGTATTGAAATTCTGGGGATATGTTTTTTCAGCATTTCTGTGTGTTAGTAACAGGAGTGAGGCCTTGCTCGTGAGCTCAGTCTGTCTTATTGCTGGAAATAGTCTGCTGTTGATTCTTTTGAGAATGTCTCAGAACTCTCAATCTCTCTTTTCTCTGATTTACTCCTAGTGTTCTTGTGACGGAAGGAGGGTGATCTGTGACATTCCTAATATGGACTTAATGCCCCATCATGCAAACAAATCTAGAGACACATAATTTACGTAAAATTAGTCCCCAAAAGACATGATGTACTTGTGTTTGCTCTTAATGATGTACAATAAATGTCAGACAACAGCTTGAAAATTAGGGTCAGAAAACAGTGACCTTTGCATTCTGCCAAATATGTCCGTAGGATAAATTGCATTTTTATTGCATTATATTATATTATATTATATTACATCACTGCAATTATACAACACTCTTGTTGGAACTTTGAATGCTTCTCTCTATCATTTTAAATATGCATGCATATTATATACGGTGATTTGAGTGTTCTATAAACAAAATTCATTGTATAAAAATGAAATTTAAAAATGTGATAATTCAATAATGCATAGAACTATGCTGCAAAATAGTAGTTAGAATACAAAAATATTTGTATGGCTTCTAAGAGCAAATATCTAAAGCAGACGATCCTATTGGGCCTTAGACAAAGGACTACTTTTGTTTAATATATCAATATTCCAAGAGAAAAATAGAAAGAAGAAATTCTCAAAAAAATTTTTTTTTGATAGCTTTCAAATTTCTACCAAGCAATTTTAGTCATATATAGAAATCATGGTATGAAACTACTCACAGTTATTACAAAAAATAATTAAGGTGTAACAGAAGGTTGTATTTTTCACGTTGGATGGTTCTGGAAAAAACGGTAAAAAGGATCCTTTTGCCTTTTCTTAGCTCCCTTTAGAAAACTGCTGATAAGCAAGAAAGACAGGGAGAAAAAAATGCTGGAATTCTATAACACAAACAAGACACACAAGCCATTTTCCTAACTTCACACTGTTCAGGAGAGTGACAAAACACCAATTTCCACAAGATGGTCTGTCTTACAAATATGGAACACTTCCCATTCAAATAGGTATCTGGGGCATTCTGGGTAAGCCAGCCAAAACGGGTAGCAATAGCATGTAAATTAAAATAGCAACCTTCCCCATCCTGAGTATTCATCCGTGCCACTGACACACTGCAGAAAGGATGCCAGACCTTCCACTGACATAAATCTCACGTCTGTA